>NC_067399.1:570073741-570390928 GCF_016432865.1 Antechinus flavipes
GCTTTTTCTCTTGGTCCAAAGCTTAAACTACCATTCATACATTAACTTGACCAGAACCTTGAAGTATCTCTTCTCTTTTATCTCTCCCCATATATTGTTTCATCAGATATCAAAAGGTATCAGTTAGGAAAGAATGTATTTTTAATAAGTCATCCATGTTATCTTTTAATAATCATATATTTAGTACTGGTAAGTCCTTAGAAGATATGAAATCCATCCCTCTCATTTTATAGCTGCATAAACTGAGTTCCAAAATGGTTAAGTGACTTCCTGGTATCACACAGCTAGTAAGTATCTGAGGCAGGTCTCAGACTCCCTATATTATAACATGCTGCTCCTTTTGTCCTTATAGACAAGAGGGAGATGTGATTAGACCTTTCAGTCAGGAGCATTTAGAACTTATTGTGAATGGCTGAAACCAAAGAGCTCTATCATTTGTGTTTTAACTTAAAGGGGAGTCTCTCAGAGTCTCCACAAATTTGGCCTATTCTTATCTATTTAACATTTTTACCAATGACCTAGATAAGTGAAATGCTTTATCAAATTTACATATGATTTAAGAGGGACAGTTAACAACTGGAATGAAATGCAGGATCCCAAAAGACTTGGAAGACAATTTCAACACTAAAATTTGAAGATTCTATGAATTGGGTTAGGGAAGAAAAAATTGTAATTGTGACTAGTTAGGGGAAGAGTGTAGAATTATGAGCTGAAGGGGAAAAAGACTTTATGGATTTTCTTCCTACAAGTCTTATATTTTTCTGTTATTTAAGACTGGTAAACTGTTTATGGATGAGACTATTTCACAGAAATTATTGGGAAATTCATCAAATAATTGTCCTTACCTGGTTTTTCACTGGTGAGACAAAATTTCCTTTCTTTCTCCAGTCCACAAATTCTGGGTATGGACCATGCCGTCGAATATGGCTGCCTTTAGTAGCTGAACAATTCTGAAATTACAAAATACCTTTGTTAGAAAAAATGCTTAATTTTTTTTAAAAAAAGGAAACAGTTAAACTAGAATATATAGTACAGAGATTCCATAAGTGGAAGGCACATAAGACCTCTGCAATAAAATTCAGCATTAAAAAACCAAATACTTCCAAGATGAAATTGGCATCAACCAGCAGCTGAATCCATGTCTTTCAGAATTTAAGAGCTTCCACTATATGCTCTCCCACCCCTACCCCTTTTCTAAGCAAACATAGCCTTTTTTGAAGTATTTGGAGGATTTTTATTGCAAGCAATCAAAAGGGAATATAACAAATGAAAATGAACAAATACAGGCAAGTGAGAAGCAATTTAAAAAGTCTTGAAGAGTTATAGTTATCAGTGGAATGTTAATAGTTATTTAGGGCTGAACATAGAGTTATTAGTTCCCAATATGGTATACTAAAAAGACTACTAGTCCTATAATTAGATGATTTGGGCCAAAATCCCAGTCCTGCCACTTAATTTTTAGTTTTACTTAACTAGTTCATATAAAAATATCTGGGCTTCAGTAATTTCATTTATAAAATGATGTTAGTCTAGATGATTTTGAAGATCTCTTGCACAGATCTGAATCCAGGATGATATTCTCTTACACAATTTGTCTCTTTAGAGTTAACTATATATAAAACTGTTGGAATCTTTATAGACTGCTAACTCATTAGAGTTGATAGATTATTGATCTGATCTTACAAGAAGATGTTTTGGGCCAGAACCTGAAACAAGGTACTAAGTAGAACTAATTAATACAATGCTTGTGTTTACACCTTTACTTATTGGAATTCACTAGTATGGGAGATTCACAAAGTAAACTTTGTAACTTTGTGAATTCACACCTCCCTTGAAGCTCTTAGGGCCAGAGAGCACTATGGGAGAAACTCATAATCCCTCTCTCTCGCATGGCACAATTCCTCTCTCTCTAATAAATAGAGCTTCAAAGGAGCCAGCCAGAAGAGTTTTCAGAGGAAGAAGCTATGAGTCGAGAGTTCAGCTGAAGATTGATAAGGCTCTCTGAGAGGCAAGACAGATTCAACTTGGTGCTGGCTCTGGAGGCTGAAGAAAGCAGAGGAAGAAGCAAAGGACCAAGCCTTCTCTCCAAGGCAAGAGAGATCTACTTCATTTTCCACTTGGTTGGCTGGAGTACTGAAGGACAAGCCTTTGGATTTGGAGACATTCGGAGGGAGCTCTTGGAATGGAGCAGAAAGATAGGCCTCTAAGAATCTAGCTATCCGGACCCAAGGAAAGAGATAAGACTTAGAAGGAGAAATAAACATTTGTATTTTTACCAGCTGGCTGAATTTGGGATAATTATTACTCTTAACTGAAACTAAGGCTGTCTCCAGAAAACCTCCCCGAGAAACCTGCTTTCTTCCAGAGAGAACCATCTCATATTATATTTTAAAGAAGAAAAAGATCACCACATAAAACATCTTCCAATCTGGTCTTATCCCTACTTCCATTTCTCTTTAGTATTAGTAGTTAAGAATACAGAAATAGATAGTTAATTGGCACAATGTATACAGTGGTGGACCTGGATAGGGAAGATCTGAATTCAAATCTTGTCTCAGACTTTTACTATCTGTGTGATTTTGAGCAAGTCATTTAACCTCTGTCTGCTTCAATTTCCTTATCTTTAAAAATAGGGATGATAATAATAATACCTACCAATAGTACCACCAGCATTAAACATTGAGAAAGTGCTGTCCAAATTCTACCTATATTATTGATTGCACAAAAGACTCAGTGAAATTTCTACATCTTACAAGAGCTTCTAAATTAACCTTTATCTCAATTTCTTTTTCATGATACAGAGTGATCTATGTTTCTTACAAGTTAAAGCTTAGAGTCTGAGTTTTTAAAACAAATATTAATGTACAAAACTCGAGATTAGGGCTGGTAAGTTGTATCAAATCTCCCTCTGATAGTCATTAAATATCTGCTTTGTAACTATTGTGTACTGTGCCTAAAAATAGTTATAATTCACTCCTTTCATGCAACTCCAGCTCATTTGAAAATTCAACAGTGTTATGGCACTCTGGTAACATGACTGTCATGATTATTTAGAGTTGATATTGTGGGGATGACCAAAGAGATGGTAAACATGGTTCCAACCGACTATCATAGATTTTCAGGAATATATAATTTCATCAAATTGCACATGCCGCTGAATGATGCAGATTGCAGCCCATTATGTATCTCATGTTCACATGCTCTCAAATATTCTTAACAATGCATGATCAACTTTTCTGATCATACATGATTGTTGACATTAAAGAAAAGCTTCTAAGAAATTCCTCATTTGTAATGTGTATTAGTCTGCTCATACCCATAAAGTGCCTCTTCATTGTTCTTTAGGTGACGTGTAGATTCAATTCTTTGGATACTGTGGTTTTCCATCATTCATCAAAATATTCTTGTTAAAAATATTTGTTTCAGGGATGAGCTTGAAATCATTTAGAGTGAGGAAGTCTCAAAGGCAATCCAGCCTATACTACTCCTGCTCAATTCTGCACTCACCTGATAGACCATTTTCAGTTTTGTTTCAAATAGATGAATTAAAAGATGAGAGAGCTCTATAGATTTTTCAAGTGCATATCATATTCTGGACAATAGACATTCTTTAATCATCGAGTTTTTCTTGTATGAATAGTGGATGGGTAGGTCAAATTCTTATATGGACTTATGCTATAATTCATGAGGCTTTATAATCTTCCAGAGCTTGCTGTGTTTAAAACAATACCACTGAAAACAGGAATATTTTACTCTTGTTTGGTCTCAGTGATGGTCATCTTCCAGGATGATGCAAAATTCCTCTTTTGTGAGCTTATGTTTCTGTTGTTTTCCTTGCTTAATATTAATAACCAGAATGCCTTTGAACAATGTTATCTGTTATTAATTTTCAAAAATCTTAGCTCTAAGTTATAAATGAGACACATCACTGACCAAAAGCCTTAAGTGAGCATTTCCCTTTACTGAATCAAACGTTTTTAAAAAAATTTATTTTTGAATTTAACAAATATGACAGAGAACATTTGCATATCTATATTAGAATGGAAAAAGAGAGGATTATATGTGAAATGGTGCCTATTTTGTGCAACTTTAAAAATACTAAATTCAGTGTTATATTAATAGCTATCTTGCTTCTATTTGTATAGGCAGTAGATGAACTTTCTTCTCTTCTCTTTTGTGCATTTTAAAATATGTCAATGGTCTTCTTTGCTTTCTTTACCCTTTTGCTTTTTAAATGATCAGCAATAAGTACAGTGGGATTTTGTAATCTCTATACTTTCTAGTTAGTTGCTTGGCTGTAACAATGTCTATTACATATTATGTCTTCTCATATTGTGGTCAAAGATATTTTTGACGTGTAGATTATTCTCCTAAAAATGAGGAGAAGTAGGAAATTTAGGATATAAGTAAAAATTGATATTCTCAAACAAAATAGACACTTTGAAGAAATATCTCCTCTTTAAATCATATTGGGTATTTTATAGAAGTTTCCCCTTTTTCAACAAAAATAAATTTGTAAAACTAGTGGGTATCAGAGAAATGAAGGAAAGAGCTGATTAGGAAGTAACAGCTGTTAGGAAAAAGAATCAAAGGGTAATTATTTCATTCATGTTTTGATTATTGTTCAATCATTCTAGACTCTTTGAAATTTTCTTGGCAAAGATACTAAAGTGGGTTACCATTTTCTTCTCTAGCTCATTTTATAGATGAGGAAATGGAGGCAAATAGGGTTAAATGATTTGCTCAGGATCACATAATGTGTGTCTGAGGCTGGATTTGAACTCAAAATGATGAATCTTCCTGGCTTGGGTTCACCACTCTATTCATTTTACCATATTTTTTGTTAGAGAATAAATAATGGGGATAATAAAATCTATCCTTTTTACTTCAGAATTGTATCAAGGATTTGATGTGATGAGGAAAACTGAAAGTAGGATTAACACTGAATTTGCCACTAGGATTAAGAAGAACTAGGTTCAAGCCCTAGTTCTATATGTGTAATCTCAGCTTAATCATGTAACCTTGCTGGCTCATTGATTCATAGGATACAGTAAATCACTGTAGTATGGTACCACTAGCTTTTAGAGGCCAATTTTAGTTCAAATTTCAACTCTGCCATTCACTAGCTCTCGGGCTAGTTACAGCATCTCTTGAGATTTATTTTCTTATTTTTAAAGGAGGAAAGTTGGACCAGATAAGCTTTGAGGTTCTTTTCAGCTTGAACTGCAATGTTTATTAAGCTCTTACTGTATGCAATGTGCTACATGCTGAAGATACACAATTCCTGCTTTCAAGGAATGAGGGAAGATACAAATAAATATGATATAGGAAGCAGACTGGGTTTTAAGAAATTTGAAAACAGGAAACTCACTGCAACTTAAGAAAAGGCCACTGATAGATGCCATGGAGGATGGGAAAGGGTAGAACTAAACCAGTGAATTCAAATTTTACTGCAATAACAATTAAGGGTGGAAAGTATGAGACAAAGATGGAAGAATCAGTTGAAGATGATACCACCAACAGAAATATAGAAGGTGATGGTGGTGATGGTGGTGGTGCAGGGTAGGTTTGGAGAAGTTAATGAATTTAATTTGAATGCGTTAAGAAAACTCACCCAGGATCACACAGCCAATATGAAGTACCCTTGGAACTTAGTCCTGACTCCAGGTTTTGCACTCTATACACTTTGTCACCTAGTTGTCCTATTTAAATCTTAGTATTATTAGTATAACTAATAGTTTCAATCAGATGACCTTTGACATTCCTTCCCAATTCTGAGCTTCTATGCTTCTAGGAAACTTCTTTTCCTCATAACAAGGTAAATTGTTTGACTAGAAAGTCAAGACCAGGAAAAAAACCTTTCAAGGTAGTTACTTATATCCAAAGCCTGTCTTGTGAGATCCTGAAAAAGATTTCCTCTGCCAGTGGAACTCCATACCTTGTTCTGCTCTCTTATCATAAAGGACAGGTCAGCCTCAGCTATTCTGATCTAATACTCAAATAAAAATATCTCAGAATGATAGTAATAATACTAAACATTTTATAGTTTATAAAGTTCTTTCATATACATTCCCCTTATTTGATCTCCATACCACTATGAAACAAGATTCTTCCTGTTCATTTCTATTTTATAGATGAACAAACTGAGATTAAATGACTTGCCCAAATTCACACAAAAGTATCAGGATTAGAATCCAAGACTTCTGACATCTACTCCATTATTGCTTCCAGAGTACTTCATTTTGGAGACCTTACAGGTAATAATCCTCTTGAAGTATACCACTGAGGCAATATGAATGGAAACAAGTTGGAGTAATCATATTACTAGATTGCTTCACTAGTAATTGCTAAATATAAAAAGATCTAAAGGAAGGTTTCAGATATGTTTGTTGAAAATCCCTTGTAGAATATCTGTGGAAGAATATGCAAAAGAAACACAAAGAATGAGAGGACACAGGTAGGTTACAACTTATACCAATGGAAGCATTCCCTACAGCAATAAGATTACAGACCCACGAAAACTGAGTAAATACATTTATGGATGATTCATGAATTCACTTCAGCTTTTAAGACTCTCTCACTGTTCCTGTAACACATGCTTTGGACATACTCTCACACTTGCACTTAAACTGGCAAGTCAGATCCCCAGAGAGAAGCTGCTCCATCCTCAGGAATCTATATAGGGGTTGGAAACTATTCTTTAATGTTATTTATAGTTCATGAGCTCTCATCTATGTGGTTACTAGTTGACAACAATTAGATCTAATTAGCTTTTGGAAAAGGCATTTACTGGTTGATTGTTGGCCCTTTTTTGAGTTTATTTTTAATATACATTGTTTTATGAATTATATTGGGAGAGAAAAATCAGAGCAAATGATTTTTTCTTTTCTCCCAACCATGGGAAAAAGGAAAAAAAGAAAAAAGAAGTGAACATAGCATGTGTTGATTTACATTGTCTCTTTACTTCTTTTTCTGGCTGCAGATGGCACTTTCTGTCCAAAGTCTATTGAGATTACTTTGAATAAACGAACTACTGAGAAGAACCAAGCCTTTCATAGTTGATCACTGCACATTCTTGCTGTTATTGTATACAATGTATTCCTGATTCTTCTTGTTTTGCTCAGCATCAGTTCATAGAATTCTTTCCAAACCTTTCTATAATCAGCTTGTTCATAATTTTTTATAGAACAATAATATTCCATTACCTTCATGTACCACAACTTGTTCAGCATTCCCCAATTGATGGGCTTCCACTTCTTTTCCAATTCTTTGTGACCACAAAATGAGCTGCTACAATTTTTTTTTATAAGTGTGTCCTTTTCCCTCCTTTATGATTTCCTTGGGATACAGACCCAGTAGTGGCATTGCTGGATCAAAGGGTATGCACAATTTGATAGTCCTTTGGGGATAGTTCCAGATAGCTCTTCAAAATGGTTGAATCAGTTCACAACTCTACCAGCAATGCATTAGCATCCTGGTTTTCCCACATCCCCTCCAACATTTATCATTATCCTTTCCTGTCATCTTAGCCAATTTGAGAGGTATGAGGTAGTACCTCAGAGCTGTTTTAATTTGCAATTCTCAAATCAATAGTGATTTAGAGCATTTTTTCATGTAACTATAAATGGCTTTAATTTCATCATCTGAAAATTGTCTGTTCATATCCTTTGACCATTTATTAATTGGCAAATGATGTGTACTCTTATAAATTTGATACAGTTCTTTACATATTTTAGAAATGAGACTTTTATCAGAAAAACTGGCTGTAAAGATTTTTTCCCAGCTTTGTACTTTCCTTTTAATCTTGTTTCTGTTGGTTTTATTTGTGCAAACCCTTTTTAATTTAATGTAATCAAATTTGTCCATTTTGCCTTTCATAATGGTTCTCTGGTTCTGCTTTGGTCATAAATTCCTCCCTTCTCCAAGGATCTGATAAGTAATTTATCCCTTGTTCTCCTAATTTGTTTATGGTATCATCCTTTATGCCCAAATCATGTATCCATTTTGACCTTATTTTCGTATGGGGTATGAGATCTAGGTCTATGCCAAATTTCTTACATATTATTTTTAGTTTTTCCAGAAATTTTTGTCAATTCATGAGTTCTTATTCCAGAAACTAGATTTTTATATGACTTACTTATTGTGTTGTGTTTATCTAATTTATTTCACTGATCCACCACTCTATTTTTTAGTAGCAAATGGTTTTGATGACTGCTGCTTTATAATATAGTTTTAGGTTTGGTACTGCTAAGTGTTGGCCTTCACTCTTGAAGAGGACCAAAATGACATCACTATCTTTCATTCAAGTTCCAGTGTGTCTGACTGGCTGACCAGACCAATACAGATTTGGAATGCTTTAACACAAGTTGGGCACAAATAGGCCAACTGAACATTTGGTTTGGATTTTCTAAATCTGTACACCTCATGTTTCTTCTTAAGTTACCTTAGCTACTGTGTTTTCTTGGTGTTAATTGTTAGTTCAAAATTAGCATAAGCAGCAGAGAATCAATCCACACATTGTTGCACATCAGTTTCAGAAGTTGCAATGGGTACACATTCATCTGCAAGCAAAAAAATCATACATCTACTCTCCCTCCACTTTAGTTAGCTTGTAGCCTTTCAAGTTGAATAATTTACCATCAGTATGGTAGCTGACTTTCATACCACTCTTGTTCTCATTGAAAAGGCCTGACAACATTGCTGAAAGTACCATGCTAAAAAGTATGGGAGCAAGCACACAGTTCTGTTTCATTCTATTGGTGACTAGGAAAGTGCAAGAGCATCATCCATTGATTAGAATACAGGAAAACATGACATCATGAAAGTGTTGTACAATTTCGATGAACTCCAGGCAACCAAATTTTGATATATTTTTGGCATAATTTTCCATAATCCTTTACAACTGACAGTATCAAAGGCCCTGGTCAGGTTCACAATGTGCAGACCTCTGTTCTGCTCCTGGAATTTCTTCTGTTCTCAGGTAGCAAACACCATACTGACCATTTCTGGGCCTTTTCTGAAGCTATATTGGCTCTCAGGTAGATGATTATCTTCCAGGGAAAGCTTATTAAGGAGGACTCTAGCAAGAATCTTGCAGCAATGACTATGAGAGTGACTCTTGCCCTGTGATTGTCACAGGACAATTTATTTCCTTTTCCTTTATACATCTGGACAATGGAGGTATCCTTGAACTCCTGGGAGATAATCTCCTCTTGTCATATAACCTGAAAAATTTTAGTCAGCTTTTGTATGAGCAATGGACCCCCTTATTTTATAAACCTCAACTAAAATAGAATCAGCACCCGGTGCTTTGCCACAGGAGAGGAGTCTAATGGCATTCAAAAACTTTCAGTTGGAAATTTGGCTAGAGAGGGATTGACTTCAACCTGAGGGAAAAGATCAATGGCTTCAGCATTGATTGATGGCAATCTGTTGAGGATGAAAATGTTCAGTTCATCTTTTCAGGATCATATCCATCTCATTAATTAATGCTTCATAGCCGAGATACATCAAAGGTCTTTGGTCTATAAATAGCCTTCACGGTATCATAAAAACACTTTAGGTGGTTACTAACTGTAAAAATGAATTTCATTTGCCTTCTTACTGAGCCAAGAATCCTGCATCTCTCCAAGTTTTGTTTGTGCTTTACTTGTGATACAGTTATTAGAGACAGATGAACTATCTTGCTGGTAAACCCTGTTCTCGTTTTTTCATTTGGCAGCTTTTCAATTTCTCCATCAATTCTGCTAAATCAGTCTTGATATTTGTGAATGTTCTTTTTTTTTTTTTTTTTAAATAACTTTTTATTGACAGAACCCATGCCAGGGTAATTTTTTACAACATTATCCTTTGCATTCACTTCTGTTCCGATTTTTCCCCTCCCTCCCTTCACCCCCTCCCCCAGATGGCAAGCAGTCCTTTACATGTTAAATAGATTACAGTATATCCTAGATACAGTATATGTGTGCAGAACCGAATAATTCTCTTGTTGCAAAGGGAGAATTGGATTCAGAAGGTAGAAATAATCTGGGAAGAAAAACAAAAATGCAAGCAATTTATATTCATTTCCCAGTGTTCTTTCTTTGGATGTAGCTGCTTCTGTCCATCCTTGATCAATTGAAACTGAATTAGCTCTCTTTATCAAAGAGATCCACTTCCATCAGAATACATCCTCAACAGTATCATTGTTGAGGTATATAATGATCTCCTGGTTCTGCTCATTTCACTTAGCATCAGTTCGTGTAAGTCTCGCCAGTCTTCTCTGTATTCATCCTGCTGGTCGTTTCTTACAGAACAATAATATTCCATAACATTCATATACCACAATTTACTCAACCATTCTCCAATTGATGGGCATCCATTCATTTTCCAGCTTCTAGCCACTACAAACAGGGCTGCCACAAACATTTTGGCACATATAGGTCCCTTTCCCTTCTTTAGTATTTCTTCCAAGTTAGCTATGAACTGTTCCAGCTCAGAGTAGCACTCTAATCTGTTGATATTAAATAGCAGTCATCTTGCCACTTTTGTTGAATGCAAATACTTAGATTGGAGAGGATGTCTATTATTATTGCAGTATTCTGTGCCACACATCTCTATCATACTCACATCCTGTCTTTTCTAACAATGAAATCGTCTTATGACATGCCAAATGTTTACTGTGAGGGTGCACCCATGAAGTTTTATTTATTTATTGCATTTAGGTAAATGGAAGATGGTGTTGGAGATAAGAGGGTCATGAGATGCACATGCCTTCAGTAGTAAGTACATTGCTGTTGCTGTTTACAACTCCATTCTTCCCAAGAACTAGTCCACTTGTCTATGACTCCATGTTTGATACTCTGTACCTACTCTAGCATTCAAGTCACCAGAATTATAAACTTATCCATTGATGATGAGGGTCTCTAGGTCTTCATAAAATTTTTCTTTACCTTATTGGGTAGGGTTCATCATAGTAGAAGCATAGGCACTAATGAAAGTGATGTGGTACTTTGCTGAAAAAAGGCAATCACATTATCATGAGCCTCCCATTCACTTCTTTTAGTAGGCATACTAGCTTGTTGATTAGATTAATTTTCACTATAAAACTGGCATCAGCTTCATGGGTGCTGTTCTTCATTGAAAAATGCATATTCAGCTCTTGTAGGCCTTCATTTGCCAGGCTTATTTCATGCAGGGCTGCTATTGGGATGTGACAACTGCTGGATTTTCTTGTGATAAGAATTGTTCATCTTTCAGTTCTGCTGGATTTTGTGTTGCCCATAAGTGTGTGCATATTCCATGTACTTGATGGTGAGTGGAATCATATTTGTAGAAGTTTTGTATATTTTTTGTTTCAATTGAAGGTTGTTATCCCTACCTGCCATGGTAAACAGGCCAGGATTGGGTAAATGGACAATTTTTAGGGTGCCTTTTCTAACACTTTCTTCTCACCAGGAGATGAGCAGTGCAGTCCTTAAAATACTATTTAGATTCTCAGGGGGCTACTGAATCCCACTGCTGCTTACAGTAAGAAGACACCCTTGTAGCCTAGGCCATTTTGTGCAGAGTTGTGATTAAAATTCCCAGTGTATCCCTACCTATTGTTATATCATTTGTCAGTCACCACAAGATTTCGAGATAGGTAAAAATGGTAAAATGGGATGGGTTGATGTCTTTTGCAGTGGTAGGACAATCAAGATGACTGATAATGACTAGAGTTGGAGTCGATGGCATTGTTGTCTTTAATGTCTAACAAGCTCTTAAATGCTCCACAGTGCCTGTTTCATAGCACTTGGAACAAATTGGTCTCATCCACCCATTCCTTCAGGTAATGCTTGGAAAAGACGATTCTTTTCCCAACTCACCAAAAGAGGTGAGACTTTTTGATTACTCTTAACCTGGTTTATTCCATCTAAAGAAATGATTTATTGGAGTGTGACCAGTACTCAAGTCCATAAGTTTTGAAGCCACAGATGAGAGGTGGACATCAAAGATAGAAAGCGGCCTTCATGCTAGAGATAGTAGTCTTCCCTGAACACACTCTACATCCCATTACACTGCACTATTGAGGTATAAATATCTCCCAAAAAGTTTGTGACACCTTCTCCTACTAGTATACATGCAGTCAAAAGGAAATTGGGCTCCAATTTAAAGAGAACATGTTGCAAAGGAGTAACACAGTAACACAGCTTTCTTATAGTGCTCACAATATTCAGGGGCCTAGCACAGCTTCTGTGCTGTGCTCCTTTGTAAAGGTTTGAAACTGGTTTCCTTAGTATCTGACACCAACACTGACTGAATCAACTTTCTGAGCATAATGCTAGGAAGAGGGATCTAATGGGAAGTCCAAAATCTTCTGGCCCTCACAAGGTCCTCCTCTGATCAAAAGGAGGAAGAAGCCAAAGTGCTCTCCTGTCTTCAAAGTAATTCTTTTTCAGAAGTTTGGCTAAAGATTTGGCTTCCACCACTGAATTGCCAAATACTTGAATGCCCAGGTTCCAAATCTGCTTGCTATTTTATAGATGTCCCACTGTATGTGAACAGGTTTCCTCAGTCAATGTATATGTTTTCCTGTATAATAGTCCACTCTTTCATTCAATAGCTTTCAAGGACTTCTAAATTGATCATGGACTTGGTGAATGTAGTCTAAAGCTTACTGTAGATTCAGAGATATCTTGACCTTGATCCAACCTATTTTATTAATTACTCTCACTGATAAAAGCATTAGGATGTAGTTTCTTCTCATTTTAAATGAGGTGAGAATTGATCTAATCCACTCCCATTCCTACATTTCTATTTCCCAACTATCAATTTTGGTGCTAGTCTTTTCTTCCTAGAATTTCACATTTCTCTCAAGCTATGAAATAACAAAACATCTTTGGTGTGATGTGAGCTAGAAGTTTAAAACACAGGGTTCTAGATTTCCAGTTATCAGCCAAATTCCCTTGAGATAAGGATGAGTTCCAACTTTTCTGGTTCCCAAGAATGATTCTGAATAGAAGTCCATTTGAAGAGAGAGAAAATGAAAGGTAAATAAAGGAAGACAGATCACATTGTAAAATAATTCAAATGGTTTACATTTTAAAAATCTTGATTTAGTCAAAATGAATAACACTTACCTGAGGTAGTCTCATAAGATAAGTCTTTTTGAATTCATCAAAGGACATATCTGAAAACTGATTCAGTCTCACTGAAAGAAAGTTTCAAAAAAAAAAATCAACTAAGTGGAAAAGGGACAAGAAATGTTTTATTCAAATGACCTTTGTTTATTTCTCTCATAATTTTTTATTCTTTTTTCTGAACTTTTGAATCCTTAACATTTTCTGTATTACTCATGCACTGAATTCTTTTAATTAGCATAAGAGTAGCATAAAAATAACTTTGCTGCAGGTCTTGCTAACATCCCCAAGTCCCCTGGTTCCAAGCTATAGTGACTCGGGCATATGGTTTCTGATATCCCTTTGGGCCTAAACCTGGAGAGAATCATGGCCCTCACCCTAGGGGAACTCACTCCAAAAGACTTGGACCATTTTGTTGCAAATAACCAGATAGTCTATGGGCTTTTAAGGACATCTTAAATTTGATTAAAAGGCTCTTTATTACTCGAGTCCCAGATGTCCCAATACACTATTATTACAACTCCTCTAAGCTGGTCACACCAGGATCCTGTCCCCTCCTATTTAAATTATTTAAATTTTTAAATTTAATTATTTAAATTATTCCTTCAACAATGAATTTAACCTCAGATATCATTACAAAATACTCCCTTCTCCTCCAACTAATACCAAATATTTGGGGCTAGGTACAGTTTAGACCAGTCCAGTGATTTAGGTTTGAGATTAGAATGCAATAATGAATTTGTGGATGATAGAATAAAAATAAAAATGTTTTAATAGATAAAATAAGATTAAAAAAGATAAAATTTCTATTTTTTCATTTTAAAAATTCCTAGTAAGGATTAGTCAGGAAGGCATAATTTTGCTATAATTCCCAAGGCCTTTTATGCCGTGGGGGCCAATGGAGGCAACTAATAATTCAAAAGCCAACTGGGCAACTAAATCCCGAGGATGATCACTCAACTTTTTAGAGAAAAAAATGCCTAGTTTATAAATAGTAGGAATTACAGTAGTAATAAAATGTTAGTAGTTCCTACTAAAAGGAGAAACAATGTAGATGCATATAAAGAGATACCATATATAAATTCATTTCTTCTGAGTCACATATCATTATGATCATACTTTTTTATTTAGTTGATTTCACTAATATATATTTATGTGTTCATCCTACATTACCCAGAATTCTGAATTTCCACTCCTTTGACCACAAGCTCCTAATACATCTTTGTCTCTACTTCATTCCTCCTAAACATTTTATTCCTCATCCCAATCTTCAAACTTTCAAAATCTACTTGTTCTGGTTTCACTTCCATCCTTTTGTCTTGTCCACAGAGCTAGTCAGTCAATAAACATTCATTAAGTACATTACTATGTGTCATACTGAGAAATGGGGACACAAAAGGTGAGTCAATTCTGTCTTGACTCCCTTGTTCCTTTCTCCTATCATATCTCATGCTTTGCCAATTTTCCCTCCCTTCCCCCCTTTCCCCACTGAATTTCTTCCATCACTTGGTTTCTGTACTCTCTGTCATATGCTTCTGTGCATTACTGGAAGAAGTCATATAATTGTACAACTGAATCTACTACAAGTATATCAACTTGATTGGCTCCTCACTGCTGTTGGCTAAACTTTATTCTTCTCTCATTGACTTGATAACATTCCCCACAGATATTATGCAAATCTTCTCCTCTTAATCCTCCTATTCCACTGGCTCCAGTCCCTTTGAGCATAGGACCTCTTGTTCACATTTTACTGACACAGTAAATGCCTTTGATCAGGAATTCCTTCTCCTTCCCTATGCTACATCTCAGAAAATCTAGGTCACCCACCACTCTTCCTTTGCTCTGGTCTCAGGTGTCTTTGCTGAGATCAAACCCTCTCATTGTGCTCCTGATTACCTTTCTCTCTTTTTCAGTGCCTCCTTACCTACTGGCTCTTTCCCTGCAGCTGAGAGGCATGCTGAAATTTCTCCAGAGGTACATAGTCTTAAATCAATCTGTCATTTCACAGCCAAATATCCCCCAAGAGTTGCCCATATCTGCTGTCTCCACTTCTTAACTTTTTATTTCCTTCTTTTAAGTTTCCTTTAGGAGTCACTACTGGGAAACTCTTCTGTCCAAGGCTATCCATGGTCTCAGTGATTCAATTGAATTGCCTTTTCCCATTCTTCAACATTCTGAATCTTTTGGCAGTTTTTAATTTTGTTGATTCCTCACTTAACTTTGCTGATATTATCCTCCCTTGATTCTCCTTTTCAGTCTCCTTTGGTGGATTCACCGCTCATGCTCAGGCTTTCTCACTGGGGCTTTCTCACAAGACTTTGTATGAATTGTCATCATTTTCTCTTGACTCTATTATCATTTCTAAATGGATTATTCTCTTATCTATATGCTCAGTACTAGTCTCTCTTGAACTCTAGGTCTCTATCATTAACTCTCTAATGGACATTTTTCTTCACTTGAATGTCTCACTATAACTGAAAGTCTGAAATGAAATTCATTGTCTGCCCCACATACACATGATTTTCCTTCAATCTCCTTCTAAACAACCAAGTTTTCTGCTCTCAGAATCACTCTTGACTCTTCACTCTCCCTTCTATCCAATCAGTCATCAAGTTCTGTCAACTAATAATAATAATGGCTACCATTTATATAGTGCTTACTATGTGCCAGGCACTGTCCTAAGTGCTTTTTGATTATTAAGCAATTATTAATATCCCATTTGATCCTCACAACAACCCTGGGAGACTGGTGTGATTATTATCCCCATCTTTAAAAATGAGGTTAAGGGACTTGCTCAGGATCACCCTGCTAGTAAGTTCCTAAGGACAGATTTGAACTCAGCTCTTCTTGCCTCCAAGACCCAGTGCTCTATCCAATATACCAACTAGCTACAGCCTCTATACCATTTCTTATATTTGTTTTTTTTCCACATACAAAATCCTCATCGCCTCTTTCCTGGACTTTTAAAATAGCCTTCTAATTTATATTTCTGACTTCTAGTTCATTTTTTCCCTTCTCAGTTCAGCCTCCACACAGTTACCAAAATAATCTTCCTAAAACACAGATCTGATCCTGTCACTCAGGACTTTTCAGTGGCATCCTATTGTCTCTAGGAAGAAATACAAAATTCTCATCTTGGCATCTCAGGCCCTTCAGCTTACTCTTGCAGTTTTGAGTCTTTGGATCCCTTTCACTGAGTCAATATTCCAGTTTTTCCTACCACTAGCCAAATTGTCCCATTTCCTGTTTTCTGAATTCAGTATTCCATCTCTTCCTTCTGTACCTTTTCAGAGGATATCAGTCATGTCGGAAATGCACCTAGTCCTTTCTTAGAATCTTTAGATTGCTACAAAATCCAAATTAAATTAGCTTCTCCAGAAGCATTTGTCCCTCTGGTTGCTAGTAAATGTTATATACTTCCACTATAATACAAACTTCCTGAAGGCAGGAACTGTGTTTCTTCTTGTCTTTATATTACTAGTAATTAGAACATTGCCCGGTACACAAATAAGTACTACTACCACTTATTATGTCTGCTGACCCCTAAACCTACTTCACCATCTAGCCTCTGGCCTTATTGAGTTGCCAAGTGTAACAACTGCCCACAAACCAATATTTCTCTTGTCTCCAAGGGGCCTCTCGCTGTGATACCTTTTTTCAGATTTTAACTTTCTTCCATTCATATTCTCTAGAGGCATCAATCCTCTTTAACTGATTCAGCTAACTCTGCAAACCTCTGAAAAGTGAATTTGCTTCATGCCTAAAAATTTCTAGTTGTAGCTCACTTCCATTCTATGGCAACATACTATCGTTTCACATACCTATATACCCTCTTTTCTGTCTTTCTTACTCCCCCACACATTGTATTACATTCCCTGTGTTCCATACATAGTTAAATAGTAACTTAATAAATACTGGTACTGTTTGGATAATGATTCATGTAAAGATAGAAGAAACCATTTCCTGGTTAATTGATTAAATATCCTTCAGCTTTTTTTTTTTTTTTTTTTTTGCTATTTCCTAACATTATTTTACCGACCCCAGTTCCCAAAGAAGTATTAAGGATAATTTTACTGCAGTACTTGTGAATGAGTGGTTCCCAGCATTGTGTTTATCAATCCTTCTCTTATTTTCAAGAAAAATGTGTAGTCTGTGATGATACTCTGATGTATCATATTTCTTGTTGTTCTAAAAAAAAAAGCAGTATAAAAAAGCATCAAATTAATAAATCAGTAATAAGTTAACAAAATACAGATTATATTTTTGTAGGATAAAAAGGGAAAACCTTTCCTACCAACTTATTTTATTGAGCTAACAAACATAAGCAATCTGAATACTGAGGTTTTTTTTTTTTTTAAATGAATGTCTAATGCCTTAAATAGAGATGTTCACATAGGAATGTGAGGGATGACTTGAGAGCTCAGATCTAAATGCAAGATAAGTGAAAATAAATTTTTTTGCCATATTCACATTTTCTTTTGCTTATGGGCACTACTGGCAGACCTAGAAAATAGAATATTTTATTCAGAGCAAGCAAATAATAAGCCCAAAAGGACCTTAATAAACATGCTAATTTTTCATTCCTTATGTAGATGCTAGCTATTAGAAAATAGTGCATTGTCCTCTATGACAAATGTCCATATGGTTGATCAGAAGAGTTTGATCAACTAAAAGGACAAGGAAATTATTTGGAACTTTTGATTATGTCACCCCATCTGTAGTTCAGATGGGATTTTGATCACAAATTTGAGATTCAGATAACATTTGGACTATGATAGAGTTGAGGAGTATATTTGGTTATTTATAGGTCTCTGAAAATGAGTATTTAATTCTCAAAACTGATGGATTTTATCAATCAATTTGTTTTGGTTGTTAGAGTAAGCCTACTTGTAAACTTGGTCTATAGGACTTGTAATAGTTCGTTCCAAGTCAAAAGTGGATCAAAAAATCATTAAAAAAAATAAAGCAAAGTGGAATGTGAATATTGTGAAATGATCAACTGTGAGTGATTTAGCTATTCTTAGCATTACAACTCAAGACAATTCTAAAGGACTTAGATGAAAAATGTTATCCAACCCCCAAAGAACTGACAGTGTCTGAATATAAATTGAAGCATACTTAAAAAAAAAAAACACCTTGTTTTCTTGAAGGTTCTTTTTTTTTTGTTAGTCTGTTTTCTTTCACAACATGACTAATATGGAAATGTTTTCCATGACTGTATGTGTATAACCTATATTGAACTGCTTTCTTTCTCAATGATGGAGAGGGAAGAAGTGAGAGTATTTGGAATTTCAAGTATTAAAAAGATGTTAAAATTATTTTTATATGTAATTGGGGGAAACTGAAGTCCTAAAAGACTTCTTTCAAAAAAAAAAAAGCTGAAATTTGCAGAAACTAGTGATAAATTTAAAATATTTTAAATGGTTTTATGATTTTGTTCTATTTAAACATACTCTGAAACTTAAAAACAGGCAGCATATTCACTAATATATAATGGGGAATCTCTTAAAGAGAAAGGGAGTATAGTCTATAAGAATGATAGTAGTTTAAGCATTCAAAGCAGACCATAGACCCATATACTCTTACAATAACAATTAGTTGCTTAGTTTTCATTAATTGACATTTTATTTGATAAATATTGTAGAAAGACTCTGGGATTAGTTGAAAAATTCCATCTGTTACCACAATTGACTTAATTTATTAGCAGGAAACTTGTGAAATTTAAAAAGCTCAAAAAAGAAGAAGTAATCACTGACCTGTTTCATCCATGACTTAAACAGAAACTTCTCTGTGAAGGCAAAAGCACATTTTAGAATTTGGTACAATCAGACATATTTGATATACATTAAAGTAAATTAATTAATAAATTATTATTTTTTTTTATTTCTTAGGGTCAATCACTGCTTTAGTTATTTAGTAAACTTTATGGCACTTTACAAAATGGAAATTTTTAAGAACTAGACTTTCTGATACTGTCTAAAAATTTCAGATTTCAAATTTTCCAAAACTTAAGATGTAAGAATAGCTGAATTGAATGCTGTGACTTGCAATAGGATAAGTGACAAGCTGTAATTTGTATATTAATTAAGCAGCTCAGGAGATGGGATTGGACATGGAATTGGGAAGAATTGAGTTCAAATTTGACTTCAGACACTTTCAGGCTGTATGATGCTGGGCAAAACTGTCTGCCTTGATCCACTGGAGAAACAAATAGCAAACCAGTGGAGTATCTTTGCCAGGAAAACCCCATGGACAGTATTGGCTTGTTGTAGTCCGTGGTTACCACTAAATTAAACCAAACATTAATTATCTATTGCATTCATTTAGTGGTCTGGAGATAAAATCTAGAAAAAGTAGGGTTCCAGATTAAAAAGAGAGCAGAGAGGCAACATGAATTAATTCTTAGCTATTTAGAAGGAACGAAGGGAAAAAACTCTAACATCAGATATATTCTTAGTTTCCAAAATGTGGGACCAAGGCTCTACTTGAAGTCAGAGGTAGTAGGTGGATATTTAGGTCCTATTTATCTCTTGGAAAAAAAAATGCATCAGTTTTCTAGGTTACATTTGCAATTTCAAAATTCTTGACTGTCTACAGCCAAATCACCTTTAGTATGATTTATTTTTTTCTGGTTCTAAAAGCCTTGCAAAGGTCTTGGCAATTCTGATGTAGTATAAAGGAGTTTTAGTTGGGAAACGAGAAGACTTGGGTTTACATTGCCTTTGGCAAACTCACTGATTTACTCTCTCTTCTCTCAATTTTTGCATCCGTTCAAGAGAATTTTGATCCTCTAAATAGATTGTCTAAACCGAGAACCGGTTGAGTTTTAGATCTCAGATCCCATGTTTCTGTCTAGAGACAGCCAGAAGACCTGAGGTCTAGACCTGCCTGGCTCTGACTACTAGACTGCTTCTGTGACTATGGGCAATACATTTCACTTTTCTGATCTCAACTGCCTTACGTTTTGTAAAAGGAAAAGATTTGAACTAAATCTCTAAGGGTCCCGTCCCGCTCAAAACATCCAAGAGTTATATGGTTTTAATGTTTACCTAATTTTGTTTTACTTATTGCATGCACACAACAGAGCTGGCTAATTTTAGAACCAGGCATGAAATTACAGACAGTCTAGGTGTCTGCAGGGACTTAGTTGCTTCCCCTAGGGATTTCCACAACTTCCTTATACATTTTTGAACTGCTCGGTATTTGATAATAATTCCTTCTGGATGGAGGGGTTAGAGGCAGGACTTAAGTGAGCGACCCACATTACAGATGGCGAGAGAAAACACTGTTAGCTTTAAAG
This sequence comes from Antechinus flavipes, assembly GCF_016432865.1. Taxonomy (NCBI): domain Eukaryota; kingdom Metazoa; phylum Chordata; class Mammalia; order Dasyuromorphia; family Dasyuridae; genus Antechinus; species Antechinus flavipes. The sequence goes on from NC_067399.1 coordinate 570,094,142, forward strand.
GGTAAATATAAAACACCTTGAGCATTACGGGGTGGAACAAGAGAAAGATGCGATTGTCACAGCGCAAGGAATTGTCTCGGTTCTGGAGAAGAACGTCCCGGGACGTTCTCTTCTGCTTATTTCGGGTCCCCTCCCTTTCCCCCCCCCAACCCCCCCATCAAGAGTTACTTGGGTGAATTAGTTTCAGAATCAACTTTCATTTTCCACTTTTCCCAGAAAGGAACTAGATGTCAGTAAATGTGTGTGTGCGTGTGCGTGTGTGTGTGTGTGTGTGTGTGTGTGTGTTTGTGTGTGTGTGTGTGCGCGCGCGCGCCTCCTTACTTCCCTCCCTCCTTCTCTCTCCCCTCCCCCTCTGTCTCTGTCTCTCTCTGTGTCTGTATCTCTGTCTCTCTCTGTGTCTCTGTCTTTGTCTCTCTCTGTGTCTGTGTCTCTGTCTCTGTCTCTCTCTGTGTCTCTCTTTCTCTCTCTCTGTCTCTCTCTCTCTCAGCATGTGGGACTCTACTTGGAGGGACCGTCAAGGTCTACTGGCCCCTGGACCAAGCTCCGTCCGTTCGGACTCCGTTTGGCTGTCGCTACTTGGAGTAGTCAAGAAGCGGATCTAGGTTTCCTTTCCAAGAATTTTCCATCCCATCTGCCTTACCTTCTGCAGAAACAGTAGGCACGCTGGAAACTTGAGGGGTGAGAAAAAAAGCCCCCGCTGCGAGAAGCAGCAGCACCTCACAGCGCATCTTCACGGATACGGGGCCCCGGAAACTAGACACTATCGTGCCCTGTGCCCTGGCAATGGCGACGAGGCTGCCGCAGCTGCTTTTGCGGCTTCGGTTGCTTGGCCAGTGCTTTTAAGTCTCTGGGTCAACGAGCTGCTGGGAGGAGGGGCATCTGATTGGTGCCGAGCCTCTGCAGATTTCACAACTCCACCTTAGGTGGGTCTAAAAGGCCAGCTCCTCTTGCAGTGATTTCTGGGTGAATGAGGAAACAGCACCAGATTGAAGTTGTCTTGGGATGGGCGCGGGACCTGGCTGGGTGCAAACATTTACCCGGAGGCTATTTTTTCTTGGCATCCAAGTTGGAAACGAAATGGATGGCTCTGTGGGGCTAATGAATACAAAAACAGTTATTAAAACTTTACTATGTATAAAGCTGTGTGCACTTGGATTTGGGTTGGTGGGGAAAGAAAAGGTCAAATTCTGAACGTGAGTGGATCAAAAGGCATATGATTAGCATGAGGTCATGGCACTACGTACTGTACAGGCTGTCCCAAAAAGTCTTGTTGAAATTTTAAACTACTAAAATTTGAAACTTAAATAGCTTAAAACTCTCATTTACTAGGATTTTTGGGACACAAGGAGCTACTAAAACTTTTATCTTTGGGGACACAAAAGTAAAATTTTAAAAAACTAATAGCTTAAAATGCACTAAGACTTTTGGGACACAAAAACTCGAATGACTTAGAACTGCACTAAGACTTTTGGGGTACCTTATATACAACCTTTTCTCTCCTCCTGTGTCCTAGAATGAGAATCAGACACTTCTTTGAATTTTTCTTGGCAAAATAAATCATCACTTTATTGGTTCCAATGTAAGATTGTTTCTAGAATTTTTCTAGACTTTATGACTTAAAGGTAAGCAGGAGCCAGTTCATCAAGGAGAGCTGATCATTACATTTTCAGCATCAGTATTTCCACCTCCAAAATTGTTAAATACTACAAATCAGATTTTGGATGGAAAGAAAAGGATGTTTGGAGGGAGACAATTCTGCTTTGTGCTCCTAGCCTGTAACCCAATTCTTGGCTATATAAATGTAGACATGTTAAAAATTTCCAAATTCCCTTTTTCAAATCTATAAAATGGCAAATATTATTAAAACTTGTACTTGTAAGAAAAGTAGGTAATATAGTTTTCAAAGCTCTGTATTCTTAAATCTATTCTTTCCTCTTATTCTCATTTTACCAGGTGGAATGAAGTTGTTTAGCCCTCAAATTTGGTTTGGCAGCAGGATATCCTATTACATTTTTTAAATTAAGAAATATTCTTCTATTTCCTTTCAGGAAGAGAAAAAAAATCAAGAAAAATATTCCCTGAAAGAAGATTCATACTTTCCATGTCTTTTTAGACTGGATTTAAGAATTTCCTAATCTTGTCTCTTGGTACTTATTAATTATAAAGCTATGAGTACATATGTGTATATATGTGTACTTGTATATGTACACATACATGTACACATAGATGTCTATAAGTTTTATATGCCTATATGTACATGCATATGTATAAATAGATGTTAGTATATCTATGTGTGTGTGTGCATATATAAACATATATGTCTCACAATATATATACACATACCCTTAATGTCTCTTGCCTCAGTTTTCTCATCTGGCAAAATGAGGATAATAATATCTGCTGTACCTATCTCACAGGGTTGTTGCAAGAGTCAAAAGAGGAAATGTATGTAAATTCCAGGTATTATTAAAGACACACTTTGAAAAACAAGTAAGAATTCTACAATTGCCTTGCTGCTGCTGCCTATTTCCTTCCCCAACAGGGGAATAGACAGAGAAACAACCTGCAGTGTTTTATATATATACCCAGGGCCACAGTATACCAGGCTTCTGCTGTGCACAAAGTAAGAAGCAGAGTGTGAGGTGATTAGAGAGATATTAATCAAATAATTTGGTGCCAGAAAACCCTGAAGGTCTTAGCAGTTAAACCAGGGGCCAGGAATCCAAGAATTGAAGATTAAGCCAACTGTAGAAGTTAAGCTTGCAGATAGGCACTGATTTGATTTTGCATTTTTATTAGGGTTTTGAGAAATATTTATTGAATTGGATTAGCAAGCAGAAATGGGAGCAAGTATTGAAGATCATTGTATTTGGAGATGAAAAGAACCTTTGGTTATTTGTTCTAACTTTCTAATTTTACAGGTAGAGATTTATTTTTCCTATAAAACATTTGCTCATACTATAAATCTTTGCTAACTCTTTTTAGGATGCTGAATCCTTTTTAGAATTAGCCTACCTTACCATGATATAATACCCTTCCCCCACTAAACACATTTTTGAGGTTAATCTGCTAACTTCTCTATGAGTTCAGTCCAACAGTCAAAGGCATATCTCCACCTCATGGCATCTTCCCTTTAATGATGTCTTCCTTGGGATTAAGTGTGCATTCCACTTGGCAATTTGTCTTTCCCTTTGTTCATTTCTAAAACCCCTTTTCCTTGCTTAAAGACTTAGCAATGTAAGAAAATATTTGCCCCTTGATTTGGAGATCTATGCCTACAAAATCTTTTAGGATGATTTGCAACACCAGCCCCTAACCCCAATATACTTTTTGGGACTCATCTTGTATCCCATCATTTTGGTGGCTAACCCCGCTGTATGGGTCAGAAACCATTAATAAAAAAAAAAAAACAAAACTGGATAGATCTCTAGAAGCAAAGCAAAGTTTATTATACGTTCTCCCAAGAATCAGGCGTCCAACCCATCGAACAGACAATTGAAGGGAAGAAGCACCGTAGGGGGCAGGGTCCACGCTTTTAATCCCTAAAGCAAATTCCCCCTCCCACCACTGATCCTCATCCTTATTGGCTGAGGATCTTACATTCTAAACACACGAACTACCTAAGAAATTGAACTTGACCAATAAGTACATAGTTGCCCATATTTGGTAGAAATAGGGAGGATAACAAGAGGGGACTTAAGTATGCCTTTAGGGGGATTACAGGGAGGGGATAGCAGGGAAGAGACTTTAAGTATGTCCTTAAGATAGTAGGGAGGAGATTTTAAGTATGCCCTTAGGAAAATAGCAGGGAGGAAACACTTTAAGTATGTCCTTCAGGCCTACTCAAATTTTGAAATAGATGAAGCCTTACTCAATTTTCACAACTGTCTTGAAAGATCTCACTTTATCTCGTTCACCGTCATTCTGGTTACATGATATGGGAAGAGTCTGACTGTACCTCTTACCCTCAACAATTGTATTGTTATATTATCTCTAAAATCAGTCATCCCCCATGAGGGACAAATGGATCAAAAAATGCCCAAGGCCAGTTCTTCATCTTATATGTATATAATGATATACATATGTATCATTATAGATAGATAGATAGATAGATAGATGATAACACTGAAGCAGAGGAATAATGAAGTCTTCAATGTTAGGTATGGTTTGCAGAGGAATTGATAAAAAATTTAATCCCTGAGACCAAGAGACCCTAGTCATTCTGCTAGTTACTGTGTCTCTTGGTGTCTTCCTCCTCCCCCATGCTATGTAGTATTTCTCTTAACTGCACTATGCTTCTATGTGGGCCAGGTGCTAGACCCTTTCCCAAATTAACTAATCAGAGACATTTTCAGGTACAAAGAGAAAACATTTACTTAATCTCTTCAGGGAGAGGCCCAGACACACACCTGGGAACCATCCCAACTCCACCATGTGCTTCTGGAACCTGGCCAGCTTCTACTTTGTCTGGGACTTAAAAGGCAAAAAACCTGAGCCTTTTCATTGGATAGATTAAAAGAATGTAACCATCCTTGACCAATGGTCACCAATGTTGTCTTCTTCCTATGGGTCATGTCACTATCTATAATTTCACTAACTTTCTGCATCCCAGGGTTCAAGGATGAGAATAAGGATCAAGGCTGGGAATAGGGATCATGTGACTTCCTGAAACCTGAGGCCCAAGGTCTCATCTTCCCACTCTGGGTAGAGGGATCATGTGACAGTCTCAATACTGAGAAATACTTCATTCCATCAGTTCCATTCACTTCCAAATTCCACTTCTCTTTATGGCTAACTCTTTTAGGATGCCAAGTTCTTTTTAGGATTTAGCCTGCTAGCTAAAGACATGCCCCAATCTCATGAGGTGCTCCCTTTTTACTGGGTAATCATGAATTCCACTGAAGAACTTGTCTTTCATATGCTCTCCCACTTTATTTCCTATTTACCATTCCTGGTGTTTGTTGTATTCCTTCCTTTTGTCTGTAACCTCTTCCCCTAATAAATCTACCATTTGCTAACAAGAATGGCCATTGTGAATTGTTCCCATGACTGAACCCCAGCTTTTGGTATCTACCATCATCTGGTGTCTACATCACCTACCTTGGGGAATGTCAGTGATTTAAAGAGGGATATATAAGTATCTGGTGGTAGACTAGAACCATTTCTAAATGGTAAACTAGAATCCAAAATTTTTGACTCTCATATTGGAGCTTGTTCTGCTACATATTGTTGGTTCTCAGTGGAGCAGTTACTTTTCAACAATAGGTACCAAACCAATCTGTACTTGGTCATTGTTTGGGTCCTGATTGACTCAGAGTGAATATAAATAACAATTGTTTCTGTTTTGGCCCAGTACTTTGATGGTTTTCCCTTCCTAGATTTACATATATTTTGAGTAAGTAAAAGAGGCCATTTTCTGCATCATTTCATACCTTTGACCACTGATGGGTATTGCTTCAATCAAACAGATTTGTTAAACACCCATTTCTAGTTTTCCTGTTCTATATCTTGCTGGATATAGACTGGACCCGGATGCCATGGGAGGAGAAAATGAGACTGGTGGGTCTGCACAGTCCTCTTCATTTAGTTCCATTTTATCTGCATGTCATGGTATCATCTCCCAGATATTGTTGAGGTTGGGAAGGGACACTAAACATGCACAAACTGATGTCCTCAAAAGAATTTTGCAGGCTTGAACCTATTTCCAAGTCAAGGGCAAAGTGTTTTGTAATTGTAATACCAATTGGAATGATCTAAATTCCAAGAGAATTTAGCAAAGAAACAAAAGCAAGGAGATACATTTATTTAGTTCTTCATGTTATGGATATGCTAATTTTATAGCCTAGATGTGTTATGGGTCAGAGCTTGAAATAAGGTGCTAAGTCAGTGAAATTGATAGAGACAATAGTTATTTGATTTAGCATGTTGCTTAGTAGTTCTCTAGTTCAGTACATGTACTTAGTACTTACTATACTTCTACAAGATTCACATTTTTAAGAGAGCATATATAAGCTAGGAGCCTCAATCAGGATTCAGTCAGGGAGATTCAGAATCCAGAGAAGGCAGTTGGGAGCTCAAGCTCTCGGAACTAAGACTACAGAAGGCCTCTAAGAAAGCTGACTGGGCCATAGGAAAGGAGACAAGAGACAATAAAGGATTTGGACTTTAATACCTGGCTGCATTCGTGGTGATTACTGAACTGAAAGGAAGGCTGCTTTCAGAGACCCTACAAGAACCCCAATAAGAGAATATTACATTTTAGAGAAGAATATTACACAGAGGTAGAACTAAGGAGTGGGTTCTGGAATTTGGCCAACAGATTATCCTAGGCCAAAGGACTTTTATAATCATTGGCAGAACAATAGCATTCTTAGATCAAAGGGCCTCAGGATCATAGATTCCAAAGTCAGAAGATTTAGAATCACTGACTTATTGTTAGAAAAGAAACCCCCTAAGGTTAGGGGCCTTAAAATTATTGCTGTCTCCCCTAGAAGCTATATCATATCATTTCCCCTCTCAAGCAATTGTACCTCAAATTCATTTGGGACAAAGGGATAGAGATCTCATTTCTGGAGCTGCTTCATGCCCATAAGGGGTATAGAGCTGTTGCTGCCTAGTGGGGTCCAGACTGAGAAGGGAAGGCATGCAACTTGAGGATGGCGGAAACATCATTAAGTGCGGGCTGAGTGTCAGAATCAGTTAGCAGATAGTATTCAGGGTGAACAAACAGTTGGAATTTCATAGCTTGGAGTCTGGAAGAAACAAATCTAATCAATAGGAATGTTAGTTATCTGGAGGTTATGCTTCTTCATAAACTTCATAACCTTCAAAGAAGGTGGTGTAGAAGCATTATGAGTGAATTTGCCAGAATAATTTTGGAATGGATATCTTACAATTATTATATGGGTAAGAGATCCTTTCTGGCAAGAAAAGAGGGCCTAAAAATGTTAAAGGTATTCCTTGAGGGGAGGGGGTGTAGCTAGTACAAATGGAGTGACATCCAAGGTGGATTTGATGACATTTGGGATTGGAGCCTTTGCAAATAATGCATCAGGTCACATATGTGGGTTGCCTTGAGGATGTTGATGGCACACCCAACAATCCTGAATGCCCTCACTGCCCACGGAGTTCCCTAGCCTGACTAAAGATTAAGGAGTTATCTCCCCACTGGTGGGGGCCCACAGAGTGACACCAAGACAGCTGGAGAGAAAATACTGAGAATAAAGCGCTCATCCTCGGAGTGCTGTTAAAGATACACCTGGGAAAAGTGGAACATAACAAGAAAGAAAGAAAACTAGAGTGAGGGAGAGAAGGATACAGACAATTTTACCCTTCTCTATCCAGTGTGTTTCTAGTGTTTCCAGGAGTTCTATGGAAGAGTAGTTTCAGGTCCTCTATTTGTTCACAGGAATATTCAGGAATGTCTGAAGAAGTAACAGGAGTAGCACTTTTAATTCTAGAAACATGAGTCCAGCTGGAGGAACCTTTGAGTGTGCATTCAATTCTCTCCAGTCTCCAAGCATAGTTTAGTAAGGACTCAATTGAGGGTATGATTCATATCCTCCACCTTACCAGAAGCCTGAGGCACGAGGCAGGGTGGAGTTGATAAGTATCCTTTGAGTTATTTGAGAAGTGAAGGCTGGGTCACTGTTGCTCTGCAAAGAGCTAAGTGGGCCAAAAAGAAATTCCCACCGATTAGCCTCTGGGATTAGAAACTGGCCTAAGGGTATTTAAAACCCCCTAGAGAAGGAAAGCCTGTACCCCTTTCTGAGCTATATGAAGGTGTGTAACAGTCAGGGAGCTGGGGAATTAAAGATGTCTTGGTCTGGGGCAAAAGGCCAGCAGCATGGCCAGCGGAATCTGCAAACCTGTTTCCCTTGGCCTGAAGTTCCCTTCTGGTGTCCTTTACAAAACATAATCGAAGCCTCTCTAGGTTTGTGGACACTGCAAAAGCTGTAGAATTTCCTTGCATATTTAATAGGAAAATTTATTGTTGTCAAAAGTCCCCTTTCTTTCCATATAGCTCCACTTGTGTGCAAAATATGAAAAGCATATTTGGAGTTTGTATAGATATTCTTTCTCATTCCTTTCCCCAGTTCCAAAACCCTTGTAAGAGCAATGAGTTCAGCTTTCTGGGGCAGAAGACTCAGGAAGGAGTGGCTTAGACTTTAAGGTGCTATTGAAGGTCACCACAGAATAACCTGCCCTCCTTTCCCCACTTCCAAGAAAACTGGACCCATCTGTAAGCCATTCATCATCCAAATTGTCAAGAGGATTGTCCCTCAAGTCAGGTCGCCTGAAGTAGACAGAATCTAAAGCTTCCTCACAATTATGAATAATATCACTTGACTGAGTATTGTCAAGGAACAAGAGTGGCAGGGTTAAGGGTATGGCACACTAGGATAGTCAAGTTGGGAGTATTCAGCAGGAGCATCTGATATCTGCTAAACCTCCCACAAGCAAAACACTGATGATCTTTGGCTTCCAAAATGCTCTGAACCTGGTTATTATTATATTTCCTTGGTGTTATATTTCCTTGGATTTGCCCCTTCAAAGGCAAAAATAATTGTGAATCTTTATACAATTGTATGCAAAAGAAAGCATCTTTAAGATCTAAGGTAGAAAAACATTGTGTTCCTTGAGACACTTGGATTGGTTTCTATTGACCATTTGCTCTGATTATAGAAATCTGCTATAAGAGGAAAACGCAGGGACATGATTATAATAGCATCAAAAGAGGTTTTTCAGGCCTCAGCCTGAGAGAACACACACAGGATTTTTACTGATCTTGCAGTAAAAATTCCACCTCATAGTCAGACTCAGGAATAATCAGGTGGGAAATAAAGAAACAGAACTGGGAAACTGAGTCAGAAGGTTCCCACCTTAAGCTTAAGTTCCAACTCTTGCCCAAATAAGACATCCGGGAAGGCATTCCTCTGAATAATTTAAGGCTTTTCTCTGGAATGGTGGGCTACTGATTTAATGATCAGACAATCAAATTCTAAACTCTAAACTCAAAAGTTTATCAGTTACAGTCCCAAGAGATTTTATCTCTAATAGCAAATTCTACCAATCTCAGTTTAGGGCTAGATACATTATTTTAAAAGTTTACTAGGACTTACACATGTGTTTTGTATGTTTAAACTTATTTTGATGCAAAGAATCAATCATTATATAGACTTATAAATTGTTAGTAAACTATAAATCCTAAACAGGGTCATTTCTTAGGGCTGAAGACCTTGTAAGCAAGGGTAAGCCCTGATGGTTTCAAGAAAACAAATTAAGGGGAGTTGACAGAGGCCCTAGGGAAAGGGCTGAGCTTGCTGTTGCCTATCCTAATCTATCTATCTATCTATCTATCTATCTATCTATCTATCTATCTATCTATCTATCTATCTATCTATCTATCTATCTATCTTAGTGTCCTATGCTGTTTGATATCTCCCCCCACTTTGTGAAGGGGGAAAAGGTATTGCACACTTCATACTTGGAGGTGAATTGATAAGGCTTTCATCTCATCCTTCTTGTTCCTCACACAGTAATTAGCATGATGACAATAATTCCAAATAATTTAGTTAATTTTAAAATTTTCCTAAGTAATAGCCAAATAGTCTTAGCTATAATTTCTATGCCCTTAAATAAATTTTCCTTTTGTTTTAGGGAGAAAACAAAACAATTCTTAAAATTCAGACAGAACAGATTTTAAAATTGACTTAACTTTAGTTAATAAGATTCCCTAGATTCTGATCAAATATTCCAGACAAACTGAATTGCCATTTGATTATTTTCCAATTTATGCAAATCATTTCTCTTTTTGTGAGTCAGGAGAAGGGTTAAAGTGCCAGTTTTTACTCTTAAGACCCTCAGAAGTCTGACTCTAGATAAACTAGAGTTTTTAAAGTAGTAGCAAATTGTTTTTCTGTTTTCCTATAGTTCCCAAAGTCTTCAATGCAAATAGAGCAAATAGATCCAAGTATTAAATCAGTGTAAACAGAGTACAATTTACATATCCCTTTAGTGGGTTTTAATTACAGCTTCTTTAAAATTGCTTTTACTATCATATCTCAGACAAAGTTCCAAATTACCTTACACACACATAGAAATCATTTATTTGTTGGTAACATCTAAAAAAATCAATAAAGTTTTCAAATATGAAGCAATTATATCCAATAAAGCAGTTAATATTCATACAGCATGTTTTATGCTAAGCATTTTTGCAATCATGTGATTTTCACAACAATAATTATTTCTTTTCACAAATTAGAAAACTGTTCAGAGATAAAATAATTTCCCATAAATTATATAGCTAATATATATCCATAATTAAACCAGAGAATGGTGGTCTTACCAAATGCAGAGGCTGACAAACTTTCTCACTTCATACTGCCATGCTGGGTGGTGCCAGAGGTACCCTAATTCTTCCCAGGCAGTTCCTGGACAGAACTTGCTGAAAGCTGAGGTGACTGGTGCCAGGATATCCCTTTGATGCTAATTTCAGGTGACAGGCCTTAGGGAATCCTGACCATGGAACCTGTCTCCTACTCCATCCCCATTCCCTCAATTTGGGGTTGTTTGGACAAAGTTGTGTGGGGTCTCCATGGTTTTGCTGCTTCCCCTATTTCTACAGGCAGAATTTTTCTTGAAATCTTAAAATGACTAATTGTCAAACTTCTTAATCATTGCTCTCAAAACATTGAGAATCTACTAGAATGTTATTTTAATTTTAATTAACTAACTTTTTTGTATAGCCCCCAGCTTGGCCAAAGCTAAAGTCTTTTAAAAAGTGAGGCTGTTTAAGAAAATTTCCCATAATTCTAACTATAACATAGAGGTTTTTTCTTGTTGGTTGTGTTTTAAATATTTCCAGATAACAAAATGTAGCTCATAGGAAAAAACCATGATATAGATATTCTGCATAGAGATGCATACAGACAAAATGACATGAAAGAGGACTGTCCCATTTTTGCCAAAAACTATCCTCTACATTTCATCTTCTCTGGCATCCCAGAGAAGGTAAAAGGATGGCAAAGATTAACTTTGTTCAAAATTGCAAGAATTTCCTAATCTGGGCATCCCAGTCAAGGAAAACTTGCTGAGCATGAAGCTCACAAAGACCCAGACAAGTCTTCTCCCAGTGGCTTGGGGTGTCCCAGCTACAGGATTGAGGGAGAAAAATATTGGGAGGCTTATCTTGACAAAGAAGAAATCAAGCTGGGGAAGCCAGACTCTTCCTGTAAGGGACACCAAATGTTGAGATTAGGAAGGGACCACAAAAGGTTGGGGTCACAGACCAGTGTTGCAAGGTGTCAAAAGAATTTGCAGACTTGAATCCACTTCCAAGTCAAGGGGACAAAGTGTATTGTAATTGTAACACCAATTGGAGAGGTCTAGATTCCAAAAGAATTTGACAAAGAAACAGAAGCAAGGAGATACATTTATCTAGTTCTTCATGTTATAAATATGCTAATTTTATGACCCCGATGTAGAACCTAGGAGTGGTCTCTAGAATTTGGCTATCATTGACAAATTCATTATTCTAGGCCAGAGGACTTTTATAATTATTGACAGAATAATAACATTCTTCGATTAGAGGGCCTCAAGATCATATATTCCAAAGCCAGGAGATTTAGAATCATTGACTTATTGTCAGAACAGAAGCCCTGTAATGTCAGGGAACTTTAAAATTATTGCTGCCTCCCCTAGAAGCTATATTACATCAATATCATTGTCTTCTTTGAGAACAAGGGCCAAACAACATCAACTATATATTATATGAATCACCAAAACTATGTTTTGTTTCTACTTCTGGGATTTTTTATGGTTTTATGATTGCAAAGGAGCTTGTTTCTATATGTAGGAACAGGTTATTGAAGTTTCCTGCCCTGGGTGAAGAGTACTTAGGTAAGAGAACATGGGTTAACTCCATTTTCTAATTCTTCCACCACATATCATTAATATTCCTTATGCTACTAATATATGGCTAAGAACCTAAAGTATTCCTAAGGACATGGAATGCAGCAAAATTATATATGAGAAGGATATCTGGATTTGCAATCTTGGAATCTTGTGTTTAAATCCATTTTTTTGGGGGTGGGGGTGGGGGCAATTGGGGTTAAGTGACTTGCCCAGGGTCACACAACTACGACATGTTAAGTGTCTGAGGACAGATTTGAACTCAGGTGCTCCTGATTTCAGGGCTGGTGTTCTATCCATTACCCTACCTAGCTGCCTCTTGTGCTTAAATTTTAAATCTATCACTACTGCATAAGTAATACTGAATAAATCCCTGAAGACAGTCAAATTGATAGAGAAGTCAAATCACATGAAGATGACTCTGCCTAGTAATTTCCCTTCTTTTGCTTGAGTTAAGAACTTTGTAATGGGATTGGTTGAAAGATAACCTCAAGGCTGATATTGCTCAGAAAATTTCCCCCTGAAAGTAGCATTCAGGAACTTGTTCTCCTTGTTCAAGAAATTTCCCTTTTTACAGCATTTCTCTCTTAGATTGAGTGATTATGTCACTATCTATAAAACTGAGATGAAGAAATCTTTTTTCTAACTCCGAGAACATGAAAATCCTGTCTATTTTATATTCAAGATTGTCAGACATTAGCAGCTCCTGAATGAGAGAAACCCTGCCCATGACTCAGACCTGTTTTTAGTTAAGCTGATTTCTGAATGAAAGGGAACTAATTACAATAAAAATATATATATTTCTTCAAAAGTTTTTAAAAAGTAAGTTTGATTGTCCCAGATTAAGAGCTCATGATTTATGATGAGAAATAATTACTTTGCTTATATTAATAACCAGTTACTAAACTGGGACCAAGTTTTTTCTTCATTTTGCTCATTGAGCTCTTGTTTCTAAAGAACATGACTGATTAAAGAAATTACCCCTACCCTCAAGGAACATGCTCTTCAATTTTGGGCAAGACCCCACTTAACTAGATATCTAATATCTGTTGAGAGTATGAATAGAATCCATTCTTGGATTCTTGGAAAAAGAAGGCCCTCTCCTTATGCTTCTCCATTATAGTTTAGAATGACCTAACTCATGAAGAAGAAAACCAGCCAGTGTGATGTGGATGGGGATAGGGTCCCATGTCCAGATTGCTGGAGGTGACTAACTCTTAAGGTCAAGCCAAAGTTTTAGAAGAGGGAGCTGAAGATTTCTAGCCTACTTTCTCATAAAATGTTCACCAATCAAGGTTGATTTTCAACAGGCACATTCCCTTTCAAAAAGTATTTAAGTCTTTCAGGTTCTCCATTGGTCATTTTTGGTTACCGTGAGAAACTACTGACCATCAATTTGTTGACTGCTGACTCACCTAATTAATCAATTGAGTATTAATTACCTAGAAACTGTTTTTTGGGATTTTTCATTCATTTCAATGATGTACTACTGAAAATCTGAACTCTAGTGAAATGATACATTTCCAATTGGAAAAGATTTTAAATATTTCAAATAATTAGTTTTACAAAAGATTGAGGAAACAATGAATCTAAGTATTAAATCCTAATTGAAGCTGGAAAGGTATTGTTTAACTTTTCAAACACAGGCAAATGCAGTGTGTTCAAGGAAAAGAGCCCTGAAATTGACATTCAAAATCCTATAGTCAAGTCCTGGCCTTTTTACTTGTCAACTTGGGTGGCTGGGAAAGTCTGTCCAACTCTGGGATGTTTGCTCATCTTTAACGTGAAAAAGGGTAAAGTAGATAATCTCGGAGGTTTCTTCCAGCTTCAAATATTATGGTTTTAAAATTCTCCCTGGGCAATTCCCATACCATCATGGCTATAGTGTTTTCAGCAGGGAAGAAGCTATTTTGCTGACAGTGTTGATGCCTATTAGGGAAGGAAGTATTTACTTCTGAGCAAATTAACTAGGTCAACTGGAGGGGGCACTGCCCATCAAACTGTTCAGTTGCTTGAGCTGACCCAGTCAATTGTCAAATAGATCAGTATCAACCATATAATTATGACCCCAACATATGATTAAGGTCGATTTAGGATCTAGGTGTAGACACTTCCTTTGACAAATGTCTTGTTGCACCATGGTGGAAAAGAAACTTATCACCAGAGCTGTAAAGTGAAGCAACAAGGATGTCAAAAACTTTAGGTGGCAAATCTGTACATCACTGTCTATTATAGCAAGGAGCCCTGTGAGCACTCTGAGCATAAAGACAAGTTAGACTAGTTTTTTGCAATCTAGAGTATCTGTCTCTCTGTCTCCCTGTCTTTGCCTTTCTCTGTGTGTCTTCTCTCATCCCTTCCTCCCTGTCTCTGTCTCTTCACACCCACACATGATATACATATATAGGTATGTGTGTATATACATATATGTGTATATATATATATGTATATGTATATGTGTGTGTATACATATATATATATATGCATCATGGGTTCAATTCTCACCTCTGGCCACAAATGGCTAAATGATTCTGGGCCAATAATACATACTCTCAACTCTTTAAGTAACTAAGTTGGAGAATAGTTGGGAATGCTACTTAGAACATATTTCAATGAAAAATTTCTTAATAAAATGAGAACATCAGGGCATAAGCTATAAACATTTATTCTTTTTCTCTCACCTGGAAATATTTTTAGTTATTTTTCATCAGGACTGCAGGTAAACACTAGACAATGTGATTGTTTTGAACTAACACAGTTTTAAGTATGTGACAGAGAGTAGTTTAGCAGACAAAAGTGGTATTTGATTTGTGGACAAATATTGTTTTAGAGAAAAGTTAACATGGTAAAAAAAATCATGGAAGTAGTCAACTAGAAAAATCCTATCCTAAATTCTCTAGACAATACATAATTGGTTTCATGAGTTTGGAAAAACCCATGATTTTAATATTAGCTGAATAATATAATGTTTTTAAACATTAATACATTTCAAATGTACCATCAGCTTTCAATTCTGGTTTATTGTTAAGATGCTCTAGTCTACAATTCTCTCACTTGAAATTGTAACATAGAAAGAGGCTTGTTGCGTCACTGGGTTTTTTAAAAACAAGGATGCAGAGATTCTGGAACCCTCATTACAAGGATATATTTAAATTGATGAGATCTGGGACCTAGAAAACCCCATTTCACATTTTTGAGGCAGACTGTGATTTACACTTTTGGACAAGGTAGAAGTGAGACGGGATAGAATTCCAGGCATGGGAGGACAGCTCAAGTCAGGGCTTGTATTTTAGACATGGAGTATCTTGTTTGAGGAACAGCAAGGAGGTGACTGTCACTTGAAAAGAAAAGTA
Organism: Antechinus flavipes; assembly: GCF_016432865.1. NCBI lineage: Eukaryota > Metazoa > Chordata > Mammalia > Dasyuromorphia > Dasyuridae > Antechinus > Antechinus flavipes. Next base: position 570,109,405 of record NC_067399.1, read on the forward strand.
TGTGGCAGTGAATATTCAAAGGACTAGGGAGACTGGAAGATCAATCAAAGCCCTTAGAGAAGTCTTACCAACAGTTAGAACTAGGTGATGCACAGTCAAGTCCTGTAAAGAAAAAATATAGTAGTAAAATACTTCCAAAGAAGTAACCTGGCCAAATAGTAGAAGCATTTTTGGGTGGGTGGAGCTCTATGAAAGGAAGAAGGATACCTAAGATAAAGATTCTCAACATACCTCTCGGCCCCATATGTGTATCTCACTACCTTTGTAAGCTAAGTTTGAGTTTACACTTCCCAGGGACTTTATGTGTATAATGAGAAAGTGCATTTCCCCCTCTTCCCCTACCAGCTTTGAGAGGATAGTTTTATAACTTCTATTGTTAACTATTCCTTTTCAATAAATATGTACCCTATTAAGATTAAAATTTGTTTTTCTGTTCCTTCTACCGTCTCCTTCTTATTGAAAAAGAAAGTAACACAGAATCTTTTCTTCTTTTTTGGGAGGTAATTGGGGTTAAGTGACTTGCCCAAAGTCACCCAACTCGTAAGTTTTAGGTGACTGAGGTAGAGTTTGAACTCAGGTCCTACTGACTTTAGGATCATTGCTCAAGCCACTGCACCATCTAGCTGCTTCCAAGCGGAATTTTGACAAGAAATATGCATAAGCAAGCAAAATCCATTTCTGCATTGATTGTATCAGAAAAAGTTATCTTTCATTATCTATTCTGAGACCATCAGTTGTCAGGTAGGAAGTGGGTAACTTATTTTATTGAGTTCTTTGAAATCTTGGTTGATTATTATATTTAATAGAATTCTTAAGATTTTCAAAGTTGTCTTTACAATGCAATTGTTTAAATATCTTGTTGTAAAAGCTAATTGATGCTAATTCTTTAATTTATATCAGGGAGCACAGATTCACAATATCTGATCTTTTCAGGGTTATCCCTAGAATTCTAAGAGGATAGGTAATCAAGTGCTATCTGCAGACCACAGTTTACCAGGCTAGTAGGAGCTGGGGAAGTATCCTTGGTAAAAGTGTTATTTTCTTTAAAGTAGCCACATTGGAAGCTTGCTGGGCTCTGTAGTAGCAATTTTCTCCTTTGTAGAATTTTTGTTTATTTGATTTTTTTTTTACAAAAAGATAAGAAAATAATTTTAGACCCCAAATTAGGATTTGTACAATCTATAGATTATATATAGGGGTTGATTATATCAGATTCACTATCTTTTTGATTTGTTATAGTCCCCCATTTGCAATGAGGGAAAACCTCCTCCTCCATTCTTAAAACAAATAGGAGTCCTTTTAATCTCAATTCAACAACCAATTCAAGTAGTTCAGTGGGCCAATATGTGTGTGTGGTATTTTTTTTTTTAAACAATGACTGATTAAATAGAAGAAGCATTTAATTAAACAGGGAAATCAAAATTTTCAGAACTGACTACAGCATCAAGGAAAGGAAAACGGCAAAACTGAATGTGAAGAAATTGATTGAAACAGGAAACTTGTCACCTTTCTGGAGGCATAAAAGGAGAGTAAGAGAGCTAGCGTCTGTCTTGCTTTCTATCCATTGTCCTTCATCTTTAACTCTAATGCTCCTTCAACTTAGTATGGACCCCCAAGAAATCTGTTCAAGTCAAGGTAAAGCTCACAGGAAATTCTAGAATGCTACCATTAACTTGGATTCCTCAAAGCTTCTATGTCTCTGGCTGAGGCAAAACCTTGGCTTATACATGAGCATCATGAGGCTAAGGGATCCAAATAATTAGGCTTTACCAGCATGTCAGGAATGTTTTCATCTGAAGCAAAAATAGGAGAAAGTATCTTCCATTTCATCTTAATCCCTATCCTGGTTGGAGTCAGAGAGAATAGTTGAGGTGGGGAAGATGGTAGCAGAAGATGAGATGGAAGTAATTTCATAGACCTAGACAGTCTGTGTGCATTGTACTTACTACTGAGCTAGAGAAGGAAAGGGCCTGCTACTGGGAGTAGGCCCGTTGAAAGTAAGCTGTAGTGCTTCCGAAGCTTCCCTCAGAGGATTACACTTTCAGGTTCAGGCCTTCAGGGAATAGATCCTGGGATTCTTTGGGTTGACTATACTTTTGTTGACTTTATTCTTACTAAGAAGAAGTTCCTGAAAAGACTACCAGACAATTTTAGCATCAGAAGTCATACTTCCCCAGGAAGGAGGAATTACTTCTCTTTTTGACCAAGGATACTATTTTTTTAAGTATTTGAGAACTCCAGGGAATGAGGCACTCATTGATTCTGGGAAGCCAGGGAAACTTCAACTGACCAGGAGGAATAGAATCTCAGGTAACTGTGTCATCACTTACTTCATGTCTCCTGGGGCAGTTGTACTAGGAGAGGGGGAAGCCTCCCCCACCTTAATTTTCCCTCTGTTAATCTGTGACTGTTCTCTTCCAAGGTATGGCTTCCATATAAAAGGATATAGCCATTAAAGAACCATGATGTTCAAGGCATGTAGACACTGGTCTTCATAATTCTCAGGGGATAGAGTGCCTGATCAAAGTATGCCTCCTCCCCCCTCCATGTTGGAACCTGGAGTAAAAACCCAGGAGTACTACCCTGAGACTGCTCTCCATTTTAAATTTCAAACACCAGAGTAAACTCTGCCATCTCTGCTCCTAGATGTGTCTCTAATTGGATCAGGTGGGACAGGATTCAAAGTTCTGAGCATCAACCATACTTCTCCATGTAAAGTTTTTTTTTTTTCCTAGTATAACAAGGACCGAAAAATATATGTTGGAGGAAATCAAAGCAATTTGTTTCCAACATTTGAAATGTTTTGCTTGATAGTAAATGCTTTACATTCTTTTTAGATAAGAACTTTGATCATTAAACTCTAAAAAACTTCTGTTATCACATGGGTTTAAGTAACTTAGAAAAATTATTAAAAAGCATATATCATTTGGTTGCTTATACTTTTGTAAAAAAGTTCATTGTGTACACAATTCGGTTTTGAAAAATGTCTAATTTTTCTGCTTGCAATTAATTATGTCTAATAAATCAAGCACTAATTAAATGCTTACTATATGCCAGATGGGGCAAGGAGATAGTTTAGTGGATTGAAGGTTGGGCTGGGGTCAAGAAGACATATCTCCCTCAGACACTTACTTCCTGTATAACTGTTTGCTTCAGTTTCCTTATCTGTAAAAAGATTTGGACAAGAAAAAGGCAATCACTTTATTATCTTTGCCCAGAAAACCTAAATACCTCAAGCTTCTTTCTCTGTGAAGCATTTAAAGTGCTTCTCAGTATAATTCAATCTTATCTTCCCAAGTGGTTGACACTTTGCTCTCTTTCATGCACTTTATATTCCAGCTAAAAAGGCCTCTTCATTCCATGTATGGGGATTTTATCTCTCATCTCCTTGTCTTTGCACAAGTCTATCCCCTTCCTGAAATGCTTTCTCTTTTTACCTCTGACTCTCAGAAGCCTTAACTCCTCTTAAAATTCAGGTAAGTACCATAAGAGTCTTTGCCAGATTTTCCTACTTGCGACCTATCCTTGCAGAGACTACTTTGTATTTATTTCCTGTACACATTGTGTCCCCAAAAGTCTTAGGAAGTTTTAAGCTTTTAAAGGCAGAAATCCACACTAAGACTTTTGGAAAATCCTGCATTTTGCATACACGTCTTGTTTTCCCTCAGTAGGATGTTCTATAGAACATACAATAGAATACTCCTTGAGGACAAGGACTGGTTATCTTTGATTTTGCAACTCCAGCACCAGGCACAGTGCCAATGCACTAATTTACCTAACTACCTAACAATATTAAATATTGATCCATCGAATTGAATCGGTCTGTGCCATCATTTTTGGTAGCGTCATGCACATGCATTAGTATTGCCACGTGTGGGCTCTGCTAATCTTTTGATTCAGAGACCCTGGAGTGTTTGATGATATATTGTTGAAATGTTCAGGCTGTTCATTTCTTTAATGGTTTTAAAGTGTAGTTCCAAACTTTTCTATTTACTCTGAAGCCAACACTTCCTTAAGGGGTTTACATTCAAATATATTACCTTAGTCATAATAGATCTTGGAAGAGAAGCCACAGAGAAATGCATCTTCCTCAATAACACACCAGTTCTAATAGTTTTTGGTTCCTGGTTGAGTATATTTGTACATATCAAGTGAAATGATCAGTCACAACTAAAAATGGCACTTATTGAAACAAATGAAGAGCAGCTGACCCATACCAATTATACACAAAGAAGACCCATGCTGGTGATAACACAGTCAAAAAAGGATCAATTCCTAAGCTGTCTGAAAAGAGGAGAGAAATACAAAATGATTAATTAAGAAAAATCATAGCCTCATTACAAGAGATCAACAAACTACTAAGCTATATACTTATATTCTCATCTCTATAAAATAATTATGGAAAAAATATTTACACATATATTAAGAGAATCTTTGATAAAGGCAGAAGAAAAGACATTAACTGAGTTCACCAGTATATGCAATATTTTGCCTGTGTAGAGAAGCATGGAATAAGATAAGGTGAGGGGTGTCCATTTTCTTAACTTCCTTCATGTTGGGCCCCGGATATGTTGCCCCCTTCCTTGCCATTAGGCAAGTTTTACATACCATTGTGACACATTGAAGAATAGAAAAGAAAAACAACATCTAGATGCCCACCACTCTGACTCCATCCTTGTATAAGATTACCCTGGGAATACAATTATGTTATCTTGTCTTAAAATCTAAGTTATATCCTTGTTATAGCCCCTATCTATTAAACAATGGTCCTCCTCCCTTGTCTGAAAGGTCTGAACCACATCCCCCAAACTGAAATAGCAAGTTAATTCCTTTCTCCCTGCTCTCTCTCTGAAGTAAAGCTAACAGCTGCAAAACGTTAGACTTAATTGCATTCTCAGCTTCTGTATCCTGCTTGCAAATCCTAGTTAGCTAAAACCCTATATAAATTCCCTGCTATAATGTTCTCTCGAAAGTATAATATTCTCTGTTGAGGTTTTCTTTGGGTCTCTGGAGGCAGCCTTCGTTTCACTTCAGTAATCACCACAGGAGTGGCCAGGGGTTAAAGTCCAAAGTCCAAATCCTTTATTGTCTCTTTCAAAGTCTTATTATCTCCTTCACTTGGGGCTTGGCTAGTTTTTTTAGAGGCCTACCTCTCTCCTTGGTTCCTTAAGCTTGAGCTCCTGCCTCCAGTCCTTTGTTTTCTCTGCCTCTGTCAGCTTCTCTCCGAATCCAAGGGTTTTGTGTTCAGTTTCCAGCCACCACAAAGGTGGAAGATGGAATGAAATTGTCTCAGCCTCTGAGAGCTTCTAGTGCGCTTGTCCTTTCTGGCCCTTAGAGCTTCTTGCTTATATGTACACTGAGTACAAACTACTCATTATATCACTAGGAAACCATTATTTGTTGTAGGATTAAATCAATGCTAAACTAGATTTAACCATTGTCTCCTCAGTTCCATTTAGTACCTTGTTTCAAGTTCTGGCCTCTAACATCTCCTTGTAGGATTAAATCAATCACACTGAACCATGCTAAATTAGATAACTATTGTCTCCATCAATTCCACTGACTTAGTACCTTATAAGAATCCTTTTTTTCAAGTTTAGAGTTCTGGCCCATAACACTCTGCCTCGGTTTATCTGGGCCAAATGCTTTGGACAAGAGTCCCATTTTGGTTGGCTAGCCTAAATTCTCCACATTAAAGATTAAAAACCAATCTCGGTCTGCCTCTGTTTCTTTGGTATTACACTAGGATCAAGTTTGGTAATTATATAATTACTCTTTTTTTTTTTGTTGTTGTTCTTTCTATTTGCTTTTTTATGCTGCTTTTGTGAATTGTTTTCCTGTTCCTATTAACTTTACTTTCCTATGCTTCTCTGAATTCTTCATATTCACTGTGTCTCATAGGCCAATAATTCTCCATTGTATTCATGTAACACAATTTGTTTATTCATTCTTCAATTGAGGGGCATCTACTTTTTTTTGCTAGCTCTTTGCTATACACAAAATAGCATACACTTTTTTCTAAAGTTTTTTCAACAATAATTGGATTATAGAATCATTCTTTGCAATCCTCATTACAATAATTTCAAATAATTTTCCAAGTTCCTTGGTTTTTTTTTTAAATCCCCAAATCCTAGTATAGGATTATGTACAAAGTAGATAGACACTTAACACATATTGAACTGAATACTATTGATTCTTCCTTGCTCTTTCCTCTTAACCCATTTTCTTAACTCTTCCCAAGACCAAGTCTTCAGATATTTGAAGAAAACCATTCCCCATCCTTACGCCACAAAGTCTTCCCTTCTCTAGATTGACCATCCCCAATTCATTGAGCCAATTCTCAAATGAGATGGTTTCAAATTCTTTCATTATCCTATTGTCTTCCTGTAAATATAACCTTCAAAATGACCTTTCTAAAATGTGGTGTCCATATAAAACTGTGCATATCCTTTAATATAGCACTGTCTCTTCTGGGTCTGTATCTCAAAGAGATCATAAGGGAGGGAAAAGAACCTACCGTGTTTCCCCGATAATAAGAACTATCCTGAAAATAAGCCCTCCCCTTACTGTGTAAGATTCCTCTAAAATAAGCCCTCCCCCGAAAATAAGCCCTATTAAGATTGCTACTGTAGTGAAGATGATCCCCTGTGCTACACGCTACATTACGGTACCCTCTGTATGCACCGTCCCCTCCTCCCTCCCCCCCCCCCCCCCCGCCTCCGGGTGAAACGCATGCCGCGCTCCAAGCTGCATCCAATCAGAACTACAGCAGTGAGCGCATCATCCTGTTCTCCTGTTCTTCCCCAGTGATTTGCTTGCTGGCGCTATTGAGAGCAGTGCTGCGGAGGAGAGCTGAGGCAGGACAACATAAAAACCCAGTATGTAAGCGGGAGTGGGGGGGCATGATGGAGGATAGAAGGGGCATGATGGAGGATAAAAGAAGAACTCAGCCAGCACTCCCCACGCTAAAGAAATGAAGAACTTCCTTGCAGAGAGAAGAATAGATCAAGTAATGATTCCTGCAGGAATGACTGCCTATCTCCAGACCCTTGATATTGCAATAAACAAGCCATTCAAGGACCATTTGCACATGGAAGTCAATGACTACATTGAAAATAGAATGGAAAGAAATCAGCGTGGAAACTTTGTGAAGCCCTGTCTGCAAGAAGTCGTGACTTGGGTGAAGAAGTCATGGGATAAAATTACTGACAACTGTGTCGCCAAGGCACTACGAGCAGGTTACCTGGACAAGACATGTTCATTTAAAGAGAGCTATATTGCTGGACATGACAAATTGGGTCCACTTCTTCTGAAGGAAATAGAGGCGCAAGACATCCAGGATGGAATTCAAGGTATGGACACTTATGACGATGTTGTTGAAGAAGATGACATGATCATTATTGAATAAAGATACTTTTTTTTTGTTCACATTTACCTGTTTATTAAAATTGCTGTCAATGTTCATTAAAATAAGCCCTCCCCTGAAAATAAGCCCTCTGGTGTTTTTCTGTCCAAAAAAAAAAAAACAATAAGACAGTGTCTTATTATCGGGGAAACATGGTACATGTGCAAAAATGTTTGTAGCAGCTCTTTTTATAGTGTCAAGGAACTGGAAATTGAGTGGATGCCTATCAGCTGGGGAATGGCTGAATAAATTATTGTATATACTATAAGGGAATTGTACTGTTCTATAAGAAATTATGAGCAGGCTGATTTAGAAAAACCTGAAAAAACTTATATGAACTGATGCTAAGTGAAGTGAGCAGAACTAAGAGAACATTGTGTACACAGTAACAACAAAATTATGTGATGATCAACTATGATGGACTTGGATCTTTTCAACAATGAGGTGATTCAAAGTAATTCCGATATACTTGTGATGGAAAGAGCCCATCCATATCCAGTGAACTATGGAGACTGAATAATAAGCAGACTATTTTCACTTTTGTTGTTGGTGTTTGCCTGTTTTTTTCTTTCTTGCGTTTTGTTCCCTTTTGATCTGATTTTTCTTGTACAGCATGACAAATATAGAAATATATTTAGAAGAATTGCACATGTTTAGCCTGTTTTGGATTGATTGCTTTCTTGGGGAGGGGCAAAGAGAGGAAAGAGGGAGAAAAATTTGGAACACAAGGTTTTACAAAGGTGAATGTTGAAAACTATTTTTACATGAATTTTGGAAAATAAAACACCATAAAAATAAATAAAATGTGGTGCCCAGAATTGAACACAGAGTAGAAGACAGAAGAAATAACACTTTCCTCATTTTAGACTCTAGGATCTCATTAACTCTTGACTTCTATAACACATCACTAACTCACATAGTTATCATTAATCATTTTTTGCATTTGTGACAAGTTAAGGAGAACAGAACAGAGAACATAGACTCATTTAGGTTGCAGCTACTCATGGGAAGAAATACTGGCACAGTATTTCTAAATTATTAAGAGAAAAGAAGCATACTCAAGAGTAAAGTGAGACAAGCAAGAGAGGAAATATACCTTAAGAGGATACTGTCCATGGTCTCAAAATTTTCTATGCTAAGCAAAGGTTCAATTACCTTACTTTAGTTTCTGATTTGTGGATTTAAATGGAACTTTCTTTTTGCTGTAACTTCTAGATATTTTTCACAAGAGCTGCTTTCTGACACTTATGTCAAGCCTTAACCTTCCAGATCCAAGTCTTAAAGAGCCATGATTGTTTTCTGTATGAGAACATTTTCATTATTTATACATGTCCTTTTAAAATATGAGCTCATTCAGTAGTGAATTGAACCAGCTACACCCAGTGAAAGAACTCTGGAAGATGACTAAGAACCATTACATAGAATTCCCAATCCCTATATTTTTGTCCACCAGCATTTTTGATTTCCTTCACAGACTAATTGTACACTATTTCAGAGTCTGATTCTTTTTGTACAGAAAATAACTGTTTGGACATGTATACTTATTTTGTATTTAATTTATACTTTAACATATTTAACATGTATTGGTTAACCTGCCATCTGGGGGAGGGGGTAGGGGGAAGGAGGGGAAAAATTGGAACAAAAGGTTTGGCAATTGTCAATGCTGTAAAATTACCCATGCATATAACTTGGAAATAAAAAGCTATAATAAAAAAATATATATATGAGCTCATTGATGAGCTCCTTAAAAAGCCACAAAAGTCTTTTAAATACCACACCTTTTTCTTCTCCATCTAAACCAACTGTGACCTTGTCACCAGTTTTGTTTTGTTTTTCTTATGACTTCCTAACTATTCTAAGACAACTTCCTTTATAGTCTCAGTCCATGAAATCCTATTGATCCTATTTTTGGATCTGATGTAGTAAGTATATACCAAATTATGCTCAGCAATCTCTTCCTTCTTCATTCATCTCAAGTTAGAATATCACTGACTGTCCAGATTTCCAGCATTGCTTCCAAAAACCACTTTTGATGTCATATTAGCCAGATTATTATTTACATTTCAATTGTGTCTGATTCTTTGTGACCCCATTGAGGGTTTTCTAGGCAAAAATCCAATATTTGTTAAACATGATAGAAATATATGTTAAATCCAGTATATACATATACAATTGTCTTGCTGTACAAAAAAATCAAATCAAATCAAACAGGAAAAAATGAAAAAAAAAAAACAAACCCAAAATGCAAGCAAACAGCAACAAAAAGAGTGAAAATGCTACATTGTGAATCACATTCAGTTACCACACTCCTTTTTTTGGGTGTAGATTGCTCTCTTCATCACATGATCATTGGAATGGGTCTGAACCATCTAATTGTTGAAGAGACACGACCATCAGAATTGATCATCGTATTATCTTATTGCCATGTACAATGATTGCCTGATTCTGCTCATTTCACTCAGCATCGGTTCATGTAAGTTTCTCCAGGCCTCTGAAATCATCCTGCTGGTCATTTCTCACAGAACAATAATATTCCCTAACATTCAAATACCACAATTTACTCAGCCATTCTCTAATTGATGGGCATCCACTCAGTTTTCACTTTCTTGCCACTATAAAAAGGGCTGCTACAAACATTTTTGCACATGTGGGTCCCTTTCCCTCCTTTAAGATTTCTTTGGGATATAAGCCCAGTAGTAACACTGCTGGGTCAAAGGATATGCACAGTTTGATAACTCTTTGGGCATAGTTCCAAATTGGTCTCCAGAATGTTTGGATCTATTCACAATCCCCCCTTAATACAGAGATTCTTAGCCTTTTTGTACCATGAAATCCTTTGACATGAAACCTATAAACCTCTTCTGAGAATTATATTTTTAAATACATAAATTACATAGGTTTACAAAGAAAGCCAATTGATTGAAATACAACTATGAAAATCTTTTCAGAAATTTGTGATGCAGTAGTATATGCAGTTTAAAAAAAATAACATTGTGATGAGACAATACATTTAAAATATAGGCAGGTTAAAGTTCAATTTTATTTTTCAAAGACATTCTTGTAGCCTATAATCTTATCCATGTTACAAAAGGCTACACCATTTTATAATTTATGTAATTATATAACTTATACAATTTTGTATAAATGGTCCAGTTTTGCAAAATTTTAACAAAATAATGAAAATAACTCACTTTATTCTCACACACTGACAAAACCCCTCCCCCCAACACCAAATGATTGTAGATAGGGAATCTTGGAATGTGATATATATATATATATATATATATATATATATATATATATATATATATATATATATTTTTTCCCCCCCTGAGGTAATTTTTTCTTTTTTTTTTTTGCTGAGGTAATGGGGATTAAGTGACTTGCCCAGGGTCACACAGCTAGGAAGCATTAAGTGTCTGAGGCTGGATTTGAACTCAGGTCCTCCTGACTTCAGGGTCAGCACTCTATCTACTGCACCACCTATCTCCTCTTTAGATACTGATATTAACCAATGTAGCAATACATGTCTTCTCCATTTGGCTGAATGAATTGCTTCATGGTAGGCCACATACAATGCAGAGTATCCATTAACAGGGCAACTGTTATCATCTAGTTAATAACTGCAATCGTTTTGAAGGAGTTATGAGCATAAATAATATTTACAACAATTGTAACATGATACAAAAATATTTGGTTTCCATATGTGACTGACAGGTTTTGCTAATATTTCTACGGCTTCTTGACTACATTTATAATTGAAAGAAAGGTTAAACTTTAGTCTGAAATTAGTGAAAATAAAGATGTATTTTTTTCCCTCATTCAAGTTCACAGATCCCCTGAAATCCATTCATGAACATATTCAAACTCTATGGACCCTAGGTCAAGACAAGAACCACTACTCTAGCAGATGTCTGGATAAATGATATTTCTGTCATAATTATATCTTGCTTCCATGCTTGATTGGTAAACTGTATCAAAAAGTCATTTTCTCCAGTTGTCCTGGAAAACTGTGATAACTACAATATTGCTCCTGTTTTTCCTTCTTTGATCTTCATCCAAATGTTATTTATTATGCTTTCCAGCTCAGGCTCTAGGATTTCCAAACAGAAGTACTAGACCTTGACTGTGCTTGTTGACCCTGACCTGATATATCCATTTCATACTTTTGGGTGAGTGATATAGTTAGTCTAGTGCCACTGCTGTTTCTCACTCTCAATTTTATTTATAATTGGCTAATTTAGCTCTTATCTTCTTGATTCTGAATTCTCTTCTGTGAACATTCAACATCTATCTGCTAATAATGATTGGCATTTGGAGATACCTATTGTTAGAAAGAGGTGGTCCCCTTTGCAACCTTTGACATTGTTGAGTACCCTCTCCTTCTTAGTATTCTGTCCTTCCCTGGCATCCATTACACCATATACTCCTGATTTTCTTCCTATGTCTTTGATAGTTCCTTCTTTCTTTCCTTTAAAAGCTCCCTTTTCTCTCCTACATTCTTTAAGGTGGATATTTCCTAAGGTTTTGTTTTCTTCTCCTTTTTTCTTTACATTTTTTCATGTTTTAATATTTTTATCTTCCCTGTTTTATGTAAAATATTTTTTACATTTGTTTTTAAATCTTTGAGTTCCAGATTTTATTTTTTTCATCATACTCTCCCCACTGAGAAGGCACATGTGAAATTATGCAAAACATTTCCATAAAAGTCATGTTGTGAAAGGAAAAAATAGATCTTCACTCTCCCAACTTGTTTTTAAAAAATATTTTGAAGAAATATATTTTAATGTAATTGGTTTTCTTTGTAATAACATGTATTTTATTTTATGTATTTAAAAACACTATTCTGACAAGGGTTTATAGACTTCACCTGATTGCCAAAGGAGTCCAGAACGTTAAAAAAAAAAAGTTTAAGAAGCTCTAATAATCTACAGTTGTCTGGTCCTTACTCTAGCTGAGTGAGCTGAGGAAACTGAGACCAATGGCTTTTAAGCAACTTGATTAAACTGTCAGAGAGAAGATTTCAACATATCCTTTGATTCCAGAATCAGTGGTCTTTCCTCTGTTTCTACGTGCCTACTTTATATGGAAGATTAATAGGGGACAGAGGAAGAGAAGTAAGGGATAATGGTTTATTTTCTGATCAAGTTGGTGAACTTATGGGGTAGTAAGTCTTTTAGACTATCTTATCAAGGGGAGACAGTTAATCAAGTTTGCTTAGTTATATCCTCTACCTGTAAACTTATAAAAGTTGACCAGATGATTTCAAAGGTTCTCTTCATCTCCAAATACAATGATCTTCCAAACTATTTCCACTTGCTAATCCAAACCAATAAATATTTTTCAAAATCCTAATAAAAAACACAAAAACAAAACACTTCCTATCTGCAAGAAGCTTAACTTCTACAGTTGGCCTAATCCTTTAAATCTTGGATTTCTTTTTTTTCTCCATTAATCCAAATTTATATCTCTCTGGTCACTTCACACTTTTCCTCTTATTTTGTGCATGGAGGAAGTCTGGTGAAGTCTGGTGTCGTTTGGCCCTGTAAAACACTGAAGACTGTTTCTTTATCTATTCCCCTGTGGAGGGATGGGGATGACAACAGCAGCATGTCAATTGTAGAAGAAGTCTTACTTGTTTTTGGAAATGAGTCTTTTATAATACTTGGCATTTATTTAGCACTTAATATACATCCCTTTCTTTGACCCTTGCAACAACCCTATGAGAGAGAGAAGGAAACGGAGGCACAGAGAGATTGTTTTAAGGGATGTGTATATATATAGATTGTAATATATTTATATCTTTATGCCTAGTATATATATGTACACACAGATATACACACATATATGTAGGTATATAAATATAGTATGTGTATATGTATATATTTGTGCAGATATATAGGTATGTGTATATATGTGTGTAATGTTCATGACCCCACAGTTAATAAGCTCCAAGAGATATGATTTGGGAAAATCCTTAAATTGTAGAAGTTAGACATAGAAAGAAAAAATCTCCTTACTTTCAGATAAAGCAGTATTTCTTTTGATTTTTTCCTCTCCCTGAAATAGACTAAAGGAAAATTCTTTAATTAAAAAAATGTTAAATAATGTAAAAAAGTTCAAAAGACAGTTAGGTAGTGCAGTGATTAGAGCACCAGCTCTGAAGTCAGGAAGAACTGAGTTCAAATCAGACTTCAGACACTTAACACTTTTTATCTGTGTGACCCTAGGCAAATCACTTAACCCCAATTACCTCAACAACAACAAAAAAAGTACTAGAATATCTTGCTGCTAACACAGATTTGAGGGCTGGACAACTCCATTGTACCTGGTGAAATGAGGATAAGAGGAGAGAATAGATTTGAGAATACAAAGCTTTGAAAACTCTATAATCTACTTTTCTCACAAGGACAAATTTTAATAAAATTTGCCATTTTATAGATTAGAAAAAGGGAATTCAGAAATTTTTAATCTTCTACATTTACATAGCCAAGGATTGGGTTATAGGCTTGAAGCACAAAGCAGAATTGTCTCCCTCTAAATATCCTTTTCTTCCCACCCAAAACCTGATTTTTAATGTTTGACAATTTTGGAGGTGGAAACAATGATGCTGAAAATGTAATGATCAGCTCTCCTTGATGAGCTGTCTCTTGGTTACCTTTAAGTCACATAAAATCTAGAAACATTCTAGAAACAATCTTATAGTGGAACCAATACAAAGTGATGATTCATTTTGCCAAGAAAAATTCAGAGAAGGGTCTGATTCTCATTCTAGCACACAAAAAGAGAGAAAAGGTTGTATATAAACTATCCCAAAAGTCTTAGTACAATTCTAAGCCCCTCAAATTTTTGTGTCCCAAAAGTTTTAGTGCATTTTAAGCTATTTAGTTTCTTAAAATTTCACCTTCGTGTCCTAAAAGGACACTGTGGACAGAAAGCCTTCTAGCTGCTTAATTAACGTATAGATTATAGCTTCCCACTGATCTAATTGCAAGTCATAGCACTTACTTTAACTATTCCTACATTTAGAGTTAGCCTGGAAATTTCCATCAGAGCATATCAGAAATTTCTCCTTTGGGGAAAAGTTAATATTAATTAACTCATTAAGAATGTACACTCAATACTTGTAAATACCTTATGAATGTTATGGAATATTATTGCTCTGTAAGAAATGACCAGCAGGATGAATACAGAGAGGCTTGGAGAGACTTACATGGATAGAAGCAGCTACACCCAAAGAAAGAACACTGGGAAACAAATGTGAACTATTCGCATTTTTGTTTTTCTTTCCGAGTTGTTTTTACCTTCTGAATCCAATTCTCCCTGGGCAACAAGAGAACTGTTCGGTTCTGCAAACATATATTGTATCTAGGATATACTGCAACATATTTAACATGTAAAGGACTGCTTGCCATCTAGGGAAGGGGGTGGAGGGAGGGAGGGGAAAAATTGGAACAGAAGCGAGTGCAAGGGATAATGTTGTAAAAAAATTACCCTGGCATGGATTCTGTCAATATAAAGTTATTATAAAAAAAAAAAAAAAAGATTACAACAGTGCTTGATGCATAGTATTATATAATGTAAGACTGATACACACACACATATATAAATGATTTGTGATTTGTAATGGGCTGAGGCTCGAGTTGATGCACTGAGGTCCCAAGCTTGTGAGGCTAAATAGTAATTGGACCATACTCTATTAATATGTATATTTGGAGAAAGAATGGCCCCTGCCCACTCTTTGTGCAAGTCCTGATGTGTTGTATAGGAAATGACGATTTTGGTGGGTGGAGGCAGAGGAGTGGAAAGGGAAGAAGAAAGAGAGACTGCTGGCTGGTGTCTTGTTGCAGCTGCTCACATTGCTATCGTGACCCTCCCTTCACCTCCGATCCCCCTTCACCTCCGATTCTCCTTCACCTTCAATCCTTCTTCACCTTCACTAAGAATAAAGATCAACGATTTTCCCCTAAAAAAAAAAAAAAACTTGTAAATACCTTTCACCTACTTCTTATTTTGGGGTGATTTTAAATCAGTTTATCAATTCCAAGTCCTTGTCCCTATATCGAAATACAGCTCTATCGTTTGCTTACAGATAGATTAAAGTTTTTATTTTGCTAGGTAACTAAAGCAGTGATTTGCCTTTAAAAATAAAAATGAATTTATTAGCTAGTTTACATGAATGTAGACCCAAAATGTCTTGTTTATACCAAATTCTAAAACGTACTTTTCCCTTGACAGATGAATTTCTATTTCAGTAATAGGTGAAACAGATGAGTAATCCATCCTTTTTTTTTCTTCTTTTTTTGGCCAGGAAATTGGGGTTAAGTGATTAGCCCAGGGTCACATAGCCAGTAAATGTCAAGTTTGAAGTGGGATATGATTCAAGTAAGACCTTCTGAAAACAGGAGTGGTGTTCCCTCCACTCAGCTGCCTCAGTGCTAACTTCTTTTGTGAATTTTCAAAATCAAATTTCCTACTAAGAAATGAAGTCAATTTTGATTATAGATGTAAAGAAAAGAAGTTTTTCCAACTCATCACCAAAGTCTTTCTACAGTAATATTTGTCAAATAAATGTGTTAGTGTAAATTATGTAAATAATCATAATTATAATACATGATATATATTTTAATTATAATTGCTTATAGTAGTTATTATGGGCATAGAATCTGCTGCACTTAATATTCAAACTATCATCCCTCTATTATGTTGATGACAAGACTTCACTATCCTTTGTCTTTAAGAGTGTCAACCCAGGGAAGCCCACCACTCAAAATTCAGTGGAGTCCAAGCTGAGTTGAAATTTTAAAAGTTTTATTTGGAGGGAAATTGACATAAATGCTGAGGTAGCCTAGTACAAAGTACAAAGGGACCCAGAGCTTTGGAGAAGCAGTGGCAATTTATACTTGAAAATTACAAAAAGAAAATTCAGGGAGGAATTAGATTTAAAAATGGACAGTCTTTCCCATGAACAGCTGGGGTACAGAAGCAGGATGTTGCAGGAAAAATTGACAGAAAAGGCAGTTTAGGCCAGTTTGTAGTGCAAAGATCAGCAAGGCCAGATATCAAACAAAAAAGATTTTGGGAGTGGGCAAGACTGGCATTTGACACATTCATTTAAAAATATTCCCCTTAACCCTAGTATTGAGATGGCTTAAGTTTGTTCATCTAAGTTAAGAAAGGTTTTTTCTTTTTCCTCCAAAAAGGTCTTTATTTTTTTAACCTATTGCTGTTTTCTTATTTTAGATTTCTTATGTTGCTTTTTTCTTCTTTCTTTTCTTTTTTTAGTACAAGATGAAATATGATTTCTCAGCATATCATCATAGACTACACATTTTTCTTGAAAATAAGAGATTTATAGATAGATACAATGCTGGGAACCACTTATTCACCAGTACTGCAGTAAAATTATTCTCAATACCTCTCTGAGAACTGGGAGTGGTAAAATAATGTTAGAAAATAGCAAAATAGTATAAGGTGAAGGATGTTAATCAATAACCAGGAAATGTTTCTTGTGCTTTCATATGAATCTTCAAATTCCAATGAGTCAACAAGTATTTTATTAAATACTTATTATGTGCCAGATACAGGGAATAAAATAAAATGTATATGTGTGTGTGTGTGCATGTGTGTGTGTGTGTGTGTGTGTGTGTGTGTGTGTGTGTAAAATGATAGTGTGTTACCATGATATGAAATGAAATATAACTAGAAATTTTTATGCAAGAAGCAAATTCTCTTTCAGAAGTTTGCAGAGTTAGCTGAACCAGTTAAAGTGGATTGGTGCTTCCAAGATAGGGACTGGCCCTTCCTCTAGAAAGTATGAATGGGAGGAAGTTAAGTTCCTTGGGAGCAAGAGGAATGCTGTTTTGTGGGCAGTTGCTGTAGTTGGCAGCCCAGTAGGCCATAGTGTAGGAGGTGAAGTAGGATAAGGGGTCAGCAGATGTAGTAAATGCTTCTTTTGCACAATGCCAGTGGTACAAAGACAAATGGAAACACAATCCCTGCCTTCAAGAAGCATATATTTTAGTGGAGATATATAACACATTTACTAGCAACCAGGGGGAACAACAAATACTTGTGGAGGAACTAATTTGATTTGGGTTTTATAGCAATCTAGAGATTCTGAGAAAGGACTGGGTACATTTCAGGCATGAGTAATAACCTTTAAAAAGGTATAAAAGGAAGAGATGGAATGCTGACTTCAAAAGACAGGAAATGGGACAATTTGGTAGTAATAGGGAAACTGAAATGTTGATTAAGTGAAAGGGACCAAAGTTGGAAAAGTAAGCTGAGGGGCCTGAGATGCCAAAGTGAGAATTTTGTATTTCATCCTAGGGACAAAAGGATGCCAATGAAAAGTCCTGAGCAAGTGATCAGAACAAGATCAGACCTATGCTTCAGGAAGATAATTTTGTTATTGTAGAGGCTGAACCAGAAGCCAGAAATGTTCATAGGAGGCTATTTTAAAAGCCTAGGAAAGAGGTGGTGAGGACTTTGTACGTGGAAAGGAAACAAATGTGAGAAATGGTATAGAGGCCATAGCTAGTTAGTATAGTGGATAGAGCATTGGGCCTTGGAGACAAGGATAGTCGAGTTCAAATCTGTCCTCAGGAACTTACTAGCAGGGTGATCCTGAACAAGTCCCTTAACCTCATTTTTAAAGATGGGGATAATAATCACACCAGTCTCCCAGGGTTGTTGTAAGGATCAAATGGGATATTAATAATTGCTTAATAATCAAAAAGCACTTAGGACAGTGCCTGGCACATAATAAGCACTATATAAATGGTAGCCATTATTATTATTAGTTGACAGAACTTGATGACTGATTGGATAAAAGGGAGAGTGAAGAGTCAAGAGTGATTCTGAGAACAGAAAACTTGGTTGTCTAGAAAGAGTAATTTGGAGGAAAATCATGTTTACGTGGGGCAGATAATGAATTCCATTTCAGACATTTTCAGTATAGGGGGACATTCAGTTGAAGAAAAATGTCCATCAGAGAGTTAATGATAGAGACTTAGAGTTCAAGAGAGACTAGTACTGAACATATAGATAAGAGAATAATCCATTTAGAAATGATAATAGAGCCAAGAGAAACTGATGAGAATACATACAAAGCCTTGTGAGAAAGCCCCAATTAAGGAAACAGGGCATGAGTGGTGAATCCACCAAAGGAGACTGAAAAGGAGAATCAAGGGAGGATAATATCAGCAAAGTTAAGTGAGGAGTCATCAAGATTAAAAACAAACAAACAAAAAAGAGATTCAGAATGTTGAGGAATGGGAAAAGGCAATTCAATTGAATCACTGAGATCATGGATAGCTCTGGACAGAAGAGTTTCTCAGTGGTCACCACCTAAAGGAAACTTAAAAGAAGGGAATGAAAATTTAAGAAGTGGAGGCAGCAGATATGGGCAACTCTTGGGGGGGGAATTTGGCTATAAATGACAGACTGATTTGAGACTATGTACCTCTGGAGAAATTTCAGCATGCCTCTCAGCTTCAGGGAAAGAGCCAGTAAGTAAGGAGGGACTGAAGAATAAGGAGATGTAATCAGGAGCACAATGAGAAGGTTTGATTTCAGTAAAAAGACCTGAGACTAGAGCAAAGGAAGAGTGGTGGGTGACCTAGATTTTCTGAAATGTAGCAAAGGGAAGGAGAAGGATTTCCTGATCAAAGACATTTATTGTGTCAGTAATGTGTGAACAAGAGGTCCTATGCTCAAAGGGTCTGGAGTGGGTGGGATAGGAGGGTTAAGAAAAGAAGATTTACAGGATATCTGTGGGGAATGTTATCAAGTCAATGAGAGAAGAATAAGATTTACCTAACAACAGTGAGGACCCAAATTTAGATAACATATATTTGTAATTGGTACACTTAATAAAGTTACATGATTTCTACTAGTCTCCAGAAGCACATATCAAAGTGCTTGAAAGGCTAAAGATTGGGAAGAATAAAACTAGGTTTAGGAGGAATGCAGTAGAGGGAAAGAAAGAGCTTGTGGTCAGGGAAAGGAAATTCAGAATTCTGGGTAATGAAGAATGAACATCTAAATGGATGATGGTAAAATCAAGTGTATATATCATCATAACCATGTGTGACTGAGAAGGAAGAAAGTAGATCATGGGAGTTAATAGTCTAGTGAGAGAATATCAACTTGTTCTTGTCCAGATTATTGGAATGAATTCTGTAGAATAAGGGCCTAGATTCTCTTGAGGCCTAAACTGTTTTAACTGCAAGCCCCAAAGAGTTCCAGAGGCTTTATACCTGAATCACTATGGCTTGGAACCAGGAGAAGAGATGTCAAATATATAAGGGGGATACTTGAAAAACCTACAACTAAGTTGCTTTTATGTAAATCCAGTTTACTCTTATTTAAATTAAAGGAATTCAGTATGTGAATAACCCAGAAAATTGAAAAGGTCCAAAAATTTAGGAAAAGACTAAAAATTGTGAGAAGAATATATAAAGGTCATGTGAATAAAGGGTTTTATTGTTGTTTTCTCCTATTTGTTTATTGATTTTTTTTTTTTTTGAAATTTTCTTTCTGTTGGATGGAACCAGTTTTCAGATATGACCTTAGATGAATTCAGAAAGACTTATGAGAATACCTCAAGTAAGTGTTCATTCTGACTGAATTGAGATGTTAAAAATGCAAACCATTTGAATTATTTTACAATGTGGTCTGTCTCTTCTCATCCACATTCCACTTTTTTTCTCTCTTCAAATGGACTTCTGTTTATGTGATGTTTGCTTCAAGCTATATTCTCCTTGGAACCCCGAATCCATTCCTCTCTGCTCCTGTCTCTCATAGATGACTACTCTCCTTTACTAGTGAAATTAAAGTCATCTAAAAGAATTTAACTTCTTTTACTTTTCTTACTCTGTTATTTCTGGTATTCATGCTTCTGTTCTTCTCTCCAGTCTGAAGTGGTTTTCCTTGCTAAAGTAAACCCTCTAGCTGTATTTTCAATTCTCTCACTTCTTCCACAATTTCTCTTGTTGACTTTGCTTCATCAAGACAAGAAGCATTTATTAAGCACCTACCATTTGCCAGACTAAGTGTTCTAAGTGCTTTCTTATATTATGAAGATCACAACAATCCTGTCAAGTAGATGATATTCTCCATTTTACTATTGAGGAAACACAGAGAGGCTAGAAGTGACTTGCTCAGGGTGATATGGCTAGGAAATTTCTGAGGTCAGATTTACACTTAGGTCTTCCTGACACCAGGCATGGCACAGACCCCTGGCTGATTCTAATAATCCTCACTTCATTTTTCTTCAAGATCTTTTTTTTTAAATTGATTTTTGTAATTTTAAAAAAGCATTTCCAATTCTTGCTCAATTTTTGAACTCTCACCATAAATCAATTTGGAGTGAATTTCTTAATCACACAAATTAAACTTATTAACTTTTCCAAATCTGTCCCTCCTCCAACTTTTATATTTCTATTGGTGATACCCCCATCTTCCTAATCACCCAGGCTTGTAACCTGGGAGCCTTAGAATGGAAAACCCCATATTGAGTGCTTCCTTTGTGCTAAGCTAAGTGCTGGGAATAAAAATAGAAAATAAAAAACAGTTCTTTCTTTCAAAGACTTCATATTGTAATTAGAGAAAGCAACACTTAGAACAGAGTTCTACTGTAGGGTGAATAGAAATGTCTAGCTGTTGCAGAGTGGATAGATAGCAAAGCCTATCATCCCTTAGAATTCAGAAAGACTTATGAGAATACCTCAAGTAAGTGTTCATTCTGACTGAATTGAGATGTTAAAAATGCAAACCATTTGAATTATTTTACAATGTGGTCTGTCTCTTCTCATCCACATTCCACTTTTTTTCTCTCTTCAAATGGACTTCTGTTTATGTGATGTTTGCTTCAAGCTATATTCTCCTTGGAACCCCGAATCCATTCCTCTCTGCTCCTGTCTCTCATAGATGACTACTCTCCTTTACTAGTGAAATTAAAGTCATCTAAAAGAATTTAACTTCTTTTACTTTTCTTACTCTGTTATTTCTGGTATTCATGCTTCTGTTCTTCTCTCCAGTCTGAAGTGGTTTTCCTTGCTAAAGTAAACCCTCTAGCTGTATTTTCAATTCTCTCACTTCTTCCACAATTTCTCTTGTTGACTTTGCTTCATCAAGACAAGAAGCATTTATTAAGCACCTACCATTTGCCAGACTAAGTGTTCTAAGTGCTTTCTTATATTATGAAGATCACAACAATCCTGTCAAGTAGATGATATTCTCCATTTTACTATTGAGGAAACACAGAGAGGCTAGAAGTGACTTGCTCAGGGTGATATGGCTAGGAAATTTCTGAGGTCAGATTTACACTTAGGTCTTCCTGACACCAGGCATGGCACAGGCCCCTGGCTGATTCTAATAATCCTCACTTCATTTTTCTTCAAGATCTTTTTTTTTAAATTGATTTTTGTAATTTTAAAAAAGCATTTCCAATTCTTGCTCAATTTTTGAACTCTCACCATAAATCAATTTGGAGTGAATTTCTTAATCACACAAATTAAACTTATTAACTTTTCCAAATCTGTCCCTCCTCCAACTTTTATATTTCTATTGGTGATACCCCCATCTTCCTAATCACCCAGGCTTGTAACCTGGGAGCCTTAGAATGGAAAACCCCATATTGAGTGCTTCCTTTGTGCTAAGCTAAGTGCTGGGAATAAAAATAGAAAATAAAAAACAGTTCTTTCTTTCAAAGACTTCATATTGTAATTAGAGAAAGCAACACTTAGAACAGAGTTCTACTGTAGGGTGAATAGAAATGTCTAGCTGTTGCAGAGTGGATAGATAGCAAAGCCTATCATCCCTTAGAATTCAGAAAGGACAGATTATTATTCTTATTGCTTGCTTATTACTCCTGTCATTTGGGAAAAGTGGATAGAGTGACAGAATCAAGCCAGGAAGACTCATTATCCTGAGTTCAAATCTAGCCTCAAAAAAGGAAATGTTAAACCAACTCCAGCATCTTTGCCAAGAAAATCTCAAATGGGATCACAAAGAATCTGAACAACTGAACAACAACAAAAAAAGCATGAATTAAATCATTATCCTTTGTGATTCTTTTTCTTAATAGCTGTTATTTACTCATCGGCTCTGTCTCTGATTTCCCCATATACACCCATATAAGATTTTCAAAGTCTAGTTTTATATTTTATTTTTTTGTAAAAAAAGGGGACTTCCATAAAATGCCTAATATGATTTAAAAAGGAGGTATTTCTTTAAATTGTCTGTTTTGTATGAGGCTATCAATTAACTATTGACTTGTAATAAAAATTTCCTAACTTTTTCCAATTTTATGAGGGTAGTCTACATACACATCAAGAGTATCCTTGATCGTGGAAATATAAAGTTTTCACAAATATCATATTCTAACAGATATTTTTATGTCTGTTAAACATAAAGTCAGACAATTCGCTGGAAAATGTAAGGATTACAAAAATCCCACTGTGCTTATTTACTGACTATTTAAAAAGCATTATAAAAGTGAAAAAAATAAAAGATGGTCATTAACATATTTTAAAATGTATAAAAGAGAAGAAAACAGAAGCAGGACAGCTTTGAAATAACATTGAATTTAACTTTTAAAAGAAAAATTGTACAAAATAGTTTCACATATAATCCTTCCCCTCCCCCCAATTTTCTTGTAGAAATATTCTCTTTTTGTTATATTTGTTAAATTCAGAAACACAATAAAATTCTAAAACATTTGATTCAGCTGAGGGAAATATGGTTGGAACTATGCTTACTATTTCTTTGGTCATCCTCACAATATCATCAAATCTAAATAATCATGACTTTCCTGTAACCAGTGTCCTAAAACTGATTTTCAAATGAGCAAAAGTAGCATGAAAGAGATAGATTATAAGTATTTGTAGGAACAGTACACAGTAGGTACATAGCAAATGCTTAATGACTGGCACATAGAATGAGATTTGAGACAATTTACCAGACCTACCTCAAGCTTTGTGCATAGACATTTGTTTTTTTAAAAACTCAGGCTCTACCATTTTCCAATTGATAAATGGTCAAAGGATATGAACAGACAATTCTCAGACAAAGAAATTGAAACTATTTCTTGCCATATGAAAAGATGCACCAAGTCAGTATTAATCAGAGAAATGCAAATTAAGACAACTCTGAGATACCACTACACATCTGGTTAAAATGACAGGGAAAGATAATGGGGAATGTTGGAGGGGATGCAGGAAAACAAGGAGACTGATACATTGTTGGTGGAACTGTGAACCCATCCAGCCATTCTGGAGAGCAATTTGGAACTATGCTCAAAAAGTTATCAAACTGTGCATACCCTTTGATCCAGCAGTATTACTACTGGGCTTATATCCCAAAGAAATCTTAAAGAAGGGAAAGGGACCTGTATGTGCAAGAATGTTTGTGGCAGCCCTGTTTGTGGTGGCTAGAAACTGGAAACTGAGTGGATGCCCATCAACTGGAGAATGGCTGAGTAAATTGTGATATATAAATATTATGGAATATTATTGTTCTGTAAGAAATGACCAATAGGATGATTTCAGAAAAGCCTGGAAAGACTTACATGAATTGATGTGGAGTGAAATGAGCAGGACCAGGAGATCATTATATACTTCAACAACAGTACTATATGATGATCAATTCTGATGGACCTGGCCATCTTCAACAATGAGATGAACCAAATTAGTTCCAATAGAGCAGTAATGAATTGAACCAGCTTCACCCAGTGAAAGAACTCTGGGAGATGATTATGAACCACTACATAGAACCAATCCCTCTATTTTTGCCTGCCTGCATTTTTGATTTCCTTCACAGGCTAATTGTACACTATTTCAAAGTCTGATTCTTTTTACAGCAAAATAATTGTTTGGACATGTATACATATATTGTATTTAACTTATACTTTAACATATTTAACATATCAACCTACCATCTGGGGGAGGGGGAGAGGGGAAAGAGGGGAAAAATTGGAACAAAAGGTTTGGCAATTATCAATGCTGTAAAATTGCCCAGGCATATAACTTGTAAATAAAAAGCTATAATAAAAAAAAAGAAAAGAAAAGAAAAAAAAAAACCCAGGCTTTAAGATCTAACTTGTTAGGAAACAGATCACTCTACATCCTGAAGAAATTGAGATAAAAATTAATCTAGAGGCTCTTGTGAGATTGTAGAAATTTCACTGAGTCTTTTATGCAAGCCAAATTGTATAGGTACAGTTTGTAAAGCACTTTATCAGTGTTTAATCCTTACAACTTCCCTGGGTATTAGGTGCTATTATTATCATCCCTATTTTTAAAGATGAGGAAACTGAAGCAGACAGAGGTTAAGTGACTTGTCCAGAATCATATAGATAGCATTCTCCATAAGGATTTTCACTAAGATTTTCTTTTCTTTTCTCTCTACATTTTTTCTCTTGGAATGTTTGTTCCTCTTCATGAACTTCAACTATCACCTCTGTATAATTGATTCCTAAAATTTTGAAACTGAAAATGAAAAAAATACTTCTTTGCAAATGAGCTAAGGGTTTAAATATCAGGCACAATACTGATTATTATTAATTATTCTCTATAGGGAAAAATTGTCTATTTTGTAAAATACATTTGACATTTTAAACTTAAAAATATGTTATGTATATAATGTGAATTGCATTTTTTCCACAGAATAAACAATCCCAAGAATTCCTACATATAGGAGTTAGACTCCGAAATTATCTGAGTCTTAGATTCTCTTATTTTATGGAATCAATTTTGATTCAATTCAATTCAACACACCTTTGTACAAGACACCATGCTGGGGTATGGGCTGGGGAGTCAAAGATGAAGTAAAACTTAACCACAATCCCCAAGGAGTTTAAAATTTGCTAGAATGATATGTATACATGTCACTGTAATAAAATTGGGAAACAAGTTTATAAGAGATTATAGAGAAAATGCTGCATGAATAGTGTGGTAGAGAAATCACTTCCAGTTTGTTCGAAAGGAAGTTTCATGGGGGAAGTGACACCTGAACTTGGACTTAAAGAAGAGGAATGATTATAACAAGGCATGGTTATATACAGGTGACAAAAGAAAGAAAGTCCATTCCAGGAATGGGGATAGGATGAGCTTGATGACTGGAAAGAACAGCCTATAGGAGAGGGATTCTGAACAAATTAATTTAGATGGAACACTTATTCATGAAGAGAAGTATAAGACAAGGCTCCAAAAATAGGCTGGAGCCAGATTATAGTGAGCCTCAAGTGTCATTTTAGAGTTTATGTGGAAGCCACGAAGGTTGTTTTAGTGAGAATCTGAGGAGTGAATTAGGCACTGCACTGCTATATGCCTCTTAGATAATATGTAGATAGAATTACAATATATGCATCTAGAAAATCCTACTATGATGTGATACGAAAGTAACCCTGTGATTTCAAAAACTAGGTAGAATATGAATTCTGTTAAATCTTACCAATTTGGAGATGCTTCCAGGATAAGATAGATAAAATTTATCACTCAACCTAGCTAGTTGGCACAGTGGATAGAATTCAGGAGTTATGTACTTCTTTAGACACTTAATAGCTATTTGAACTCGGATAAGTCATTTAACACTGTTTGGCTCAGTTTCCTCATGTGTAAAATGAGCTGGAGATGGAAATGGCAAGTCACTTCAGTGTCCTTGCCAAGAAACCTCAAATGGGCTCATGGAGAGTTAGACACTAATGAAAAATGACTGAATCACAACTGAATTTGGTTGTACATATCTACACATATCTATTTATATCACATATCACATATGTGTATATATCTATTATCTAATTTATTTTGTTTGTATTTGGTCATTTGCTACGTGTTGTCTACCTCCATTAGACTATAAGACCTTGAAGACAGGCACTGTCTTCCTTTCTTTATATTTTCAGTGCTTATCATAATGCCTGACATATAGAAAGTATTGTTGACTATAATGTAAATTACAGATGTTATGGTTATGTTGTCATTGCCAGAGAAAATGTTTTGTTATATAAATCTTTACAGTTTTTTTTTTGCATTTTTAATCTGTTTGTTTTTCTCTTAGTTTTATCCTTAAATGCTCTCAGGATGATCTTACTCAGCTGAATCTCTCACTAAGCTTTCTATAAACTATTTTTTTCATCCTTTATTTCTGCTTATGAAAAGGCTTGCTCATAATCTTTCATTATCCTCTTCTATAAGATTTTGCAAATGAATTTTTATTTTAAATTTGTATTGTTCTTGGCTGCCTCATCACTGTACTTGGCAAGAGTATCAAGTCGATCAGTCAACAAATATTTATTAAGCACTTATTATATGTCAGACCCTCTGCTAAGCACTAGGGATACAAGTACAAGCAGAAAGAAAGAAAATTGCTACACCTCCTGGAGCACGTATTCTAATGGATGTGGTGACATGGTAAAGAAAGTCTCAAGTGTAGCTGAGAGAGAAATGAGATATAGCTAGCCTGGACACCTTTAAATGGAGGTTCCGGGAGGAGTCATTCATTCAGTGACAGGATAAAGGGGGAAGTGGGTATTTCCAATGTGTAAATTTCAGAACTGGAGTGAGCTTTCTGGAATGCAATCTGGAGAGATTTTTGTTGGCTGAAACAAAGTTTCTGAGCTTTTCTGGCCTGGTTGTGGCAACTGTTTTATACATAAATTTTGCTTCCTTTAGACATGGTGATAATCTATGTTGATATGTATTTCTTTATCCATTTCTCATTTTTTTGCATCAATAGCTTGTTTTATGAGGTCAAATTAGAACTGTTTTTATTGCATGTTAGAGTTTCTCATTTGATTTGTTTGATCTTTGTTCTAACAGGTTAAAGGAAAATTATCTGTACATCAGTGACCAGTTACTTCCTGTTGGTTACGATAAAGAAACTTTCATTTTTAATATTATTAAAGTGTTCATTGCAAGACCATAAAGAGAGAAAAAAAATGAGCATTCAAGATGAATAATTAATTTAACACATCTTCTATTTCTAAAAAATAATATTATTTGTTAAAATTAATGAAAACCATTACAACTAATTGAATTTGCTTTAGTAAGCACTTATATTTAATTAATTTCACTGTATAAAATATCTTAATGAATTTTAAATTATTTTTCTCTGTAATGACACTAGGAGCCTGCTCACTCTGAGAACATGGAATTCTCAAAATTCTCAAAATCTTTGAGTCACCCAGAGTAAGACCCATAGTAATGACCCAAAGCTCCTTTTTCCATTACCTGGGAATTAAAATATCAGCTGCAATTTCTAAGCAATCTCCTATTCCTTCAAAAGCAAGAATCAGCACCAGTCTCGAAGGGTCAGACTTTGTATTCTCTTTTTCCAGTGTCTGGGTACTGCTAGAGTTGGATAAGAGATTCTGTTTCTCTGTCTCTTTTCTTCCTTATCTTAAGGCTAATAAGGTGCTTATTCCCTACATGGCTCCAGTGGGAGCCATGATAGCCATACTATCTAGAATCCCAGTGTAGTCCCTTTATCCACTTTCCCTGACAACCCCTCCATATTTGTATCTTCCTTTCAATAAAGCTGCTTTATTTAGTGTCTTATGATGAGTTCTACATTTCCTTGTACTAAAATTTTGATGTTCTGAACCTTCCCAAGTCTGTATTAAGATAGTCTCCAAGTCCTGATTAAGAGCCTAGCAATCTACTTTATTTTTCCCTTCTATAGTGTAGTTATTTTCTTTCTTTTTATTTGTGTTTACACTCTCAGTATTTAGTGCAGTGCCTAGTAAATAATAAGAGCTTGATAAGAATTTGTTGGCTGACATATAATCAATCAGTATCTGAGGCAGAATTTGAACTCGGGTTTTCTTGATAACACTGTCTCCTGAATGTGTTGTATGTATGTCAATTTGCTCCTTTCTGTTGCCTTTCATCATATCTTGAGGTCCAAAGTGCTCCTCCCTAGATACCATTGTCCTGGGGATTATTTTTCATATTACACTGTAAGCTTATGAAGGCAGTTAATTTACTCACATTTATATTTCTATCCCCAGTATGTAACACATTGTAAGCATTTAATAAATGTTTATTACATTCATATACTCGCATCAATAAAATGTTGATGAAAATACATTGGTAAATAATATGCAATTTTGAGAAAAATAGCTGAGAAAAATAGCATAGTTAAATAGAACTAATACTAGCTTTGAAGACAGTAAAGACCTGGCTAGCTTTACATCTTTCTCTTCTCTCTCTTTTTCTTTTTTCCCCCATATACACAACACACACACACACACACATACACACACACACACACACACACACACACACACTTCATCCTTCACATAATGAGTGGATCAACATTCTTACTTTGATTCGTACTTCCCCAGGCAAGTATACATTGCCAGAGATAGACCACTACTACACAGTTACATTCAAGCTTTCTCAGGTTGCTAGCAGTGGCCCCAGTGAGGGGAACTATCATGTTTTTGTACTTATCACTCTAGTTCTTGAACTCCATGCAGTTTTTTAATCTACTATACCAGCTATGCATCTACAACATATGACATTTGTATAACTAATAACAATGACAATAAAAATAACAATAAGCAAACATTTATGAAGTGTTTAGTATGTGGCATATACTTTGATAAATGCTGGAAATATAAGTATAAGCAGAAAGATAGACAATCATTACAATATATAAAGGGAAAAATGAATGAATATATCTCATGAGAGGGTACTTATTCTCAGGGATCTTACATTCTAATTAGAATATAGGGGAAGACAATGCATGGTTAGTTGTTGTCTTTCACTTTTGAAGCAGACTAAAATGACATCACTATATTGAGGTCAAAATACAGTGTGTCCGATTGCATGATCAGACCAATATGAGCTTGGGTGAGTCTACCACAGGTGGAGCATAAAATAGTCCACTAAGAACATTTGGAATGGAAGTGCATCTCAATTTGTGCATCTCTTCTTTCTTTTGAACTACTCAAATTCTGTTTTATTTATTAAAGATTTTATTTATTAAAATTTATTAAATTATTTTATTTATTAAAGCACAGTGCCTTCTTTGATGTGGGCATGCCATGCTGGGTGGTCCTTTGCCAGTCTCTCCTTTGTCTCATAATGGATCCCAAAGTATTCTTGTGTAACTTCTGACCTCCATTAAAAAAAATCTTTTTGGCAGTTAAACAACACAGCTTGCACATTGGAATTGCACTCACTGAAGTAAAGTTTGAATCCTTGGCAGTTTAGTTTCACAAAAGACCACAGTGTCTAGTACCTTATTCTGACTGGTGGTCATTAGAATCTTCCTCAGACAGTTCAAATGGAAGCAATTCATTTTCCTGGCATGGTGCTGATTTTGTCTAGATTTCATAGGCATACCAATAATAAAGTTAGCACAATGACTCTTTACCTCCAGTTTGGTAGGCAGTCTACTATCTTTTCTCTTCCATACTTTCCTTTAGAGCCTTTCAAACATTAAACTAGTTCTGACAACATATCAACTTCGTCATATATATGTATATCTATGGAAAATATTCTACCAAGCTCAGTGAACTTATTCACAATATTCAAAACTTTTCCATTTGCTGTAACCAGTGGGGTTCCATGTATGGATGCTGTGGTG
The DNA here is from genome assembly GCF_016432865.1 of Antechinus flavipes. Lineage (NCBI taxonomy): Eukaryota > Metazoa > Chordata > Mammalia > Dasyuromorphia > Dasyuridae > Antechinus > Antechinus flavipes. Next base: position 570,139,409 of record NC_067399.1, read on the forward strand.
TGGATGGTGGTGAATCTCTGTTTTCTTAATATTACTTAGACCAAAAGAAACAAAAAATAGATCCATACTTTATTGCATCTCTGCCTCAGAAGTTGCATTCAGTGCACAGTCACCTGTGAGCAAAACATAATGCATCAACTCTCTTTCCACTTTAATCTTAGCTTGTAAACTTTTTAAGTTAAATGATTTATCATCAGTGTGGTAGCTGACCTTGATACCAATCATCCTCATTGAAGATATCTGACAAGATGGAAACATCATGTTAAAAAGCATGGAAGCATGCACAGGACCACAGCATTGCTTCACTCCGTTGTTTACTGGGAAAGTAGGAGAACATCATTCATTATCCAGAACCTGGGTAAATTTATCACTGATGAATTATTCAGGCAACTAAATTTTGACATAATTTCTCATAAGCCCTTGTGACTGATAGTATCAAAAGCCTTGATTAGATCTATGAATGTTGTTTACAGATCTCTGTTCTGCTTGGCCAGTCATCTTATTAGTCTCTATTTACCCTGCTTCTTCCCTTTTCCCTTTCCTCCATGGTAAAAGGGAAGACTTTCAGTATACTCATGTCTGAGAAGAGACATATAGTTCACCCTTAAGGAAGATGGAAGATAAGGACCTCTATTCCTGAGACGTTCCCTTTTGCTACCATTTTTGCTGATCTCTAGCCTTACAAAAGCTTATTCAGGTCACCAATACCAGATTGGGTTATGTTCTTGATGTTCTTTCCTCTACTGCCCTGACCTAGAGAATGGTCTAGACTCTTCTAAGTTGGGACAGCTAGGTGGCAAAGTGGATATAGAGTGCCTGGCTTGAAGGAAGGAATACATTTTGCTGAGTTTTAATTTGGCCTCAGACACTTATTAATTGTAAATTAGTTAGTACTGTTTGCCCTCAGTTTCCTCATCTATGTTAGAAATACACTCTTGACACTGAAAATCAAATATTGAGGAAAATTCATTAAAGAAGAAGCTTAAGGAATCTGTCCAGAAGCTGGAACCACTCCTCTTTGGGGAGAGGGATCACTGAGTATAGAAGCAGGAGAAGCTTTATACTTGTTAGCATGGTGCAGCCCCTCCCTTCAGAGAAGAGATTGGTCTGTTCCTTCTGGGTTACAATCTTTCTGATACCGCCACTCTGTTTCCCCCTAAATATGTATAAACATGTTCCCCCTCCTTTTTCATACATTCCATGTTCAAAAATGGCAGAAAACTCCTATGGGGTGTGTTGTTTAATATTCAATTAGCGTATTAAGCAGGTGCAGGAGTGATTTGGTCAAAACAGATGCCCGACTAGCTGGATCAGTTATTATCTTAAGTTTGTGGTTTTCTCAAAACCATAAAACGTTTTCTGTTGGCCGAATCCACCTGTGCCTTCCTAGTTCCCCAATTCCATATTTGCTCAAGGTTTCTATTGATCACTTAATTGTTCTATGGAATCTTAACCTTCCTTAACTTCTTACATTCTGAAAACTCTTGGTCAGTGATACCTACTATCCCACACTATCTCAAAGCTTGCAACACTCTGTGGAAACCCAACTTTTCAGCATTTCTCACATTTATAAAATGAGCTGGAGAAGAAAATACAAACCAGTATCTTTGCTAAGAAAACCCTAAATGGGATTAAGGAGAGTAACACAATAAAATTCCCAGTCCAGAGCATAACAAAGCATTCAGATTTCTCTCTAGTTATCTCCCAAGTCCTGAGGCAGAGGCCTCTGTAATGATTAAAATCGCTGAAAGGCTATTGGAAACCACAAGTAAGATAAGGAAGTGGGTGAGGGTAGGAAAATTGTAAATAGATCTCAAGGCACTGCAATCTTGGAAGTAGGCAGATTAACATCAAATATTTTTTGGCCTGCAGTAAATTTTCTATCCAAGCAAAGAAAGCATTTCTTAATCTGAAATTTATGTTTCCACTGAAATAATATTTTAGGAAACTCCCAGTCATTCTTCACTCTACTTTCTTCTCTCTGACCACAAAGACCAAAGTTTTCTTAATAACTGATTACATCAGAGACCAAACCTCACCGAAGAACTTCCTCTCTGGTCCTTTCCCCTTTCTGATTGGTGCCTACCTTTCTTGGAATCTGATTTCAGGAAAGTCCCAGCCATCCTTCCTGTTTCTTCTTCCTTTCTCTATGTAGCTATGGTACTTTCAGGTTTGCAAAGCACTTTACATATATGTTATACATGAGATGAATTCTACTCAATTCAGTAAGCAGTTTTTAAGTTCCAATTATGTGTCAGGCACTGTGTTAAGTGCTAGGATTATTTAAAAAAAAAAAAAAAAGAGTCAAAAGACAATCTCCGCCTTAAAGAAGCTTTCCAATCCAATAGGGGAGACAAGGTACAGCCAAATATATATAAACAAGCTATTTACAGTGTAAATAGGAAATAATTAAGAAGGAAAGCATTGAAACTAAATGGGCTAAGGAAGGCTTCCTATATAATTTTATTTATTTATTTATATATTTGTAAAGCTTTTTATTTTCAAAACATATGCATAGTTTTCAACATTAACCCTTATAAAACCTTGTGTTCCAAATTGTTTTTCTCTCTTCCTTCTCTCTTCCTTCCCTCTTCTTAGACAGAAATAATCCAATGTATGTTAAACATGTGCAATTCTTCTATACATATTTTCACAATTATCATGCTGCATGAGAAAAATGCAAAAAGGAAAAAAAAAGAAAGAAAAAGCAAGCAAACAACAACAAAAAGGTGGAACTTCTATGTCACTCTCACTCTCCACAGTCTTCTCTCTGGGTGCAGATAAACTGTTTTCATCACAAGTCCATTGGAACTGACCTGAATTAATAAGGTGGAATTTTAGTTGGGACTTAAAGGAACCAGAGAGATCAGTAATGGGAGCCGAGGAAGGAGAGTATTCCAGGCATGGGAGACAGTCAGCAAAAGTGTCCAGAATTGCAAAATGGAGTGTTGTGTTTGAGGAACAGCCAGGAGATCAGTGTGGCTGCATAAAAGAATATGAGTTGGGGAAGTGGGGCATAAGAAGACTGAAGAAGTAGGAGGGGGCTAGATTGTAAAGTATTTTGAATGCCAATAGAGCAATTCATAATTGCTCCTGGAGGTTCTAGGAAGCTGAAATAGCCCAGGCAATAAAATTCAAGACAGCCGCAATGAGGAAGATTTAGAATTTATTTGGTACCAAGCTCGGGACGGAATGATCGAATTCCGTGCTTTACAGAACTAAAGACAGCCTTATAAACATTTTTTTGTTCGGCTTTGTTACATTGGAATCTGTGATTAGCATTTTACAACAGGAGGGTGGGAGCAGATATTCTAACATAGATAGATCAGTATCGAGCACCATCTGAGTAGGTCAGTATCAAGCACCGCCCACCTGGAACAGAGGCCCTTAAGGGCATTTTTGAGCTGGTCTTTTGAAATACAAAAGAAATCCCCAATCTAACTAAGCAAACTTTCTTCTGCTGGCCAAAAGGAGGGATTTGTCCATTTCAAAGCCATTGGAGTTTATTGAGAGAGTGTGTGTGACATGATTAGACTTGTGGTCCCTTTAGTGGCTAAATGGAAAGTGGATTAAAGTAAGGAGAGACTTGAGATAGGCAGATCCACCAGCAAATTAAGAGGGATTAAGTGATTTGCCCAGACTCATAAAGAAATGATTTTCATCTCTCTCTAGACTACACTGCTGATTCATTTCCATAGAACTTTCTCTACCATGCCTCTTTATCCTGGAAGCTCACTCCACCCCATAGGAAAAATATCCTCCAATTCTGTAGGCTTACTTTCTGATTGGTTGATTCCTCCCAGAACATCCAATTTAAAGGATTAGGCTCAGGTCAAAATTTTCATCTCTCTCCAGGTTTCTTTGCTAACTCATCTCAACACGGTTGGGAAAATCTTTACCTTCCTCCCCATACCTCATTTCCCCTTCCTCTTTTTTTCAACTCCCTTTTATATTTTATTTTGCCACATGTTTTGCCCTTCTATGAGGATAGGGACTCTTTCCTGTTTTTATTTGTATTCTAAATTTGTACCCAACACATAGTAGGCACTTTATATATGCTTATTGACTGACACTCAACTGGGGAAGGATTTGAACTTAAAACTTCTTAACATCATTTTTTTTTTTTTTCTGAAAGGAGTGTGTTAATTTGCTTCTCTGTGGTTCCACTCACTATCCCATTATTTTAGTGTCAAAGTGCCCCTCCCAAGTACTATTTTCCTTTGTGTTATTTTTCTCATTGGAATATAAGTTCCTTGAGGGCAATTACTGCTTTTTTCTTTATATTTATATTGTGATAAATGATTAATTTTAACCTTTACTCTATTCCAATTAGTATTAATCAGTTTGATACTTAAATCATATAGGTATAATTAGATAAAATAGATCTTACAGTAGGTCTTTATAATGGGCCCCAAACTTTAATGTAATGTTTACTACTTATTTAGCAGTTCTGAAACTCACTAGTACAACTACAAGAATGATGACAAAGATATCTTCATCCTGTTTCACTCAAATTCCATTTCAAAACCCAGCATAGGTAAAATGCCTTGATTCTTTGGAAAGTTCCTCAACTTATTTTGTATCTCTGGACCATTCCCTTGTCCAACATGAGCAGTTGAACATCTTATGATTATTTAGTGGACATGCCTCATACTTCACCCAAACTTTAATACACACATAATTCCCTATCTTCCACCCCCACCCTACTGATAAGTCATTTTAGTTCTTTTTTAAAAATTTTTTTAATTTTTAAAATGTTTTATTTTTATTTATTTATTTTAAATATTTTGTTTTATTTTATAATAACTTTATATTGACAGAATCCATGTCAGGGTAATTTTTTTTACAACATTATCCCTTGCACTCGTTTCTGTTCTGATTTTTCCCCTCCCTCCCTCCACCCCCTCCCCTAGATGGCAAGCAGTCCTATATATGTTAGATATGTTGCAGTATATCCTAGATACAATATATGTTTGTAGAACCGAGCAGTTCTCTTGTTGCACAGGGAGAATTGGATTCAGAAGGTAAAAACAATTTGGAAAGAAAAACAAAAATGCAAATAGTTCACATTCGTTTCCCAGTATTCTTTCTTTGGGTGTAGCTGCTTCTGTCCATAATTTATCAATTGAACCTGAGTCTTTGTCAAAGAAATCCACTTCCATCAGAATACATCCTCATACAATATCGTTGTCGAAGTGTGAAGTGATCTCCTGGTTCTGCTCATTTCACTTAGCATCAGTTCATGTAAGTCTCTCCAAGCCTCTCTGTATTCATCCTACTGGTCATTTCTTACAGAACAATAATATTCCATAACATTCATATACCACAATTTACCCAGCCATTCTCCAATTGATGGGCATCCATTCAATTTCCAGTTTCTAGCCACTACAAACAGGGCTGCCACAAACATTTAAGTCATTTTAGTTCTTAAGAGCAAGGTCTATCAACCAATAAGATTCTGTGTTTTATCATGCCTCTTTTGCATATTTGAGTATAAAACCCTATAAAGACAAAATCTTGGGGAGCAAGCGCATTTCAGATTATGAAGAAGATCTGAAGTCTACTTTATTAGAGGGGATCATGGATTCTTTAATAAAGTGCCTTTGGTTCAGAGCTGTTTTAGTGATTTTTCTTGCAGATTGGCAATTGTAATCCCCATGTTTTCCCCACTGTGTAGCACATAGTAAACATTTAATAAATACCTTTAATATTCATGCATTCATACCATATGAAATGTTAATGAAATTACATTCACTTACAGAACATGGTTAATAACATGCAATACTGACTGATGCATAACTGAGAAAAATATCATGGCTGAATAGGCTGGCCTTGGAGATAGGAAAGACATGGGAGTAGATCCGTTTTTGATGTTTATTAGTTTTACAACCATGGATAAGTTATATAAACTCTCTGAGCTCCCATCTGCAAAATAGGGGTAATTACACCAGGAAAACCTACTTCATAAGGTTGTTGTGAAGAGCAAATGAAATAACATATAAGTATGTGTAATGGGCTGAGGCTTGAGTTGATGCACTGAGGTCCCAAGCATGTGAGGCTAAATAATAATTGGACCATATTCTATTAATATATATGCTTGGAGAAAGAATGGCCCCCACTCACTCTTTGTGCAAGCCCTGATGTGTTGTATAGGAAATGACGATTTTGGTGGGTGGAGGCAGGGGAGAGGAGAGGGAAGGGGAAGGAGAGACTGCTGGCTGGTGTCTTGACACAGCTACTCGCATTGCCATTGCGACGGCCTTTCATCTCCAATCTCCCCTCTGCTAGCTACTTCCTGTCGCAGCTGCCCATATTGCTATCGCAATCCTTTTTCACCTCTTCACTTCAATAAAGATTGAAGATTTTTCTCTTAACCTGAATTCCTGACTACAGCTGATTTTAAATATGCGGTCATCACAAGTATGCCATCCAGCAAGAAGTTAAGGGATGTGCTTAGCTCCATCACTCCTGTTAAAATAATAGGAAATTCATTCACAGTGAATCTTTACATACACTTTCACAACTGTGCTGTTTTCCTTAGAATGAAGAGTGCTTCCTTGTGCTAGTAGGTATAGCCATGCTATATAGGTCACACACTGAGGACTTTTTACATTAGAGATTGCTTAATTCTTTGTTTTTTGTATTCCTAGTGTCTAGCACTATGCCAGTACACAGTAGGAATTTAATACTTGCTGATGTAGTAATTGGCCAGTGCAGGCACTTTTATCATAATTGATATTACTTTGAATGCTCTATTATTTCCAGGGAGTTTTTGGTGAACTGACAATAGCCTAAGTTTCAGCGTATGGAACTTTGTGGAATGCATTTTAGAAAAGTTATTACAGTAAAACTGAATGTAATATGGAGGAAAAGAAAGCAACAAAAATGCCAATTAGCTTCAGAAAATCAACACAGTTTGGTTTTGATGACTATTGAAGCCAAAAGAAGAAAGAGGAAACAAATTGAGGCTTGAAATTTTTGAAATAAACTTTCATGAAGTCATAAAATCAGTCAGAAAATTTCCAAGAGCACTTAATCTGTTTTGTATTAGAATTTCAATTAATTATCTTTGATAATTTAAATTGTAGGTCAATTAATGTTACCATAACTTAAAGAAGTACCCACATTCTTGTATTTACTAAAATTCTTTTATGATAAATGACAAATGGACCATTAATCATTTGTAAGTTTTTGGAATGTAGAACTGTTCATTTTTAAAAAAAATTTATTTATAACTTTTTATTGACAAAACATATGCATGGGTAATTTTTCAACATTGACCCTCGCAAAAATTTTTGTTCCAACTTTTCCCCTCCTTCCCTCCACTCCCTCCTTCCCTCCACCCCCACCCCTAGATGGTAGGTAGTCCCATAATGTTAAATATGTTAAAGTATATGTTAAATACAATATATGTATATATATTTATATAGTTATCTTGCTGCTATAAAATCAGATTTAGAAAGAAGGTAAAAATGACCTGGGAAGAAAAACAAAAATGCAAGCAAACAATAACAGAAAGTGTGGAAATGCTATGTTATGGTCCACACTCATTTCCCAGTGTTCTTTCGCTGTGTGTAGCTGGATCTGTTCATAACTGATCAATTGGAATGATTTGGATCCTCTCATTGTTGAAGAGAGCCACGTCCATCAGAATTGATCATCGTATAATCTTCTTGTTGCAGTATATAATGATCTCTGGGTTCTGCTCATTTTACTTAGCATCAGTTCATATAAATCTCTTCAAGCCTCTCTGTATTCATCCTGCTGGTTGTTTCTTACAGAACAATATTATTCCATAACATTCATATACCACAATTTACTCAGCCATTCTCCAAGTGATGGACATCCATTCAATTTCCAGTTTCTAGCCACTACAAAGAGGGCTACCACAAACATTTTTGCACATGTGGGTCCCTTTCCCTTCTTTAAGATCTCTGGGATATAAACCCAGTTGTAATGGGCTGAGACTTGAGTTGATGCACTGAGGTCCCAAGCACATGAGGCTAAATAGTAATTGGACCATAATCTATTAATATATAAGCTTAGAGAAAGAATGGCCCCGCCCACTCTTTGTGCAAGTCCTGATGTGTTGTATAGGAAATGACGATTTTGGTGGGTGGAGGCAGGGGAGTGGAAAGGGAAGGGGAAGGAGAGACTTTTGGCATTGCTATTGCGAGGGTTTACTCAGCTCAGATCTCTCTCTGTTAGCTGGCTTTCTGTCGCAACTGCCCATAGTGCTATCGCAATCTTTCTTACCTATATTTGCTATCGCAATCTTTATTCACCTCTTCATTTCAATAAATATTGAAGATTTTCCCCTTAACCTGAATTCCTGACTCCGGCTGATTTTAATGATCGCGGTCATTACACCCAGTAGTAACACTTTTGGATAAAAGGATATGCACAGTTTGATAACTTTTTGAGCATAGCTCCAAATTGCTCTCCAGAATGGCTGGATCCATTCACAACTCCACTAACAATGTATCAGTGTCCCAGTTTCCCCACATCCCTTCCAACATTCGTCATTATCTTTTCCTGTTATCTTAGCCAATCTTACAGGTGTGTAATGGTATCTCAGAGTTGTCTTAATTTTCATTTTTCTGATCAATAGTGATTTAGAGCACCTTTTCATATGGGTGAAAATAGTTTCAATTTCATCATCTGAAAAATTGTCTGTTCATATCTTTTGACCATTTATCAATTGGAGAATAGCTTGATTTCTTATAAATTAGAGTCAATTCTCTTTATATTTTGGAAATGAGGCCTTTATCAGAACCTTTAACTGTAAAAAGGTTTTCCCACTTAATTGCTTCCCTTCTGATCTTGTCTTATTGGTTTTAGAACTGTTCATTGTAAGAAGATTCTAACTGTATCCTATATTAAGTCAAATACTGGAGAGGTAGTTTGAAAAACAAAAGAAAATATAAACCAGTAAAAAAACAAAAACAAAAATCTTATTGGTTTAAATCAATGATTAATGTGTCCAAAAAAAAAATGATTAATGTGTCCAAGGAAGCATGAAATTTGCACAACATGACTTATCTCCATGAATCTTCAGTTCTTTATTATCTACCTATTTCTAATCACATGCCAGATTAAAGAATGTATAATATCAATGTTGTAGTTTAGATAGCAGCTCTCAGAAGATTTTGGAGTAGATGCTGTTTCTGACTAATAAAGACAAAATGATATTAGTTTGTTTGATTGATTATCTTCCAGGAACTGAATAAATCTATAATGAACTGTTTTTCTAAGTCTGTGATCCTACCATGATAGGACATTTATAGTTTTTGGTTCTTCAACATTTGTAACTTTTTAAGCTAGACTGGGCAGAGGTATTTTCATTAATCAACAAGCATTTATTAAATACATAATATGTGATAGACACTGTGCTAGATGCTGAGGAAACAAAGAAAAAAAAAACAATGCAATCCTTGTCTTCAACAGTCTAATAATGGAGACAATGTATAAATTGGTGGACACAAGATACATAAAGAGTAGATAGAAAGAACCTTTAGAAAGGAGGCACTAGCACCTGGGAGTGTGGGGAGAAGAGGGTGGCAAGATAGGAAAGGTCCCTTGCAGAAGGTGGTGTTAGAACTGAGCTTGGGGAAAGTCAGAAATTCTAAAAGGTGGATATGAGAAGGGAAAGAGTTCCAGTCATGGGGAAAAATCAGTGTAAAGATCCAGAGAGTTGGTTCACCAGGAGTAAGGAAGAGCAAATAGATTCGAATGTGGGCCAGAACTATAGGAGGTGCCCCAAATATCTGACCACTTAGAAGAGAATAATATGTAAAAATATATGGAGGGGACTAATGTGTAAGAAACCTGGAAAGAAAGTGGCCCAGATTATGAAGAGATTTAAATACCTGAAAAAGGAGTATATATAGCATCCTACAGGCAATAAGAAAGTCAATGGGATTTGATAGAAAGAATAGGAGAGGGACATGTGTCTTAACATCTCTGTGGAGGACGGATTGAAGGCACAAGGGAGAGAGAGATGAGGCAGGGAGAGCAATTAGTCTAATTAAATAGTCTAGGTGAGTGGTAAAGGCTTGAACTAGGGTGGTAGACATGCGAGTAAAGAAGGGGATCTGTCTGAGAGGTATTATGGAGAAGGAAATGATTGTAAAATGAGAGGGAGTAAGGAGTAATGTTTAAAACTCAGTTAATGAACATGGACAATGGAAGGATGGTGTTATTCTCAAAAGTAATAGGGAAGATTGAGAGAAGGCAAGGATTTGGGGAAAGATAATGAATAGCTTTGGACATGCTGAATTTAGAAATTCTTCAGGACAGGTTTGCAATGTCCAATAGGTAGTGATACAAAACTGGAGCTCAGTAGAGAAATAAGAGCTGAATACATGGATTTGAGATTCATTTGGAGATGATAATTGAGTTTATCAAATGGTAGAGTATAAAAAGAAAAGATGAGAGAACTTAGGGCAGAGCTTCGGGAGCATATCCACAGTTGGTGGAAGAAACATGATTGGGGTTGGGTTGAAATAAACTCCTTGAAGTATCCATGTGGTTGGGCCTATGGGAGCCATTCACCAGAGCATTTACTGAATTGTACTGCCTGCGTTTGGTTGACAACATATGGCATTCTTCAGTGTTTAATGACCTGGGTATTTTGAGAGCAAACTCAAACCTGAGCAAACTCAGGCAGTCCTTTGATTCTTTTTTCCACTCTGAGCCTCAAGAAAATGGCATTGCATGAAAAAAAAAAAAAAAAAAAAAAAGAGGCATTTCCTGACCATCCCACTGCTTTTCTTCTTTTCTCTGTCCTTGCAATATGGTGGGTGTAAACTAATGTGTTCTTTTAGAGGAACATGAAATGAATTGTAATTTATCATATGTTGTTAATTACTCATTTTATCAGAAAAGAATGCAATTTTTCTTATTTAGTTAGTATTAATTTTATCTCAACATTTTAACATCCACAATAAATTACATTCTAGGTCCTATAAAATTAAGCCAGAATTTTGCTCACCTTTCTCTTTTTGTCCAAGATTGCCTCCCCCCCCCCCCCCCCCCCATTCTATCTTCTGTGGTATATTCTTTTTCTTTATCTGTGACACTCAGAATAAACTTATTCTTCTCTTTTATTTCCCTCCTCCAAACCCATTTGTGTCAGTAATTAATCAAAACAACTTTTATTTTGCTATCCCTTGGTAGTGATTACATGGGGATAGTGAGTACTTAATCATAGTTATAAATTTGCCAGTCCTTTTTACAATTATCTTCATGATGCATCTCTTTGTTCTTGTTGGTATATGTTTTTTTAAAAAGGCATATCAAAAGCTGTTTTAAACTTGGCTTTTCCTTCCATGAATCCATGAAATTTATTTATCTTTTTAAATGAACAATTTTTGTGTTCAAAAAGAATGCTTATGTTTGTGGGGAAATTGATTTGGAGGCCTTTAAATGGTTAATTTTTTATATTATAATGCAGTTCCTTTTGGTGTTTCTCGTTTTGAAAGAAACATTTTCAGTCTGAATTCATGTCTTTTGATACATCATGTTTTTCTTTTTGACCTGGTTGTAAAATCATTTCCTTGTCATTTTGGGCTTGAAGCTTGACAAAGAAGTACCTTAGCTGAGTTGAATTCATGGTTCATCTTCATTTCATTTTCATTTGAACTCTGTTGATTTGTTCTCTTTCAGTATTTCCGGTAAATTTCCTTATATGATTTTCTGAAATATTGTATCACAATTTTTTTCTTTTTGACAATTTCTGGGAAAATTTAATATATTATTTTCTCCTTGTGCAGTTCCAGATCTGTTGCCTTTATTTGCATAAATTCCAAGTTCTTTTCTAGTTGTATAATTTTACAGACTTGTTTTTGTTTCCCCTATTACTTCAACCATTTTTTCTTCTTGTGAAAAACAAACTATTTTTCATTGAATCTGTGGTTTGTTTTTGTATTTTTCTACAGTTAATTTCCAACTGTTAGATTACATATCATCTCTTATTAAAACACCAATAAGCAATGGAGTCAGGACTAAAGCTAGCTCTCCTGATTCCTTATTTTGAATTTTTTCCATACTTTTTCCTCAGTTGAAGAGTTTCCTCAGTTAGAGCTTATTAAAATAGAAATTAGATTGCATTGAAATAAATTAATTTCAACTAGTGCAAGTGGGAGGCAGTGTGGCATAATGGACAGAGAACTGGCCTTGGAGTCAGGAAAACCTGGATTCAAGTATCACTTTTGTCACATATTAGCTTTATGATCCTGGGCAAGATATTTAACTCCCAGCACTCCAAGTAACTCTCTAAAACTATAAGTTATACAGGAGGTACCAATTTGCCTTGGGAGTAAAAGTTTCTTACCTGGAGCTAATTATACCTATGAAATCACAGATCCAATAAAACAAAAAATAAATGTCTTAAAAATAAGTGAAAATGCCAAGTATAAAAATAATGTATCATTTAATATAATATGTTGTAAAGAAAAAATATTTATAATTATAGAGGTGTATAAACTGTGTATTATTAGTTTGGGATAAAAACATCTATTAACAGAAATCATTTTTGAGATCAAGGAAACAGAACTACAGTATTCTGTAAATAGAGACAGACCATCAGACTGCATTCTATTTTTTTCCATACTGGCAACAAAGCTATAAACCTGATTGATTCTACTTTCTTAGAAATTTTCAGTATGACCATGACATTCTGATAAGATTAACTACAGAAAAGATAACCCACTATGTAATGGGCTGAAGCTGAGCAGATACGCTGAGGTCTGATGCACAGAGTATTGGACAATACTCTATTAGTATATGCTTGGAGAAAGAATGGCCCCGCCCATTCTCTGTGCAAGTTTGATCTGTTGTGTAGGAGATTGGGTAGAGGATTTGGTGGATGGAGTGAGAGAGCCAGAGTCACTCCTGTCGGATTCCTGTAAGTGTTGCTCTCATTTCGTATCACCATTCCCATTCACCTCCACAAAAAATAAAGATCAAGGACTTTTGCTTATCCTGACTCCGGCTGATTTTAAAATATCCTGGGTGTTAAACGCGGTCATCACACCACTAGAATAAATCTGTTCATTGAAATTCTGAGATCCAAAGTTAACACATTATCCCCTAAAACACTTAACATCTCGCCTTATTACTCAGTTATCTCCCAAATAAGAAAAGTGACTGAGCAGCTTCACTTGACAGGCTCCTTTTTGCCACATGTAATAATAACTCAAGACTGTGTAAAACTCCATATATGGGTATCTTCCTTTGCTTCAGTGTTACTTTGTCAGCTAATGTTAATTAAACTTTTAAGTTACTAGCCTTGCTTCCTGATTTTTTGGCCTCTAGTTAAATGAACCAAGATGAGAAGAATTATCCTTCAGGAGAATCTTAGGACCTAGAAATTGAAGAAATTTCCCAATACATATTTCACACCCATTTGTTTATTTTGTGCCAAGTGCTGTGCTAAATGCTGAGAATACAAAGAAATGAAAAAAAAAATCTTGTTTTCAAGAAGTTTGCAGTCTAATGGAGGGACAACATACAAACAAATAATTACAGAGATGTAAAAAATATAAATTGTAGAAAATTAACAAAGAGAAGGCACTAGAATTAGAGGAGATTAGGAAAGATTTCTTGCAGAGAATGAGGTTTTAGCTGAGATTTGAGGAAATTAAAAGAAGCTAGGAATCAGAGGTGAGGAGGAGAGAGTTGAAGGATTTGGATATAAGAAGTGAAAGTGCCTGTAATTGGGATCCTACTTCAAAGAACAGCAAGGAAGCCAGAGACAGGATTATTTTATGTATGGTGGTTCTGTGTGTGTGTGAAGGGGTGTGTGTGTTTGTGTGTGTGTGTGTGTGTGTGTGTGTGTGTGTGTGTGTGTGTATAAAGAGGGTAAAAAGATTGGAAAGGCAAGAAAGAAGAATGTTATAGAGGGCTTTACAAGTCAAACAAAAGATTTTATATTTGATCTTGGAGACAAGGGAGACATTGGAATTGATTGACAAGAGGAAGTGATTTGGTCAAAATTGCTCTTTAGGAAGAATAGTTTGACAGCTGAGTGGAAAGATGTACTGCTTTAGGGAAAGATTTAAGGCATTTGAACTAGTTGGAATAATAATGTGAGCAACCTATGGAGTTGTATTTCCACACAGGGACAAGAACTTAGAAAAAGTTCATGTCAGCTGACTGAGTTAGTTGTACCAAACAAGATATTGAGTCACTGGACTGATAAACTGATAAAAATTACTTACAAACAAGAAGTGAGTTAAAAATAATTGCAAGCACTGTGTGCATGCTTAATGAGTTAATTAATATTAACTTCTCACCAAAGGAGAAGTTTTCTGTCATTTTTGAACATGGGTTGTATGATGAGGGAGGTGGAACATGTCAAGCAGGAGCATGCAATGGGAGGTCCAAGAAATCTGTTAATTTCATCATCCCCAGCCAATTAGGAGGATGAGGGAGGGACCTTGTGCTTCAGGATAGGAAATAAAAGACTTATTCCAGCATCTAATAGTGTGCATTTGTCCAGGGACTGCAGTTAGGTGCACATTATAAGAAGTGTAAATCAATTTACTTCATATATTTCTGAGTCCTTTTTATCTTTGCAACAAACTTTTAACAGTAACGGTCTGGATTAAGTGGTATCAGTGTCAGAGAAGAGAAGGGAGAAATATGTGAAAGATGTTGTAAAGATAGAAACAATAGGACTTCACAATTTACTGAAAATGGGGATTGAAATAACTGATGGTCTTGCAAAGGTCTGGCATGGTGGAGGGACATTACAGAGTCAGAAGCTTCTGATGTGTGGTGAACTCTATAGTGTCAGAAATACAGCTGGGAGGGGACACCTGAGGAGTTTGCTACCTTAGAATAAAGTTTTGTTGATACCTTTTGTTTATCACCCCACCAACCCCTTCCTGACATGCTCTACTCCATAGAACCAATTCCTCTTCACATAGAAAAACAATTAAAGAAAAGTTTGTGGATCAGATCTAACCATCCAATGACTCCAGGGTTTGCTTTTCTATCTTCTCTTATTCATTCATTTCACTTGTTTCCAGTTCTCTGTTGCAGATTCCTAACTATCAACTTGACCAATAATACTTAAAAAAGTAATAAATGCCTTTATTTATGCCAGTCTCTGTAAGAAGCCACTTATAGTACTGATGATATATGGTGAGTGATGTTACTTTCTTCTTCTTCTTCTTCTTCTTCTTCTTCTTCTTCTTCTTCTTCTTCTTCTTCTTCTTCTTCTTCTTCTTCTTCTTCTTCTTCTTCTTCTTCTTCTTCTTCTTCTTCTTCTTCTTCTTCATCTTCTTCTTCTTCTTCTCTTCTTCTTCTTCTTCTTCTTCTTCTTCTCTTCTTCTTCTTCTTCTTCTTCTTCTTCTTCTTCTTCTTCTTCTTCTCTTCTTCTTCTTCTTCTTCTTCTTCTTCTTCTTCTCTTCTTCTTCTTCTTCTTCTTCTTCTTCTTCTTCTTCTTCTCTTCTTCTTCTTCTTCTTCTTCTTCTTCTTCTTCTTCTTCTTCATCTTCTTCTTCTTCTTCTTCTTCTTCTTCTTCTCTTCTTCTTCTTCTTCTTCTTCTTCTTCTTCTTCCTTCTTCTTCTTCTTCTTCTTCTTCTTCTTCTTCTTCTTCTTCTTCTTCTTCTTCTTCTTCTTCTTCTTCTTCTTCTTCTTCTTCTTCTTCTTCTTTTCTCTCTCTCTCTGTCTCTCACCTCTCAGAGGCAATTGGGGTTAAGTGACTTGCCTAGGATCACACAGCTAGGAAGTGTTAAGTGTCTGAGACCAGATTTTAAATCTGGTCCTCCTGACTTCAGGGCTGATACTCTATCCACTGCACTATCTAGCTGTCCCTAGTTCTCATTTTTAAGTGGAATTTAACTTGTTTACTTATATATTGTGCCATGGAATATTATAAAATATATTCATATTTTAGTGATTTTAGTGATTAAAACAATCTGAGTTTTATAATATAAATTACTTCACTTGAGAAATGGCTAGATTATCTATTTCTGGCTTTGCAGAACATATCAATATACCCTTCTGACCCTCCCTGTATACTTCTCCTATCCTTTGAATAGGTCATGTTAAGCATGTGAAATAATTTCCAATAAACATAGATAAGATTTTGTTTTTGTGTCATTTCAGTTGTGTCCAATTCTCCTTAACTCTATTTGGGGATCTCTTGTTTTTTTAAGGCAATAATGCAATTTTATAACACTGTAGAGAATAGAAGAAAAAATTTAATTTTAGATTTTCAGGCATTATTAAACCAAAAGCTTTATAATTAGCTAACATCTAGTAGAATTTACTTATGTCTTTATGTTTTGCCAAGCACTTTACATAGGTTATGTCATTTGATTCTCCTGGCAAAATGATTATGTAGGTTCTATTTTGAACCCCCTTTTGACAGATGAGGGAATAGGTGGTGTGTCCAGAGTAACACAGCTAGAAAATATCTGAGGCAAGATATAAACTTACGTCTTCCTGACTCCAAGTCCAGTACTATCTATTCATTGCACTACTTTGTTGCTCATAGGTCATGTCTAGTTTAGTTTAATTATTAATATTTCTTTCTTAAAGTGACCCATATTACAGGGCATTGGAAGTTTTGTGAGATAGGAATATAGTGATCAAGCTCCCTTCCTTAAGGCAACAAATTCAGACAACTTTATTCCTAGGAACAAATGAGCAGCAAAAGTGGCAGTGGGATTTGTGGAAGGAGATTAAAGCTTTTCATTCTATAAACAAAAAACCATTTAAATAATATCCTAGGCTTAAATCTTTGGACAAATATGACAGAGAAACTTTTATAGATTTTTCGCTTTCAATTTCTAAACAATATCCTGCTCCCCAGTCTATGACCAGTGCAGGAAGGACTGATCTCTTAAAGTAATTTGATGTCATGGTCTTCTTTAAGAGCAAAGGACAAACAGGAAGAATAATAACAACAATCTGACTGGTGACTAGACAATGCCAATAGGCTCTTGATTGATCCACCTAAGAGCAATAGCCTCTTTCCCCATTTCCTGAAGGGACTGATCAGAGAAAGAAATCTCTTTGATTACTGTGGATCAATAGTAACCAGCTAGAGGCAGGGGAAGAATCCTTGAGTATAGTAATGAATAGAAGAATTAACTGGTTTTAGGAAAATGATTCCCTATGGCTAACGTGACTATTATTTTGGATTGATTTACCTTACCCTGAATTATGTAACAATGTTTTATCATACTGTGAAATTTCTTTTTTGGGAATTCTATAAATGCTACTTTAAAATGTCTTATTTAAAGAGATATCTGAAGGCATGAGGGAACTCTGCCAATTTGGACATTTTTTTCCTTAAATAAAGTATTAATATTTTGCCTTCCACAAATGTATCAAAATAAAGGTAAGTAAGAAATCTTTAAGGAGCAATAATAATGTATGTAAAGGTTGCAGAAATTTTTAAGGGAAAGAATGGTTGGGGGGGGGTGAGGGTGGAAAAGAACTAATCACCTTTTAACATTGGTATTTCAAGTTTGGTATGGGAGAATTTTTGTTTCATTTGCAGAAGGTATGTGTCAGCTGAGAGCTGTCAAGAAATGGGTAGTGAGCCTTCAAGGCATCTTGGGGTGGGAAAAAGAGAGGAAAGGTGAAAAAATTATTTTATATAATTTGAGTGAATAAGTAGAAGATTATGTAAACAAGGAGGAATGACATCAACATGTCATTCATGCCCTGTTGGTATAATAGGGGACAATTCCTGATTGGGTTTTAGGGATTGTGGTTGTTCTCAAAAGATTAACTAGGATTCTGAAGAAGATGAATTCCTTTAAGGAAGCTAGTGGTAAAGAAGATAGGAGCCTGGAGGCGGGGAGACCTGAGTTCAAATATAGTCTCAAATACTTATTAACTATGTGACCTTGAACAAATCCCTTAACTTCTATTTGCCTCAGTTTCCTCATTTGTAAAATGGATAATAATATCCATTATAATACTAGCACCCACATCTCATAATGGATATAAAGATTAATAATTGTAAAGGAATTAGCGCAGTGCTTGGAACATAGTAGTACATAAATATTATTATTATTATTATTGTTCTGAACCTCAGTTTCTCATATGTAAAATGAGCAAAATGAAAATAGGAAGAATCCACTAATCACCTGAAAAAAATCTCACATCAAAATCCCCTAAAAACATTATAGTCAAAGTTAGAGCTTTCAGGTCAAATAAAGAATATTTCAAGCATCCAGAAAGAATTATTAAACTATTAAGGAATTCTATTTAGGACCACACAAAATTTAGCAACTGCTATCATGAAGTGATAGAGAGCTTGGCATATGCTATTCCAAAAGGTAAAATATATAGGCTTGCAACCAAGAATAATTTACCCATCACAACTGAGTATAATCCTAGAAAGAAAAAAAAAAGAATCTTTAACAATGTAGAAGACTTCCAAACCTTCCTGATAAAAAATTCAGAGTTGCATAAAAAGTTTGATATATAAACATAGGAAGCAAAAGAAACTTGAAAAAATAGAATTATTCCACATTGTGATTTTCCTCATTGCAGTTTCAATTTAGTGTGGGTTGGTATAAAAATTTAAATTGGAATTTTTGCAAATTTTGCAAAAAATAATTTGCAAAATTTAGTTTGCAAAAGCTGCTGATGACACATGAAGGCCAACAAATAACATAGAAATATTTAGAAACCCAGAAATATATAAAATATGATACACATATCAAATATAATATCAAAATATTCTATCTTTTAATACCATAAATATATCCACATTTTACAATAAGATAATGTGGACACCCTATAAAAGAAAAAAATTAGACTTCTCTTATACAAAGGGAGGACCAAACAGTTTTACTCAGATTTTCCAAATCCGGGACAGATCTTCTCCCCACCCTCCACATGGCAAAGGAAAATTCAAATGGACATGATATGTATTCTCTCACTGCCCCTGAGAACCCTATTATCAGGGGTCATAGCATGAGTCCAATAAAATAGAGAGGCTAGGACTTTTAAAAATATGTTTTGGTGATTTTAAAAGAAGAAAGACAAAGAATGGGTTGAGGGAAGTGCGGAAGAGAGAGAAAGGTGGGAGAATTATTTTATGTAATTTTGTTGTACGAGGAGAAATTTATACAAAAAAGGAGGAAGGGGTGGAGGAGCAGACAACACATGAATTTCATTTTCATATGAACTGGTCAAAGGAGAAAAGAAAGGACACATACAGAGTTAGTCATAGAAATATAATTCACATATCAGGAAAACAGGAAGGAAAGAGGAGGAAGAAATTGTGGAAATGAGAGAAAAGACAGATTGAGGAAAGGATTCATCCTAAGAAAAATAAATTAAATTCTAATGTTAGAGAATAGATCTCCAAGAGGGGCTTAAAAGGAAAGAAAGAAAGGAGACAAACCTGCTCTTGGGCTCTAGGGAAAGCAAAAAGATGAATAGATTGGCAGAGATAGATTATATCAAACAGGCTACTTACCTCTTGGCAGAGAATTTGCATATATATTTTCACATATGTGTATATATGCACATATACACATACATATACACAAGCATATATACATGGGTATATACCCATATATGTATATATATTTATATATAGACATGGCCAATGTGAGAATTTGTTTTGGTTGATAAGTATACATATTTATTATTTTTCTATAGCAAGTTTATTTATTTTTAACACACATTACTTTATGAATAATGTTGGAAGAGAAAAATTAGAGCAAAAGAGAAAAACCATGGGAGACACAAAAAAAGAGAAAAAAGAAGTGAACATAGCATGTGTTGTTTTACATTCAGTCTCCTTAATTCTTTTCTTGGATGCAGATACACATATTTATTATAAGAGCTTTCTTCCCTCCCCCATTTTTTTTTTCAGTTGAAATGGAGTGGAAGGGAGAAAAGGTAAATTCCATCACCTGAAAAATATAAAATTAATACTTAAAAAAGGTATAGTTTGAACATAGTGTCAGAAGGAAAATAGTTAATTGAACAAATGTTTGTATCAAGTTTCTCTAAATCTCATTTTCAAGATAGGTAAAGAACTGATTCAAATGTATAATGCTCATTTTCCCAATTGCTAAGTGAAAATATATAAAAAGACAGTTTTCAAAGGAAGAAATGTAAACTAACAATTAAAATTAAATTTAAAAAATACTTCAAATCATTAATAATTAGAGAAATGCAAATTAGAGCAATTCTGAAGTTCTACTTCAGACCCCTCATATTGGAAAAGGTGACAAAAAAAGAAAACCAAAAATATTGGAAGAACAGTAACCTTATGATACAGCTATGAATTAGTATAAACATTCTGCAAAGCAAATACCATCTATAAATCTAATGAAATTATCTTTGGTCCATAAGAAATGATGAAAAAGATGGTTCTGGAGAAGTCTGAGACTTGTATGAACTGATAACAGTGAAATGAGTAGAACCAGGAGAGCAATTAATTTTTTAGTTTATATTTTATTTATTTATTTATTCATTCATTCATATATTTATTTACTTATTCATTTATTTATTTATTGCTGAGGCAATTGGGATTAAGTGACTTGCCCAGGTTCACACAGCTAGGAAGTGTTAAGTGTCTGAGATCAAATTTGAATTCAAGTCCTCCTGACTTCAGGGTTGGTGCTCTATCCACTGCGCCACCTAGCTGCCTCTAGTAGAACAATTTATACAATAATTGAAATATTAAAAAAACAATTATGAAAAACTTAATTCATCCATGCAATGGTAAATTAGGATTATAAAGAATTGATAAGATGAAGAATGCTGCCCACCTCCTGACAGAGAGGTGATATAATCAATTCAAAATGAAACATACGTTTTTACATAGCCAAAACAGGAATTTGTTTTGCTTGACTATGCATATTTTTAAAAAGAATTTTCATTTTTTTCCAATGGTGGGAAGAGGTGGGGAGAGACAATAAATACTTGTTAATTGAAAAATTTTTAAAAGAGGAAAAAATAAAATGAAAAGGTTGGACAAGTAGACTCTGAGATCCATTTCACCTCTAAATCTGATTTTGTGATCAAAGGAGAATCTTGGAAGGCTTGGGCAGATGCTTGTAGAATACGATAGGATAGCTATAAATTTTTCCATGAAGATATGAGGCAGTAACGGTGGTATTGGAGGAACTTGCTTTTTCCATTCAAATATAGCTAGAAACAATTTCTGTTGTCATTGTAGAAGTGAATTTTGAATAAAGTGAGTTCTGAGGAAGAGATAGACAATCACCTATATATGAAGAATAACTAGATTGTATTTATGTTTTCACCATTTACAATGCAGAAAACTAATGTACTTGTTAACTTGAGTGGCCTTCTGTAATATATATCGTCTTTTCTGGATTTTTGTTCCTACTGTTTGCTCAATGATTTGTATTTTATGAATACATACTATTTGGATATACTATGTTGAAATGGATGTTAGAGGGAGATTTAGAATCAAAATGTCATTGTCCATACCCACGAGGAAATTGGAATCTAGTGGGAAGGATTAAGAATATATTTAATCAGAAAACTATGATATAAACATATTTTATTTGTTCAGTAAATAATATTATTTATTAAATATGATATTTATAATATCATAATTATGATATAAACACATACACACATAAGTATGTATGTCTATATGTATATATATCCATCCATCCATTTATCTGTTTATTTATAGAAATATGATATTCCTGAAGAAATATGCATAAAATTAAGGCTATCTTTACAGAGCAAGTTCATCATATTTGGTACAAACTGCAGACACAAATACATTAACCATCCTCATCTTTCCCTCTTTCTTTTCTGAGTTCACGGTTGTCTCTTTGTGCCTGGGCAATTGTCAAGAGAAGTA
Organism: Antechinus flavipes; assembly: GCF_016432865.1. Lineage (NCBI taxonomy): Eukaryota > Metazoa > Chordata > Mammalia > Dasyuromorphia > Dasyuridae > Antechinus > Antechinus flavipes. The sequence continues at coordinate 570,161,247 of NC_067399.1, forward strand.
AGAGAAATATGGTTATTAAGTATTGCTTCATCATGTAAATCAAGGGCATCATTTGCTGATATGATGACATTTTCTTCCCTTTTCCTCCTTGCTATTCAGTTGTCACTGTCATGCACATGTGAGCTCTCTGATAACTTTCTACCCCCTTTCAGAAAACCTTCAGTTTTCTGTTTGTTCTATTCTATGTAATTCAGTTATATTATATGCAATTAAGTCTGATTCTTCAACGTTATCATTATTTCTATCTTTTTAATATATATCACTGATGAGAGGAGAAAGGGGAGATTAGGACACTTCATTTTATATACATACATACATATATATATATATATATATATATATATATATATATATATATATATATATATATATATATATATAGTTCTTCAGCTGCACATTTGCCTTACCCCTCAGAGACTCTCTCCTATATATACTCACAGGATACACTCTCATACTGGCCTTATTTATTCTCTTTCCACTTTCCTTGGATTGCCACTCCATCATTCTGTCCTGTAAGTACCCTGCATTGTTCTAATGCCAAAACAACTTTCTACTCCCATTATTATTCTTTCTCCATATACTGGCTCTGTCACTCTGAGTACAAAAACTCTCTCCCCGTGCTCTTTTCACCATTTCAAGGTCAGTCTTACTCCATTCCATGAGCAAACAGCAGCCCTAAAACGATGTTCTGATGCTCTAAAATAGGTCCAAAGAATAGGAAATACCTGCTTTCCTCCCCACATTCTTGTACATAGTTGTTTCCAGAATTCTCCCGTCACTCTCCCCAATTCCTCAGCACCACAGCACCAACTTCTACCATTATTCTTTTTCTAATATAGCAAATTTGCCTTCATGGCCTCAGAGAGAGAACTGTCCAACTACTGTTGGGCTGAGTAGGAAAGATACCACAGCATTTTAAAAAGCTTCTTGAGGTAGTTTTCTCCACATTTTGCACTTTTATTTGACTCTCCCAAAGAGGGCTATTTTCCATGAAGAATCACTTATGTTCTTACTCTTGGTCTTCTCTTTAAAAAAAAATTAATTAATTTTAATACACATCTAATATGCATTGCTTTATGAATCATGTTGGGAGAAAAAAGGGAAAAACCATGGGAGAGAAACACAAAACAGAAAAAAGAAGTGAACATAGCATGTGTTGATTTACATTCAATCTCCCTAGTTATTTTTCTGGATGCAGATGGCATTTTCTTTCCAAAGTCTATTAGGATTGCCTTGAATAACTGAATTGCTAAAAAAGAACCAAGTTTTTTATAATTGATCATTGCACATTCTTGCTGTTATTGTGTACAATGTATTCTTGGTTCTGCTTGTTTTGCTCAACATCAGTTCATGAAAATTTTTTCAGGCTTTTCTAAAATCAGCTTATTCATTTTTTTTTTTTAAATAGGACAATAGTATTCCATTACCTTCATATACCATGACTTGTTCAGCCATATCTGTTCATTTTCCAATTCTTTGCTATCACAAAAAGAACTGCTACAAGCATTTTTTTCACATGTGGATCCTTTTCCCTCCTTTCTGATTTCCTTGGGATACAGCCAGTAGTGGACTGCTGGATCAAAGGATATGCATAGTTTTATAGCCCTTTGGGTATAGTTCCAAATTACTCTCAAGGATGGTTGGATCATTTCACAACTCCACCAACAGTACATTAGTGTCCCAGTTTTTCCCACATCCTTTTCAACACTTATCATTATCTTTTCCTGTCATCTTAGCCAGTCTAAGAGGTGTGAGGTGGTACCTCAGAGTAATTTTAATTTGCATTTCTCTAATCAATAGTGATTTGAGAATTTTTTCATATGACTATAAATGACTTTAATTTTGTCAATTGAAATTGTCCATATCCTTTAGCCATTTATCAATTGGGGAATGACTTGTATTCTTACAAATTTGACATAGTCTTTATATTTTTTAGAAATGAGACTTTTATAAGAAACAGTGACTGTAGTTCTGTCCCCTCTTCTCCCTCCCCCCCCCCCCCCAGCTTTGTACTTCTCTTTTAATCTTGTTTCTGTTGGTTTTGTTTGTGCAAAATCTTTTTAATTTAATCGTTTAAAAATTGTTCATTTTGCCTTTCATAGTGTTCTCTAGCATTTCTTTGTGGTCTTCTCTTTTTACCATGGTCTATTTAGAATTATTAGATTGTAAGATCATTGAGGGCAAGGACTGTCTTTTGCCTCTTTTTTTGGTATTCCTAGTGCTTAGCACAGTGTCCAGCACATAGGAGGCGCTCACTAAATATTTATTTATTGGTTAAGTCCTCCTCTTTACTCCAATATATGAAACTCCTCCTTGGGGCAGGTGAAGATTGATATCTTTCTCTTGTCCATTCCCACATTTCATTCTACTTCTTCGCTCTAGTAACCTTGGATTCTGGCTCATGTTATGACAGATGCATAATAATAGAGTGTACTTTGAATCTTGACTGGGAAAAGGACATTATATAACCCTCACCAAGATAAGCAATATAATGAGCTTCCATCAACTAAAGTCTATGCAGATGGACCTTGGTGACTTACTCAGTTACCAGGACTTTCTGCCCACTGAGAACTGCATTCTCAGTGTAAAACTCCATTTTCCATAGATCTGCCTGCTGGAATAATATTCTTTTCTAGTGTTATCCTCTCCTTATCCTCACCTATTTCCCTAACCAGAACCTTACTTCCAATTCCTATAATAAACCTCTTATCAATCTAGGTTTTTGGGTCTGTAAGTTCCTTTACAGAGAATCTCTGCGCTGCCAGAAGGGGGTTCCTCAAAATTCCCTATCCTTGTGCCGAATCCCAAGGGGTTGCAGGGGAGCCAAACCTCTCTATTTGGTTCCCTGAACCCCGAACCTGCCACTAGACCTTATTTAACTCCCTGACCATCAGGAACCCTAATTTCATTTTGGTTCCCTAAATCTAAACCTCATCAAGATTTCCCATTATGTATTTCAAGGGTGAATTTCCATGAGAGGAGAGTATTTATTCACTTATGCATTCATTTAACAAACTTATTGATGACTTTTCATAGATGCTAGATGCTAGATAGATGCTAGAACCATTAATTCAATTCTGACAGGTTGGGACTATAAATTCTAACAAACTGGGAGTTAAGGAGGTGTCCAGCAAAGAGCCAGAAAGTTTGGACTCTCCCTTATCTTGAGTTTACACATTGACAATTTATAACTTTAGAGTAAATAGCCCTGATTTATATCAGTCTTAATGAACCAGAGTGGGTAGTTTGCAACTAAGAGGATTGAGGCAGAACAAATCAGGGAAACCGAGGCAGGACAATTAGGGAAACTGAGTCAGGACAATAAAAGGGAACTGTGGCACAACACTATCTCTCTTAAAACTAGACATATCTTCTGACCTCTTTTTGTGGGATATATTCCCTTTTTAAGGTCATGCTTCTTGTTGAATTAGTGTAGAAATATTATATTGCTCCTCTTGACTCTGTGTGCGCGTATATATGTATGTATGTGTGTATGTGGTGTAAAAGTTGACTGGTGGTTGAATCAAGAGAAATTACCCATATGTTGTCTTATAAAAACTGTTAAGGAGAACCAGTTTGGTTTGGGTAATATCAATTCTTTCCCTTAGATTCTCAGAAAGGTTATTTTTGTAATATCTTTTATATAAATTCTCTTTTCTCTTTCTGATGCTGTCGACACTCTGTCATGGTTCCTTATCATTTCACACTTGGACTGTTATAATCTTTCATTCAAATTGATATTCATAACATATACATCTGTGTCTATCAGAGCCTTCTATAATCCTTCCTTTCCAGTCTTATACTTTACTCTCTTTCACAAACTCTGCCACTTAATAAGTATGACTCACATTGTTGTTCCTCTTATTGCACACTCAATTTTCCAACTCTGAGTCTTTTCCCTGCTCATTCCCCATGACTAGAATGCCCTGCTTCATTACATTGGTGACCAGGAAAGTGTGAGAGCACTGTCTATTATCCAGAATCTGTGTGAACTATCATGAAACTGGTGTATTAGACTGATGAACATTTTGGACTTCTTTGAGCATAAAGGACAATGATTATTTCACAGGCAAAAAGAACCAATTATAGACATGTTTGCCAAAATACCTATTTTTCTTCCTATTTTCTCACCAAGCTTCTAGTGCTGTGTTCATTTTCATAATACCCTTTTCACTAAATCTTATTCTCTGGGACCCTGGACTTTTATGAATGAGCATTTGCTTTATCTTGTCTGGAAACCTGCTACTATGCCATTTCCTATTTCCAAGTCATGCTGAGACACCTTTACCACTCCTCTCTGCTTCCAATATTCTTTTAAGTGGATCAATAGCAACAAGTTTTGCATGAGATCTCTACACAGCAAGAAGGACTTCCAGAGCAGGTGTTATGAATTAAAGTTTTGTCATACATTTTTGCCTGTGTGCCTCACTACTATATGAATGCTGTGTATATTTGTGGCACCAGGCTTTTAGGAGAACACATATTTACCATGTTCTCCTTCTCCTCCTCTCTTCTTCCTTCTACTCTTTCTCTTCTTCTTCCTTTTCATCCCTCTCTTCTTCTTCCTGCTTTTTCTTCTTCCTCCTCCCTCTCCTCCTCCTGTCCTTCTGCTCCCTCTCCTCTTCTTCCTCCTTTCCTCTTTCATCATTACATATAGACCTGCTTTCTTCTTGGAGTGCCATATATATTTGAGTGCTCTGTTGATAGGAATATAATTTTTGGTTGCATTTGTTTTTGTAAGATATTTTATAGTTTGAGGGTTATATTTACAAATAATTAATTAATCAATATTTTTAAAAAGCTGGAACAATTTACTTTTTACCCTGCATAGTTTTCATTTATGAAATCTTGAAATATATCTCTGAAAAAATAGGTTTTAAAAAAGTCCATTGTATTTCAAGTAGAACTACTTAACTATGCTTTTAAATCTGAATCACTCTGCCTTTTATTGTATGACCAATAACAGCCCCCATTCCAAGGCTGACTTATTGTTTAGGTTTTGATGACTGAAAATGAGAGTAAATAGCAATTGTTTTCTGTTCTGGTCAGAAACTCTGACAATGTTTCCTTCCCAAATGGATATCTTTGTGATGGTAAAGTAGGCCATTTATAAAATTCTCTATTGTTACTTAGCTTTTAGACATAGAATGGGTCACTTTAGACAAATTGAAGCCTGGGAACGACCTTAATTTGAAAGGCCAGTGTCACTCATTGCATCCTGGGCCATCACCAGTCATCCTGACATTTTTCTTGTCACTGGACTTTGAAGACTCTGGAGGAGAGACTGAGGCTGATGACTTTGGTAGCTCTGCCTCACTTAAATCCAATTCACATGCAAGTCAAGATATGACTGTCTTGATATCTTTGGTCTTCAAAAACTAAAGGTGATTTGATCTGATTTTTCTTGCATCACATGACAAATGTGGAAATATATTTAGTAGAACTGCACATGTTTAACCTATATTGGATTATGTGTTATCAAGGGGATGTTATGCCACAGTCTCCTTGAACTGTTTATTCAGACATCCTAACTCTGGCTCTCTAGAACCAAATTTATGGTCCAGAAACTTCCTGCTATTTTCTTCCTTTGTTTCAAGAGTCCTATAAAAAAACCTGGGATTCTCACATTCACCACTGGATACTTTGAGATGAAGAGTCCTGTCCAGTCAATCAAACTCTCCATTAATAAAATATTTAAAAACTCTCTAATCTCTATCTTGCCTCAGTTTCTCCGGCATTACAGGGAGAGGGCAGGAGAAAAATGTGGAACACAAGATTTTGTGAGGGGGAATGTTGAAAACTATCTTTGCATGTATTTTGAAAAATAAAAAAGCTATTATTATTTAAAAAGATGAAAAAATGAATGAGGGGTGAACAATAAGAATCCCTTTTAAACATGTACTTCTCTCATTAGAATATAAACTCTTTGAGGATAGGGACTATTTTGCTAGCTTGTATTGATATCCAACATTTAAATCACCTGACTACATAGTAAGCACTTAATAAATACTTTTAATACAATTTCTTTCATTTGCACTCATTTTGTAGTATTTTTCTCCTGTACTGAATCATTTCTTTTTTTAATTAAACTTTTCATTTTGATTGTGTTATGAATGAATGTTAACATTTATTAAGTGATTACTTTTTTGCGAAGCACTCTGCTAAGTGCTGAGGATGCCAACACAAGCAAGCAAGACAGTTCCTACTGATGAGAGTGAACTCTACATGACCTAAGTGAGCCCTGTAAAATTATGTAAAATCACCAAAAGCTCTCTCCTTTGATCTACAAACCCAAATGGTCTTACATCCTCTCAGAGCAAGATAAGCTTTCTTGGGGGAAGTCACAACCACAGGCAAGATTTCACATTTACTTGAGACTTTCCTTAGACTCATACATAAAATGAGTCTTCAAAAAATGACTTTTTGCAGATCACTTCTTTGAGAATGATATGTTGGCCAAGGGAATCCCTCTTGGTGTTTCTTTAACAATAAAGCTTTTTTACCATAGCCTCTGGGTTTAGCGAATTCCTTTGCTCAGAACTCAAGCTTTGGAAAGAAGGAACCCCACCCATTCCTGCCTAACCTCTTTAGCTGTACTCTGATCCCTTATCACTACCTCATGGAACATAATTTTGAATAGATACAAGGAACTGGTCGTTGGGGGAGGAAGTTATGATTTGCAAAGTCACAAAGATAATGACATCAATTAGTCAATTAACATTCTCTTTCAAGATTTGATTCTTGTTCTCAGGTGGAAAACAGGGGCAGTGGAGTGGATTCAAAATGATCTGGGTGAGGAAAAGAAGGCTTGGTCCTGATGAGGCTGGAATTTCAGATTTTTGATAGGAAAAAGAAAACCTGAGTTACTGTAAACAATCTGAAGCCTAGCTACTTTATGAGGCAAGCAGGGAGGAAAACTGATAGGATCATTTGGGCCTTACATGGGCCTTTTCTTCTGAAGTTGGCCTTTTGTTCCTTGCAGTAACAAAATCATTATAATTCCAGTTTACTGTTTAAATCAGAAGGCCAAGTTATGATATCAACGCTCTGAGGTTATATTTCCTCTATAAAAGAACCTGTGTCCTAACTATCTTGCTAATGCCTATTAGAACCTTAATTCCTTTTTAGCATTATCTTGCTGTAATGCCTGAGAAACTGAGTCAAGATAGAGATTAGAGAGTATTTAAGAATTTATTTAAAGGGAGACATTTACTGGGACCAAATGGGACCATGGTTTGGTCCCAGGACTGAATGAGACTATTGTCTCCAAGAATCCAGCAAACAATGTGAGTTCTCAATGACCTATATACACATTGCTCAGACTCAAGGGGTAGACTGAGGCAGGGGAAGAGTCAGGGTGTTGAGAGCAGGAACAGGACTCTGACAGGGTGGGGTGAGCCTCCAGAGATGGGATTGATGAGGTATAGATATGGGGTACTTAAATGAAATTAGGGTTTAGTTGAGGTCTAGTGGCAGGTTTGGGGTACAGGGAGTCAAATAGAGCACCCCCTGCAACCCTCTCGAATTCGGTGCAAGGATACAGCAGTAAATGAGGTCTAGTAGTGGCGCGAGTCCCCAATAAAAGCATTTATGGGCCAGAAAAGCTAAATTGATAAAAGAGGTTTATTATGGGGATTGGAAGTAAGGAAATAGCTGAAGGTAGAGATAAGAAGGACACCAGACAGAGGGTCCAGTGGATAGAGGGTCGTGACATGGCTGGCATGTTTGGGACCTCTGCAAAGAGGTGGTCCCAGTGTGTCCCTTTTATAATGGGAGATTTAGGGGCCTGTGGATATAGCCCCGAGTTAGCTCAGATCCCGATGGGGGCTGGGACAAGTCTGGATTTTCTATTGGAATTCAAAGGGACCAGGATTTGTGAATCAAAAGGTAATTACATTAACTGGGGGGGGGGGGAGGAGGGGAAGAGGGGAGCAGGGAGGGGTTGGAAATCAGAAAGATAGGAATCTTAAAGAGACCACATCCACATCAGGATGACATAGGAGACAGGATGACCTAATGGGGGGAGGCACCTCGGAGATGGGGAGAGGCATCTTGATAAGATAATATCTGCTATTATGATAGCTTGGGATGGGGAGAGGCACTCTGATATTCTAAAACATAAGATCTTTCATTCTTATCAAATATTCTGATAAAGAAGGAGGGAAGATTTTGCAGGACAATTATAAACTAAGGCAGAAACTTAGAGAAGCTGAGTCAAGACTGGATCAGGATAATTGGGGAAACTGAATCAGGACAATAAAAGAGAACTGTGACATGACATTCCACACTCTCTCTCTTCTGACTATGCAAATCATTGAATTACCTTCCTCTAGAAGATCTTAGCACCATAATTTTGACCACCCTATGTGAAGTAAATAAACCAAAATAAAACTAGAAAAATTCAAGGACTTATGGCAAGGACAAGTCTCTCCCTGATGACCCCAGTGTTATTAGCTTAAAAACAGCATTCCTCATTTAGGAGACACACAGGCCTCCCTGTTGCAGAAATAGGAGGTCCTCTGCAGTTGGGGACCATCTCAGCTAGAGAATCCAGTTTGAGATGGACAGTTCACTGTGAGTTAGGTCTGTGGTCATTTGTGTATTTAATTCAGCCTCTGCTGAGTAGCAGTGCTCAAGACAGTCCTGCTGCCCTAAGTCTGTCAAGGTCTCCAAAGTGGGGAAAAAGTGGGGCCTGGAGTAGCTCCACCTGTCCCCTCTGGTAGAACAGGAGCTGCTACTAGGAAACAGATTTCTGAGCAGATTATGCAGTTAGATAGGCAGGCAACTCCGAATTATTAGAGGCCTGATATCAAATGCTGAAATACTAATTAAGGGACTAGGGTAAAAGGAGTGGAGAAACATCAGAGAGACTGCCAGTCCCAAGCAAGTGTCTGATTTCTGGTTGTTTCTAAAAAATAATCCCCAAAACTGAGTCTACCAGGGCAATTTCAGCAGAATAAGAGATTTCAAAGTTAAAACATAAAAACTTAAAGGATTGTTTAAATAATTTCCAACTCAATCTGAACTAATGAGATAGGGGGTAAGGTGGAAGTGCCTAAGAAAAACACATCAGTTTTCCCCAATTTCCTAACCAGTTTCAACCAGCAATTTCCTAACCAGTTTCAATCAGTTTGTTCCTCCCTTTTTTTTTCTCACGGAAAGGAATTATTAAATGACCATTCCACATATAAATCCCAAGAATGAATCACAATTCCTATATATAACAGACTAATACAGTAAATTTCCTAAAAATCCCTCAAACATATAGTAATAGTTACACAGTTTTAACAAATCCATCCCAAATTTTAAACACAGTAATACAGTTAAAATTTTAACAATAATTCAACCACTTTCCCACTCCCCAGTATCAGTCTAAATTACATCAGGAACAGTGGTCTCTCAAAAACTGCTTCATGCTGAAGATGGTCTTATTGACCATTGCTCTGATCATAGAAATTAGTTATAGGAGGAAAAAATGCAGGGCAACAATCATAACATAAGCAGTTAAAACTTAACTTTCAGCAAGCTTTAATTCATTTTTACTACAGTTAATTGTCCCACTAACTGTGGAGCTTTAAAACTCCTAAATAGTATTAACTATTAGCCCAAAAATTTTATTTCTAATAACAAATTCTATTAACCAAGTTTTAGACAAATCCTAAACAGATATTTATCATAACCTTATAGTTATGACTAAGAATTTGTCTCAGCATGTTCACTTCTTTCATATCTAAGTAGATGTTTCCATAAGTGAACATTATACATACAAATCAGTTTGCTTTTAAAAATACCCAATATATAGACAAATATTTCACATTACATATTGTTCATAACAGAAACATTTTCAAAAGGACAAAAAATATTATTTTTGAGGCTCTTTAAATGACCTCAGGATTACCCAATACAATCAATTAAAACTTAGAATATCCTAATAGCACATAAAAGAATCCGAGAGATTCTTAAAACTATTAAACTTTTAGAAATATGATAACCTCATATTGATAAAAGTAATAAATTTGCTTCAGTAAGTTCACAAATTATCTTTCATATTTAACAGAAACATTTTCAAAAAGATAAGGAAATACTATTATTTTCAGAAGTCTTTTAAATGACGGGCATAATCTCAGGATACAATCAATTAAACTTATATAGAATATCCAATTCCACATCAAAGAATCTGAAAGATTCTTAAAAATATCAATTAAACATTAGAAGTAATTAATATTTGAACCAGTAAGGAGCTGCAGTTTGTTAAAAAAAAACAAACAAAAAACAAACAAACAAAAAAAACCACACCATCTTAATGGGATCCAGGGATTAGATTATCCCTTTTCCACATGGTCACCCTTCCCCCATTCCATCATGCTTCCTGACCCCAACTTCTCCCAGCTAACCTTCATCCCAGGCTAATTAGGAACACTGTAGCTGAAGTAGCAGAGAGCAGTGGGGGGATGAATTTAACCTTCATCTTTGAAGACAAAAGATCCTTACCCCATCCAACCTTTTAAGTAGCAGAAAGTAGTGGGTGGAGGTGGGGGAGGATTCCACGTGGCCATTATTCCCAATGAACTTTTCCTAAGTTCCAACTTTGGCCAGAGTTGGAGTCTTTAGAAAAGTCAGACCTTTCTTTACCTAATTAGAGGCACAAGACCCCTTTCAGGCAAGTTAACAGAACTTCATTCCAACAAGTTCTTAAGATCTTACATTCAAAGACAACCAAATCTAGCCTGCATAGATAACAGTAAAATTATTTCCCACAATTTAAAACTGCCCAAAAGAATACTCAGAACAAATCTGGCATGCAAAGGCAACAGTAAAATTATTTCCCACAAATTTAAAACCATCCTAAAATTCTGAATCAGGTGTTTCTCCAGCTAAAGTTCAAAGCAATTACCATAAACTCCTTTTGTTCTTCAGAGACCTTATCTAGGCTAGCTCAACCCAACCCATGCCTGAATTTAAATTACCCGAGTGCCAGTTTTTAAAAGTTTAAAATCACAAGCAAATTTTATACTAAGTAATTCCAAATTTCTTAATTTAGCAGAGCTCTGAACCAAATAAGTCACAAACAAGTGACATAGACAAACAAGTCATACAGAACACATAGACATAAAACTGTGCAGTCAAAAACATGTAACACACGGATCAGGGGCTATCTGGAAATTTTAGAATAGCCCTGAGGGAAGTTGTAAGCTCCAGAGTCTTCCCTCCAAGAATCCAAATGGAGCTTTTTTTTTTTTAGCCAGATGGTGTCTTAAAAAAAAGACCCCCAGATTTATACTCTGGAATGCCCAGAATTGTGCCAACACAGAATCAGATGAATCTTAGACACCAGGTAGTGCCTCCTGCGTCCAGACCCCATTCTCAGAATTATGCCCATCAGCATTTCATTATTCTGAGAATCCAGATGCTAGCACAAACAGACAGAACAGAACAGGTCTTAAGACATACAGACACTCTCCCATACCCAAAATGGAATGTCTACTGTTGGGCTTCAGGCACAGTTGTTGCTGGAAACTGTTCTTTCCTGGAGGCTCTGGGGAAAAATCCAGAGGGCTGGCCTCTCCAAGCAAAGAACCCAGATCCCCAGCCACCCTGAGACCCAAGATGGAGACCTGAATGTCTCTAATCCTCTAATCCTGCTCATTTTCTAACATCTTGGTGCAACCTCCAAAATGTAATGCCAGAGAAACTGAGGCAAGATAGAGATTAGAGAGTATTTAATAATTTATTTAAAAGGGAGAGATATACTGGGATCAAATGGGTCCATAGTTTGGTCCCGGGGCTGAATGAAACTAATTTCAAGAATCCAGCAAACAATGTGAATTCTCAATGACATATATACACATGGGTCAGACTCAGGGGGTAGACTGAGGCAGGGGTGGAGTCAGGGTGCTGAGAGCGGGAATGGGACTATCAATCCAATTCTGATAGGGTGGGGTGAGCCTCTGGAAAGAAGGATGACATAAGGGGGGGAGGCACCCTAAAAATAGGGAGAGGCATTCCAATATTCTAAAACGTAAGATCTTTCATCTTATCAAATATTCTGATAAAGAGGGAGGGAAAGTTTTGCAAAACAATTATAAACTTAGGCAGAAACTTAGAGAAACCGAGTCAGGACTGGGTCAGGATAATTAGGGAAACTGAGTCAGGACAATAAAAGAGAACTGTGGCATAACACTGCCATTGGTGAAATTTCATTTTATGACATCCTTCTCCATATTATAGCTAATTCATTTTTAGTGTTGTCCACTTGCTAAGCATCACAATGGCTAACTCCATAAATTCTTTTTAGGATTAACCCATCTTATAGAGCTGAAGGTTCATTAGGAACTTGCCCTGCCTTAATGGCTTCTTCCTCCTTAATGGCATCTTCCCCTTGATTAATTGTGACAGCTAGGGAACTTGTCTTTGCTAAAATCCCTTTTCTTTGCTAAAAACTCTTATGGATTTAACCCACTGTTAATAATGTAATAAGATCTTTGCCCCTAAGGTCTAAGCCAATAAATTCTTTTGAGACAACTTAGGACACTACCCTATGATCCTAATATACTTTTGGAGTAAAACTCCCTCTCCCCAACATTTATTGGTAAATCCCAATATTTTGGTGGCCTGGTGTAGAGAGAGTCTGACTGCACCACTGTACCCCAACAATCCCAAGGAGAGCTGAGTCTAATGACTTAGCTTTTCCAAGCATGAGAGGTCTGATTGATTTGTTAGCAACAGATATGTTTTTAAATAAGAATAAAGAGCTGTCCATGGTAGGGGGCAAAATGAGCCAAAAAGTACTGTCTGGTGTCTGAATGCACCTCCTGGAAGGTTCTTTTACATAGTAAAGACAGAAAAAACATGCATCAAAATATAAAAGATTAAGATGGTCAAATTTATTCACATCTTGAGTTTGTGGAAAGAGCAATGGATTTGAAGTCAGAAAACCTAGATTTCATTTCTAGCTCATGTTTATCAGCTGTGACATATTTGGTGTTTCTTTTATCTTTTATTTCCTCATCTTTAAAATAAGGATAATAATACTTGAACTATCTTACAAGATGGTAAATGTATTATGAACACCCAAAAAGTATTATATTTATTTTTTATTATTAAATAGGCACAAAGATGTTATTTCTTTTTTTCTTCCTGATCATGATTATTTTCATGCTTATATCTCTTTAGACTTTGAATTTTTATTACTCTATGACCAATCCTTCCCTATTGAAGTAGACATACTCAAATATCCTTTGAGAGGTGGTAACAGTAGAAGGTAGAAGAGAATGCAGTATAGACATGAACACTCAGCTCTATAAGTACTGGTTACCTTCCTGGGAGGAGTATCTTTTAACTATTTATGGGGACCAGAGTTATTTGTATATGATTTTATTGGAGATTAAGGGAAGCTGGAAAAGGGACTATGAAATGCCAGATGGGTATAAGAATAATATATAATATAATTGGCAGGAAATTGGAATGATTCAGGGACCTCCTTAGAACAAAAAGGATGAGGAGATGGGAAAATAGGGTGAGAGCTGGTGGTAAAAAGCCCAAGAAAGGACATTAGTGGTCATATAATCCAAATCCCCCAATATCTAGTTGAGGAAACTGAAATTCAAAAACTTAAGTGACTTGTCCAAAGTCACACTGTTAAGCACTAGCATCGAAATTCAAACTCAGGAAGAAAAAGAATAGGGAATAGAAGGATGAAGAGATGTTTTCTCAATCTCTTTGCTTACACATGAAGAAGGTTGAAATTCCCTGATCATACTGAAAGAGATGATTTTAATTTCTGCCAGTGACTTCAGTGATTTCCAAAATAAGGTTTGGAGAGTGATCAATACATTTAAATTCACACTAGGGACCCCAAGTATACATTTAAAAGACTCTGCTGAAGGGCATTTGGGTGGTACAAGGGCTAGAGGAACAGTCCTTTAGTCAAGAGGATGTGAGTTCAAATTTGATTTCAGACACTTGATACTTACTAGTTGTGTGACATTAGGTAAGTTACTTAACCCTAAATGCTTTATCAAAAAACAAAACCAAAAAAAAAAAAAAAAAAGAAAAAGAAAAGCAACCACAACAAAAGACTCTGATGCTTAAAACAACATAAATAACTTTAATTTAGAAAATACATAGCTATAAAAATGTGGTTTTTTTAGTGTCAACATTCATAAAAACTTCTCTATTCCTCAGTTTCTTTTCTTCTCAATTTCCTAGCTTCTGCTCCATTACCTGTCTTGACCTAGAGTTCTTGATGTCTTCTCTCTCACTGGTTCAGTTTAAAAACCACTGATTAGACTCTGACTATGTTTGTACAACTTATACTTGACTATTTTAATAAAAGACTCAGACATACTCATCTGGAGACATTAGGGAAGCAGTATGTGAAGTGGAAAGAATAATGTCTCAAACATATAAAATTTTAGACAATGAACTGATGTGGCATTTAGGAGACTATCCTGTCATATGTGGCAAGACAGTAGGATAAGTCTAGATGACTTAAATAAGGGAAATTCTTAGTTACCCAGTAAGAAATGAGGGACCGGTACCCAGAAAACTTTTATCCTCATTTATCCTTTGAAGGGTTTAGATTAGAAGACCTCTAAGATCCTTTCTCTTTTAAACTTATGATCCAGCACCTTAAATCAATAGATGAAGACTCAGCAAGCACTTGGCTGTGTAGATGATAAGACACTGACATCATGAAATTATGGATTTAAATAATCTATGTACACATTCATTTTATCATGCTTTCAGGAGGACAACAATATATGGCCATAAAACATTTATGAAATTCCTTTTGCTAGGAATGTGTTTTAAATGTAAATTATAACTATAAGGTATTGAATTAATAGATTTACAAATATAACTACTTCACAGTGATGAGAAACCTGACTTATTTGTATTCCAACCATGAGTTGCCTTTCCCTAGTGGTATGCTGGCCTACAGAACTAATGTATTAAGTAATTGCCCAAGTATTTTATTATTATGCTGCATATTTACCAAAGTTTAACATCTGATAGATTGAGTTCAATCTTGGGTACCTTTCTTAAAAACTAATATTTGTGACTCACTTTACCCCTATTCAGGATTTTCCTGAGAACAATGGAATCTGGTTCATCTCTCTAAAAAAGCTCTTTGTTCCCCTTTATGTAAATTATCAGGGATAAGACTTTAAGATCTTAATTTGTTATCATTATTTTGGTGGAAATTTGGATATGACCAATAATGCTAAAAGCTACAATCTTCTTACTTAGCCATAAAATTCACATGGTGGGGAAGGCCTTGTACTTTAAATTGAGACATAATGGGATAGGAGAAGAGTAGGAATCAAAGGAAAAAATGGTTAGGGATACATCTAGAATCATGGCCATCTGGAGAGAACAACACAAAGTTGTGGCTTACATGGCATCTTGGATTTAAATATAATAATCTATGAGTTTAGCAAGAGGAAGAATGGGATTGATAATCCAGGTGAAAAAATTGCCTTATTGAGTTGATCTTAGATCACACCAAGTTCTTCAAAATCCCCTTCTCATTCATTCTCATTCTTATTCATCAGTAGAGGTCACAAGTTAGCTCCACACTATAATGGCCAGTAGTACTATGTGAAATACTGTGTTTGGTAGATCAGGGTGGGTTTTCACTTAGTGCTTCTAATTGGTTCCCCACTTGTCCCGTCATAGATGACAAAGATCCATTGAAGTAGTTAGAAGGAAGGCTCTTTCAGCTTGATTGAATTAGCTGCCATCTAGATGTCTAATTAAACCAACCAAATGACACACTGGTCATTTTGACAACATATGCCTCATTCTACATATATTGTGCACTTATCTGCTGAGAGAATAAAAATATAATTCATCATAAGACCTCTGAAGTCTCACTTGGTCAATGCTACTGATAAGGGTCCTGTTTTCTTTTGATATTGTTTTCCTTAATATTTCTGTGATCATTGCTTTATAGTCTCTTCTAGGGAATATGGGTTTAGAGAAACTCTAATGAGAAAAATAGGCTTTTTCTCCTTGGTATAAAACAAAGGAAGATATTTCTGGGTCAGAATACAGAATAAACTGCTCAAAATAGATTTAAAAATATGAGTTGTTAGTTCAGCAAAGCTGCACAATCTCTTCTAATGATAAATGGAACTTCAGGTACTTATTTTTTATTGCTAGATGGTTGCCAATTTTTCATCTTCATCTTCCATCTGTATGTGTTTTTCTCCTTAGATTTCTCAAATCTCTCTCTGGATTTTCTTTTCCTTTTATTATTCATGGTAATACCATATTGAATCTCCTCAGGAGGCTTTCATGAAATATCATGTCAGATTAAGTTCTAGAGTTTCTCTTTTTTTTACTCCTCATAGACAAGAATTATATCCCTAGTTCCCTCCCCCTCCTTCTAAAATTTAAAAAAATGCCACTATGCTCTGCTAAATTGTGTCAGTTTGTGTGCATAAATTGTGTTTCATCAATCATAGAACTGACTATATTCCAATAGTTTCACATACTCCCACTGAGAATAAACCAGATTAACTTTTGACCTAAAAATGTCCTTGTTGCCTTATCTCACTTTCAGAGTTATCATTTCTAGGCTTACTGGGATTCATTCCCTGTTGTCCCTATTGACAGAGCTCTTGATTTTATCTTTATACAAGGTGAAAGAAAAAGGAACTTTTGCTGAAAAATGGCATTGCTAAACAAGTGTGGCAGCCCATTGGAGGATGGCAGAGTGCTCTCTACCACTGAGCCCAGCTAGTGGTTAATGGCTTTGATGAGCAAAAACCTTACACTCTAATACAAGTTCCAAAGACAACTCAGGTCTCAAACATACAGAATTTTAGACAATGAACTGATGTGGCATTAGGAGGCTATCCTGTTGTATGTGGCAAGACAGTAGGATTAGTCTAGATGACTTGAATAAAGGAAATTCTTAGTTACCCAGTAAGAAATGAGAGACAGGTACCCAGAAAACTTGACTCTTTGTCATAGCAAGCAAGTAGGCGAGGAGAGGAGCAATGATAGCTTCAACTCTGTCTCCTTTGGTTTAGTCAACACAGATAGAGCTTTGGCTCTAGCCAAGGTGTGGTTACCACTATACAAGTCTTTAATCCTAAAGCCAGCTAATCATCCCTGTTCCCAATATGTTCCCAGCAACTAAGAAGCTTTTCCTGTGAGATTATTTCCAATTTACACTGTACATACACAATCTTGTGTGTACATAAATGTTTGAATTAGAATGTGAGTTCCTTGACAGCAGGACTATACCTTTGCCTCTTTTTTATATCTTATACCTTTTATACTTTAACCTTATATTTTTCGGTGTTTTATTCTTTCATGATGCCTCATGGAATCATTAATTTCCATTGTGTCAACTATAATAGTTAAGATTTTTCTAAGTGAGATTTTGTACCTCTTTTAACATTTTGGCCAATTTAGATTTTTCAGGAGTTATTTTCTTCAGTAATTTTTGTGCCTTTTTACCAACCTATTATTTCCCTTTCTGTAATTTTCTTTCATAGCTCTCACTTATTTCTCTTCTTAATTTTTCTTCTATCACTTTTATTTGTTCTTTAAGCTTTATTTTGGCTTGCTTAAAAAAATCTTTTTCTTTAGGTTTCCTACCCTTTCTTATTGGGCTTGTGTTCAATCTACATTTTCTTTGAGGCTTTGCTTGTAGATGTTTTGAAGTCATTGTTTTCTTTTGAGTTTGTGTTTTGAACTTTCCCATCACCATAGAATCTTTTTATAGTCAAGGTCTTTTTTTGGTCTGTTTTCCAGCCTATTTCTTTCTTTTTTAAAAAAATAATAGTAGCTTTTTATTTTCAAAATAAAAGATAGTTTTCAACATTTGTCCTTGCAAAATCTTGTGTTCCAAATTTTTCCCTCTCCCACCCTTCTTCCCCCCTCCTCTAGACAGCTTGTAATCTAATATAGGTTAAATACGCAATTCTTCTAAACATATTTCTACATTTATCATGTTGCACAAGAAAAACCAGATCAAAAGGGAAAAATTAGAAAGAAAAAAGCCCCCAAGCAAACAAATAAGCAACAACAAAAAAAGGTGAAAATACTATTCTTTGATCCATGCTCAGTCTCCATAGTTCTCTCTCTGGATGTGGTTGGCACTTTCCATCACAAGTCTTGAATCACCTTATTGTTGAAAATAACCAAGTCCATCACAGTTGATCGTTACATAATTTTGTTGCTGTGTGCAATGTTCTTCTGGTTCTACTCACTTCACTTAGCAAAATTATCCACTTTGCATTTCATAATGTTCTCTAGTTCTTCTTTGGCCATAAATTCCTTCCTTCTCCATAGATCTGAGAGGCAAAGTATTCCTCGTTCTCTTAATTTGCTTATAGTATCACCCTTTATGTCTAAATCATGAACCTATTTTGACCTTATCTTGGTATAGAGTGTTAGGTGTTGGTTAATGCTTTGTTTCTCCCATACTATTTTCCAGTTTTCTCAACAATTTTTGCCAAATAGTGAGTTCTTATTCCAGAAGCTGAAGTCTTTGGGTTTATCAAACACTACACTACTATAGTCATTGACTATTGGTCCAGCCTATTTCTTGACTTTAACTTTATGTTAGAGTTAGGCTCTGCTCACATTTGGGATTTGGGGTAAAGAATAGCTTGCTTGAGCTTTTGTAGCTTGATCTGAGGCCTATAAGTTTTCAGTGTTTTTAAAGTGGTGTGATCCAGGGAAAGGTCTGGTTATTGCTCTCTTGATCTGTATTCTGGTCCTAAGTCAACTAGGGCCCCTATTCCCTGAAAGCTGCAATTTCCCCTTTTCTGCTCTGAAACTATGATCTAGAGCTGAGTAAAAGGCTACAGGGTTACCAAATGGCATCTACTACTATATCTAATAGAAGAACAACAGTCTCTTGGAATTTTTTTCTGAGTAGGTGTTTAATCTCCTCCTCATTCCTGTACATCTACTACTGCAACTGCAGTTCCTAAGACCCATGGTTGGTGCATCCTGGTCTATTTTCTTTCCACTTCAGTGTCCACAAGTCTTTTTTTTGTCTTCCTAAGCTGTTCTAGGCTAGAAAAATAACTCATGTGACATTGTTGGCTTTACCTCTCGGAATTTGATTTGGCATTTTGTATGGTCATTTTATAGGAGAAGTTTTGGTGTAAGTTTGGCAGTTGTGACCCTTTGCTCCACTATTTTGTCTCTACCCCATCCCAACCTTATATATAGTTAGCACTTAATATATTTTTAGAAAATTTAACTTAATTTTAATACATATTACTTTATGAGAAAAATCAGAACATAAGAGAAAAATCATGGGAGAGGGAAAAAAACCCCAGAAAAAAGAACTGAACACAGGACGTGTTGATTTATATTCAATATCCATAGTTCTTTTTCTGGATGCAGGTGGCATTTTCTGTCCAAAGTTTATTGGGATTGTTTTGGAAACATTAAATAAATTGATATTAAGTGACTGGCACAAAGAGAAATGGACAGAAAGATGAATTCAAGACCTCTGCCCCTGCATCTAAGTTTTGTAATTTATCTGTCCTTTCAAATGATGTTTGCCTGTTTAAAGTGTGAATTTCCCCAAGAGTTATAGGAAAGGGGGAGGGACAGAAAGAAGAGAAGAAAGAGAAGGCTCATCATAAATGTTCTATCAGCTCTTCTCTCTTTGATGCAGGGAAAATAATAATTCACATAGGTAAGGGGTCAATTTGTGGGAATAGGTTACAGAAATAATGTATATTTAAAGAGTTGTATATTAAAAGAGATACTTAGCACAGCACTTGGCATATAGTAAATGCTTAAATATTAAGCACTGATTGATTGACTTTTTTTTTTGAATCGGGAATATCTGGATTCATGTGGGATCTTTAATGCATATTGGACAAGTCACTTAATCTTTCAATGACTCCGTCAACTCTCTAAAACTTGAACTTGTAGAGAAGGTGCTGAGCTGCATTGGTAGAGGGAATTCTTCATGGGTTTTAATAAAAAATATTTCATTGTAAACTTTAATGCTTTATATAAATGTCAGTTATTACTGACATTGTTTTCCTATTATTAATTTTTCTTACTTTCTTTGATCCTTTAGCTCCTTTCTTTATAACCTCTGTTGTCCTGAGAAACAGAATATATCTTGGTCATGAATCTCAATGCATTTTTTAAAAAAATAAGCTGCCTGAAAGAAAGATGTCCAGAAGGGACCAATTTTGAAATTTTCTTGAACCTTTTCCTGATAGAAAAAAATGACTCGTGTTTTTTCTGTCAAGAATCAGGGTATTAATAAATTCTTTTTGTCTTCCTAGGGCTACACAAATAACTAAGATTGCTTTTGAATTTCAGGAATGGGATAATTTTCTTTTCTTAGTAAACCTTGAGAAAATTAAACCTTTTTCATTATCCTTACATATTTTCTTTTTTCTTCCTCTCTTTTTTCTTTTCAAAGTTTTATTGACAACTTTTATTTTTAAATGACAGTCATTTCTGGCTATTCTCCTTCTTCTTTTCCCCCACTCTCACTTGTTTTTAATGAACTATAACTTCACAGATTATGTAAATGCAAAATAACCTTCTTATTACTTATTTTACATACATATCTATAAAGTAATTGTTTCTGAGACCAATATGTTCTCTGTGGTTTTCTATTGGAACATTTTAAATGATTAGTACTACAAAACAAAATGTATGGGAAATTTTTGGGAGGAAAAACATTATTCAGTTGATTGATTAACCTTCATATATGAAATTGCAAAAAGGAGAAGAAAAAATGCCATTTGAGCTCTTTTGTTTCTGTGTATTTAGATGACTGCTACAAAGACTTAGAATTACCTAAAGATTGTTAGGATAGTAAAATAGTTTTCAAAAGCTTATTAATTTTTTTTTTGTTTATTTTCACATTCCCTAAGTTTCTTTTTGAGTGACATAGGTACTCTTTCAGAGTTTGTATTTCCTTTAGGTCTCTAGTTCATTGCTCCCTCCTCACTAATATATATTTTTTAGGTGTCTCAATGAGACAGCAGGGACGCTTCTAGATTTTTTCTGCCTCTTTTCCCTGAGCAATGAGATCACTTGACTATCCACCAAGAATCCTTGCTGAAAATCAGAGTACAATATAATTTATTACAAATTAAAATTGCTATATTATTATAGGAACAGAATAATTAGTTTTTGTATTTGGATTGCATAGTGAATAGAGATCTGGGCCTGGAGTCAGGAAGACCAAAGTTCAAATCTAGTTTTAGACACTTATTAGCTATGTGAACCTGGGCAAATCACTTAATCTCAATTTGCTTCAGTTTCCTCAACTGTAAAATGGAGATGACAAGAGCATTTATCTCCTACAACTTTTGTGAGAATCAAACAAGATAAAATTTATAAAGCATTTTGTGCTTGGCATATGATAGGTTCCTAATACATGCTTGTTTTCTTCCTTTCTTCCTTTTGCCTTTGTATAGCCCAGACTCATATACCCCAATGAATCTATGATGGCGATGATTTGGTTGTTCTTTCCATGCATGCAGACCACAACATATTCATGTCTGCCCATTCTATTTGAATCTTGTCCATATTTTCCCATAAGTTCTCTGCAAAGGATCTAACCTATATGCTGGTGGTCTTCTGGAATTCTTTGACATGATGAGGATATCAGTGGAGCCCTGGGATTGCCCCACCTATAACTCCTCCCTCAAAAAATGACAAATATCTTCTTTCCTCATTCTTATGTTTACCTGATGGTATCTTGCTCAATGAATGAAAAGGTTTTCAAAAAATACTTATATAGTGGGCACTGTGCTAGATGCTGGATATACAAGTATAAAAAGAAAGATAATCCCTGCTGTCTTGAGAATTTATATTCTTAACAAAATAATACTTTTTCTTTTGGATTCTGAACTTGATAAACTCTCAAAAACACAAACACTTTTATATACAAAGAAGAGAAAATTATATTATATACAAGATTATAAATTTCCATTGCATTTTTCAATTAACATGCATTAAAAATTAATCTGTCTGTCCTACTTCTCCCACTGCACAGTTTTTAAAAAGCTCTCAGAACATAGCTGTATAGTATAGCAGAATAAAATCCTACAAATTAGCCATGTATATCTGAAAATGGCTTTGATTGTTAAATTTATCACCTCTCTGTTATGAGGTGAGTAGTAGGTTTCATCTTCATTCTTTTGGACTTGAAGTTTATCACTATTTTGAAAGTTCTAAAGCCTTTCAAAGTTTTTTTTTCCCCTCCTATCATGTTATTAGACAGGATTCCCAAAAATCTTTATGCAATTTTCTATTGCTAAGAGGTGAAAATGCATTAAGACTTTTCATACATCCTATATAAATTGATTTCTAGTGCTGTTCATTTGCTGCACCAGTTCATAGAGGTGTTGCTGGTGACATCTGAAACTGATTATTTCCTCATTTCTTATATTTAATCATTTCCCCATAGGAGACTGTCTCCTTAGTTTCCAATTTTTGGCTACCATGAAAAGATCTGCTATAAATCATAAAGGTCCTTTTCCTCTTTCATTGATTTCTTTGAGGTCATAGGCCTCATAATGGTAATCTGGGTCAAAGGTTATTTATAGTTTGATAATTTTCTGATCATAGTTCTGAATTGCTTACCAGAATGGCTAGACCAATTCATTACTCCACCAGAAGTGCATCGATATACTGTTTTATTGCTACCTGCAGTTTCAAAATATATAATATATTTAGCATCTGATTCCAGAATTGTCCTATTTTTTGGTTTTGTTTTCCTCTAAGCCTTCTTTTGTTCTTTGCATTTTTTAGATGTTTCACTGGGCCTCATAAATTTTTTTTTACATTAGTATCATATTCCTTCCTTCTTAATTCCTTTCCCCACCAAAAACCAAAACAAAATAAAAGCAAAACCAATTCCAAATACAAATAAAATAATTTCTCTCTCGTAACCAAAAGACAGTCAAACGAACAAAAAATAAAATCAAATCTACATACTGGCCAGATCTGAAAAATCTACATTTCATTTTTCAATTCTGGTCTATCTATCACCTCTCTGTCAAGAGGGGGGATTTATTTTACATCATCAATTTTTTTGAGGTTGGTCATTATCTTATCCAAGGTCTTTAAGCTTTCAAAGTTATTTTATTTCATGATATGGGTTTGATTATATAAGTTGAAATGAAAGTTGGAAGATTTTTCCTGTTAAATTATGTTTTGTCAATCTTGGTATATCATTATACAGCCTATTCTAGCTTTGGGTAATCCAACAAATTAATAATATATATTTCCTTTTCTAGTCTTTATCAGTAATAGATAAAAATGTTTGAATAGCACAGAGCAGAAGGAACAGAAAACATGTTTTTATAATATGCCATTTTAAATTTCAAATTTGCTACTAACTCACTGCTGGACTTTGAGCCTTCCCTTCTCATTTGTATACTGAGTTGTTAAACAACGTTGACATACAAGTAAAAGCCTGTAATTCTAAGTTAGATAAATATATATTTTCAGAATTTTGGAATAAAAAAATGATTTTTTTCCTTTGCTAAATGCTCATATCTAAACAGTTAAGAAGTCCTCTGGGTTCTACCTTCTTAATATCTCAGTACTCATGACCTGTCAGGTCCTTTTCAATTCTCATTAATTATATAGTAGTCTAAAATTTTACCTAGTCTCCTTACCTGTGGTCTCTTTCCTTCCCAATCTATCTACTATACTACTGCTTGCTAAGGCACAGATCTGACCATGTTCATTTCCTACTCAAAAATGTTTAGTGGTTTGCCACTGGATAAACAGTATCTACCTCTTTAGGTAGGCATTTAAAACTCTTTACTGAAGAGCTGGAGCTTCAATGTTTTTTTTTTCTGGCTTTATTTATTTCTCATATATACCATATTCCGGCCAACTGGCCTAGTAACTATTCTTTGCTGCTTCCTTTCTCCAAATATTTCTACAGACAGTTCCTTATGCCTGGAATGCAGTTCTTTTTCACTTCTACCGTTAGAACACTCGTTTCAAGTTTTAGCTCAGGTACTCCAGTTTCCTCAAGGTCTTCCCTGATTCTCCCAGCAGAAAGTGATTTCTTTCTCCTCAAAATTTCCCAAAATGTCTTGACTAGATCTCTTCTTTGCCTTATTACTCCCTACTTTCTATAATCCTTACCTAAGGGACAGCTGGCTCATGCAGGGGATAAAATTCCAGACCTGGACTGAGGAAAATCTTAGTTCAAAAGAGGCCTCAGATACTTACTGGCTGTGTATGAACTGGGGTAAATCACTTACTCTATTTGCCTCAATCTCCTCATCTATAAAATAAACTGGAGAAGGATGGCAAAACTATTCTAATATCTTTGCCAAGAAAACCTCACATGGGATCATAAAGAAATGAATATGACTGAAATGACCAAACAATATATTCATGACAAATCTACAAATCAAATAGAAAGTACACTCCCTGAAAATAGTGACTATACTTTATTGAACTCTCATGCTTAAGATATTCCTTTAATGTGATCAAAAAAGTCTTAGTATGTGACCATTTCAATTCAATTCAATAAACATTTATTAAGCACTTACTATATGCAAAGTACTATTGTATTGGTAACACAAACAGAAAAATAAACTAACTCCTGCCATTAAGAAACTTAAAATCTACTGGTGGTGGGGAGGGCACAACATGTACAAATGTTACTAAATGCAAAATATGTGGAAAGAAATTTTAAGAATTAAAGAGTACTAATAGGTTGGCCAATCTGGAAAGGCCTTATGTTGAAAATGGAACTTGAGCCATGCTTTGAAGTAAACCAGAGATTGTACAAAGCAAAAGAGAGAACACATTGTAGGCACAGGAAACCAGTGTGGGTAAAGACAGAATGAAGGAATATAGAACATTTTGTGTAAAGAAGCAATTGATCAACCAGTTTGAATGAAATGAACAGTGGTAGAAGGAGAGATTATTTAAGCAAGACTACAAAAGAATGTAGGAAACAAATTTTGAAGAGTTTTAGTTTTAAATTACAGACTAAGAAGTTTAAAATTTAACCTAAAAGCAAAAGAAAACCACTGAAGAGTTTTGAGTTTGGGATAATATGGTCAAATCTGTATTTTAGGAATACCAATTACATCTTTGGATGGAGGAGACCTTGAAGATAAGAAAGACTGGAGCCAGGGAGAATGATTCAGTGGTTATTATAATAATCCAGAAGGGGATAATGAGGGACTGAATCATTATCTACATTGTTTATTGAGAGAATATTGTGTATGAATAGAGAGAATATTGTGTGTGAATGAGAAATGTCATTGAAAATTAATAAAACTTAGTAACTGATTGGATATGGGGGTCGAGGGAGTGTAGAGTCAAGGATAATTCTAAAAACCTATTTGATTAGAAGGATGGTGATATTGTCAATAATCATTTCTCAGCTGGTTGTGATCCTCTGGATTCCTTTGTCATATCCCAGGGAACTCTTCATCTTGGAAGATCATTTAAGCCTTAGAACTCACACATATCTCATTAGTTCCCTCTACCATAAAGTCCTGCTTAGCCTAATGTTGGCACATAGGAGGTCCTGTATAAGTACTCCTTCTTATTCCCTTTTCCCTTCCCTTCCTTCCCTCTGATTGGAGGGTGGAGAGTGAGAGTCCCTCTCAGAACCTTCATTTGAGAGAGGACTCCTTGAGCAGTCATTCATTTCTCACCTGGCTATACTCGTCTGAACCTCTTTATGTGTTTATCTCAATAGGACACTTTCCCACATCACTTGCTTTTCAGCTTTCTTTTGTATTATGTTTCCCCATTATAGAAATGGAAGCTAGTTTAGGGCAAGGGTTGTCTTTTACCTTTTTTTTTTTTATCTGTAGTATTTAGCACAGGTCAACTTGGTACATGTTATTTTTCATTTGTTTCAGTCAAATGTTTGATTCTTTATGATCCCATCTGAAGTTTTTTGGCAAAGTGTTGAAGTAAACATTTTCTCCAGTTCATTTTTACAGATAAGGAAACTGAGGCAAACGGGGGCAAGTGACTTGCCCAGAATCGCACAACTAGTAAGTGAGGCTAGATTTGAGCTCAGGAAGATGAGGCTTCCCAACTCCAGACTTAGTGCTCTGTACACTATGGTGCTTAGCTGCCTTGTGCGTGGCACATAGTGGTTACTTTATTACTGTTTGTTCTTCATTCTGGAAGAGGACCATAACATCAAGAAAGTGATGCCATGACATGCAAGTAATTTGGATTTGAGGGAGGGAGGGCTAGGCAAAGTCACTTTCCCTTCCAGAGCCATCTGAGTCCAGTGGCCAGGTACAGATCAGGATGACTGGAGGTGGTCTTGGGTGAAATGGAAGACCTCGGCCTTTTAAGCTAAGGCTAGGTGGTAATTGAAGCAAAGAATCTCCTCTTTTACCTCCTCCTCCAAAAAAAAAATCTAAATAAATAAATTTATGAATTAATCTGGGAGGTGAAGATCCTCAGGGTTTCTGGCCAAAGCAGAAACAATTGTTATTTATATTCAATCTGAGTCAATCAGGACCCAAACAATGACCAAATAGGGCTTGGCTAGGACCTATTGATGGCCAATGAGAATCAGATTGGTTTTGGTTTAAGGCCTTGTCCTTAAGAAACAAATCTAGCTAGTAAACTCCAATATAACTTGGGAGAGTTCAGAGGTGCAAAAGAGAAAAAGAAAACTTTTTGAGAGCAACTTTCCCTTCCTCCCTCCCTCCCTCTCTCCTTGTTTCTCTTCTTCCCTCCCTCTGTCCACTTAGTTACTTTATAAGTGTTGATTGATTAACTAAAATGAAGAAGTTTGGGGAAGAGATAGATTTAGAGGAAATATGATGAATTTTATTTTGAACAAAGTAAATTCGAGATGTCTATGGGTTATGTGAATATTTCAAGAAGGCTGGATCAAAATTTAGGAAGTATATTGGGAACAGATATGTAGATTTAGGCATTATCAGCATGTAGGTGGCAATTGAACCCTGGAAGTTGCTCTGAAACCTTGTTCAGGGAAAAATTTCCTTTCCTTTCCTGGAAACCTAGTGGTCCTATTGCATTGCTAGACTTAGCTTTCCAAAAATTTAATACTCAGCACTTATAAGACATTGCTCATTTGTATTTATTTTTAAACCAAGTAGATTATTAATTTCTATTGAGATAGGCAAGTTAAAACTAAACAAAATATTGTTTCAGAACAAAGCTTTAATATATGTGTATGTATATAAGACTTCAAAGAAAAGGAAGCAATATGTAGTAGGAGTTAGAAAAACAGGTGAATAAAGAAAAAATGAATAAAAAGAATAGGTGAGAGTTGATAGGAAAAGATGAAAAGTTAGGAAATTAATGAAGATAGGAGCAAATGAAGGAGTGAGTGAATATCAGATAGAGATTTCATTCTTGCAAATAATAAATTCATGTTTTAATTAAACTTCATTCAGAGACAAGGTTGGAAAAATAAATTTAATTTGTTTTTCAATGCCTTTTTATTTCCTTCTTTTCTTTGACATATAATCTTGGTGCCCCTCAAATATGAAAGCTAAATCCAGTTTTAAGCCATGCTCAGCATCTATTAAAAAAAATGTGCCAAAACTAAACAAACCAAGGATAAAACAGTACCACTCACTCTGATGCTTAAAAAACAATTAGAATAAACCAGAGAACACATTAACTCAAGATCAAAGCCATTTAATTAAACATAATTATTATTAAATAATAAGGAAGATCTCTCTATGTACATAGCACACATTATTCTCACTTCAGTGATGAGAGAATGAACATATGTAGCCCAGACAATCTACAATCCTAGAGCTCTATCCCCACTGGAAGGAACATCTATGTGCTTTTGGAGCTGTCTTCTGCTTCAACCACACAACTGATGAAGTCATCTCTTGGATTGCTTTTTTACTGTACTGCCATCTTCTGGGGTTTTTGCTGAATTGCAGCGCTATTCAATTTCTTTTCAGAGGAGTTGATAACAACTCTTAGGAGAGTTCTAAGTCTCAGGGACTTTTAGTTCCATTGTGAGGAACTTAATCAGGCAGCCCAAAGATATTCTCTCAGGTCAAACTGTCTTTTGTACTTAAGATTCTTTTACTTTTCTCTTCTCCCCAGCCCCTCTTTCTTCTCCATTAGGGACAAGATTGAATCAAACATTCCTACAGTTGCAAATCATTGCTTCTCCTATTCAAGGAAACAACATTTTTATTAAAAGTAACTTAAGAAATCGTAAGGTAACAAAACATTCCTTAAAATATGCAACAAGATTCAATATATCTCAAGTTTTTATTAAGTAACTAATGTGTGCATTATTACCTTGGGTTGGAAGTAGGTAGTAGATAGAGGTACAAAGTCGAATTGCTGTCAGATTAGAATATAAAGCCCTTGAGAGCAAGCATTGTCTTAATTTTAAAAATTTATATACCAGAATTTAGCACATTGTCTGGTGCCTGGTGTTTAGTAAATATCATTTCATTTTTTTCTTTTATCCAGTAATGAATCATTAACTGACTATTGTAATCTCCTGGATTAGTTCCATAAACATCTCACACTCATGTGGATAATGTAATTTGTTGATTCTCCAAAAGCTTTCCCCTCCTCCAAACTTTTCATTTTATGTGGAGGATATCACTGTACTTTCATTTATCTAAACTTGGTAATCTCAGAGACATTCATGAATTCTCTCTCTCTCAACTCCCATATTTAATCAATTACCAAATGTTATCAATCCTGCCTTCATTGTTTCTTATATACTAACTCTTTTCTTCACTCCACTTCACTTTCTCAGGCTTACATTATTTTAGCTGGACTATTGCTGTTGGCTTCTTAGTTGGTTTGTTTCTGCTTTCACCTTTTTACCTCTCCAATATATCTTATTTCTCACAGCTTCAACTTCCTAAAGTAAAGATCTTACTATATTACTCCCCTCTTCAAAAGCTTTCAGTGACTTCCCATTACTTAAAGCAGAGTTGTCAAATATGTAGCCCTTGTAGGTTACATGTGGCCCACAATACTCTCAAGAGGGACCTGAACCAAATTAAAATGAAATTGAGAAATATTTAGCAAAGTGAATAAAAATGCAACAAAACATATCATATTAATCTATGGTTTTCTAAATCAATATGTGACCTACAGGGATCTGTATATATTGTTTAGTGGTCCCCAAATCTATTTGAGTTTGGCACCATTGACCTAAAGGATGAAATATAGAATCCTTAGTTAGGCACTGAAGACTCTTACTTTTCCAACTTCCACATATCCTTCCATTCTTATTTAATTTTACCCGATTTCATGAGCTCTACTTTCCAACCAAACTCCGTTACAAGTAGTTTATTTTAAAAAAACAAAACAAAATCCAAGAAATGGTCCTTGTTATTGTACATTTATTGGCCATGCCTAAAAAACATTTCCTTCTATTTTCTGTCTTTTAGATTCATCTGCGAATCCTTCCCTGATCCCTTTGCCGGTGATTGATCTTTGCCTCTTCAATTTTTCTGTTTTCCTCTTTTGATTATCTATTATATTCTTTACAGCAGAATGATAAGCTTCTTGAGCACAAAAGCTATTCTATTTTTGCCTTTGTACCCCCACTGACTAATATAATGCCTTGGAAAGAGTACATACTGCTCGATAAACTTTTTGGATGATCAAGTAGCTACTGGCATAAGGTCTAGTAACCAACTATGAGATACCTGGAAAAAGACCAAATGTGAGACCACAAAACTGGAAGAGATGGTAGGCAACAAAAGACCAGTGGGGAGCAAGCTCAACAGCACAATGATATCATAGGAGATACTAGTAGTGGTGGAGTAGTAGGGACATGACTTGTCCCTTGATATGTATGCCCTGACCTGTATGTTCCAAAATGTTTGTGGTAGCCCTGTTTGTAGTGGCTAGAAACTGGAAATTGAATGGATGCCCATCAATTGGAGAATGGCTGGGTAAATTGTGGTATATGAATGTTATGGAATATTATTGTTCCGTGAGAAATGACCAGCAGGATGAACACAGAGAAGCTTGGCCAGACTTACATGAACTGATGCTAAGTGAAATGAGCAGAACCAGGAGATCATTATACACCTCGACAATGATATTGTATGAGGATGTATTCTGATAGAAGTGGATTTCTTTAACAAAAAGACCTAATTCAGTTTCAATTGATAAATGATGGACAGAAGCAGCTACACCCAAAGAAAGAACACTGGGAAATGAATGTGAACTATCTGCATCTTTGTTTTTCTTCCCGGGTTATTTTTACCTTCTGAATCCAATTCTCCCTGTGCAACAAGAGAACTGTTCGGTTCTGCAAACATATATTGTATCTAGGATATACTGCAACATATCTAACATGTATAGGACTGCTTGCCATCTAGGGGAGGGGGTGGAGGGAGGGAGGGAAAAATCAGAACAGAAACGAGTGCAAGGGATAATGTTGTAAAAAAAAATTACCCTGGCATGGATTCCGTCAATATAAAGTTATTATTAAATAAAATAAAATAAAATATTAAAAAAAAGATATGTATGCCCTGGGTCATGTACTTTACCCACAGGTGTGTACTTGCCATTTATTTCCTAGGTACATCAACTCTTCTCAATGATAGCGTCTATATTCATGAACCAGATTGTGAAAGAGATGTTATATTGCTATTTTTCTTACTGTGATATTTTGATTAATGTCTGTATAGAATTTTGGTCTAATTGAATCTTTGGCTACTAAAAGCAAACATATCAGTGAAGACTTATTAGGTATGGTTTTGAATGATTCACAGAAAACTTTAATGAAGATCTAATGAAGGTCTAATGAAGATTTTCTTGGAGTCCTACATTACTTCAAAGCTGCTGGTATCTTCTGGTTTGTCATTCTGCTTCTGCTGGGCTTGCTCCCTACTGGTGTCATATATAATTCATTCTTTGGTGCACATGTTGTTATTCTAGGAATTGCTCCATTGGTTTTACTGTCTCTGCAGGTGTTGCTCCATGGGGCACATGTTATGGAGTTTCTCATGGAGTTTTCTGCTTCCAGTTTTTGGCATTAGTTGGAATTCTCAGCTTGTTTGATGCTTCTCCTCAGTGAGAGGAGAAGTAGTCTCTCTTCTGCCTGTTTTGGTTTAAGGCTCAGAATTTTAAGCTTTATCCTTTTTCTTGAGGCAGGAATGTCACACTCTCTTTGTCAGATTGGGGAAAGACCCTTATCTGCTTTGTCTTTATAAAGAGAGAAATCTGTCAGTTCCAAGAATTTGTGCCTTGGTTTTCTTATCTGTAAAATATAGAGATTGAACTTAATGGCCATCAGATCCTTCTCACTTCTAAATTTATGATCTCTTCTACATCTTGCCTTATATTCTGCTCTATAACTAGGGGGACTAGGGGAAGTCAGACTTGTGGAGTCTGTAATTTGAACCTCTAATTGTCCTCTCTTTAACAAGTTTACGTATTATCATTCTTTTTTCACGGATT
The DNA here is from genome assembly GCF_016432865.1 of Antechinus flavipes. Classification (NCBI taxonomy): domain Eukaryota; kingdom Metazoa; phylum Chordata; class Mammalia; order Dasyuromorphia; family Dasyuridae; genus Antechinus; species Antechinus flavipes. The sequence goes on from NC_067399.1 coordinate 570,192,657, forward strand.
AAGAAACTGAGTTTCAGAGAAGTAAATTGTCCCTGGTCATAAAGCTAGTGAATGTTACAGATAGGAGATAAATCTAAAATTTCCTGACTTAATTCCAATGCTTTTCCTACTCTAATGAAATACTTTTATTCATGATTGAAGAAAAGGTACAGAAAAAAAGAGGGATTGTGAATTTTAAGACTAGAAAGTAAAGAGGATATCTAACTCTTTAAGCTTTGGGTTGTGGTAAAATGATTGATCTGCGTGAAGGTAATGAACCCATACTTTGGTGAGATTCCTTTTATTTTTATGTAATTTATTTATTTTTTATAATGAAATCTATCATAATTTTATTTTATTTTATTTTTTGATCTTTAATTTAATTTTATTTAATAATAGCTTTATATTGACAGAATCTATGCCAAGGTAATTTTTTTACAACATTATCCCTTGCACTCGCTTCTGTTCTGATTTTTCTCCTCCCTCCCTCCACCCCCTCCCCTAGATGGCAAGCAATCCTTTATATATCATAATTGTAAAAATTATACTTAGATATTACAATAAACCAAAGATAAAATTCATCCCTTTAAGTTACACAGTACAAAATGGAAGCACTTCATTATTTTAAAAGTGCAAGAAAAAATACATTAAGCATAATGTACTCAAAATTATTTTAAATAATATTTCCTGACATTGTATTCAAATGATATATGTTAGATTATAGAAATTAGAGGGGAAGAAATCAGATTTTTATTGCATTTTAAATGATTAATAATTGAGGAATTTTGTTCTGCCATCTAGGTTTCTTTTATTTTTACTCACAACTTAATACTTGGACTTTAGATTTGTTGTGTCAGTAAAATGTTTGATTCAGTTTTCTCATCCAAGTTCAAGTTAATACACGTTTGTTTCAAATATCATAGTATGTTGTCTAATGGCACTTTACATTGAACAACCTTATGAATTAGAGTCTATATTCTTTTTAAAATATGAAGCAGCTAATCTTAGTTCTGTTACTTATGTTGGTTCTGATTTAGTAGTGCTTTACTAAGATGGTTTCATGAGAGTAGGAATAGGACCAGAATTTCTAGTTCTCTAATACTTATAGTGCTAATGGACTGCCCTTGATTTTTTGGTGTGACCATATATATATTTTTTCTTGTTAAATGCATTTATTTTATATAAAAACTGTACCCATTATATATCTTAGTGTAATTGATACCATATACAATGCAAATTATTTTATATTGATTTCTGGCAAAATCCTAGTCCATTTCTCAATTATGATACTGTCATGAAACCAAAAGGAATAACTCTAAGTGAATGCAGTTTTGTAGAATTGAGTAGAAAAGTTTTGTATCATAAGCATAAAAGTCCATTACTTCTAATTTTGAGTTTTTTTTTTAAAAAAAGTACTATAATAGAAGTTAATACTGATTATATTTTATATTATATTTAAAGCCACTCTTCATGTGTTGATTCAGTTTAATACCTAGCATGGAAATGTGGAAATTTGAAAAGAAACAATAAACTCAACAACCAACTTGAACAAACATTTGTTATCATCTATGTGCGGAATAGTGTGTTAAATTCTGGAGGATATACAAAGATTAGCTAAGGCATGGTATTAGTTCTTATGGAGTTTACAATCTAATATGGAATATAACACACACAAATAGCTAACATATAAAAATAAGACATAAAAAATGCAGGTACACTTTGGGGGCTTTTCTCAGTTTCTTGACTCATAGCCTATAATACCCAGGAAACCTGGAAAATGTACACATTTTGTCCTTATACTGAGATCAACTCCTATCTTGCAAACATGCAGTTTACAACTTTACAGAGAAACTTTTATTAAAAGGAAGAAAACAAGATTGAATGAGCAACCATTAGTCCCAAAGATATATCCAAACTTCCTAACAATCTGAATTATCCAAAGATAGAGGAAATAGTGAGTTTAAAGTATGCTGGCAAAGTATTTGGCTTTAAGTTCCTTATTGGAGTGTGGCAGAATATTTTTGTTTGCATACTGTCTTTTTTTTTTCTTTCAAAATTATTGGAAATGTTCTTGAAATTAAAAGATTCTTATTCTTTAAAATTTTTTTGGAAGTTTAATAATTCTAATATTTTCTCTTTTTGATTTGACCTCCAAATCTGTTACAGTCATCTTTATTGCTTACAAATCTTTTTCAAGTTGACTTATTATCTGAGCATTAACTGCCATTCTCTCCTGCATTGCATTAATCCTATTTTTGGTTGTGCCTATTGTATTTTTCTATGTAGTTTTCTCCATTGTCTCCTTCCTGGATTTAATTTCTTCCTTTAATTCTTTCTGGAATTTTGCAGGTGCATTCAGCTCTTAGTTTAATCTTTTGTCATTAAAAAAAATCTCTGCAGAAATTCATTTTTTAATTCTTTGAGTGTTATTATTATCCATTTGAGACCATAAATCAGGACTTCTTGCATTGTTTCTGATACAATCATAATTGTATGTACGATAAGACAAAAAGGGCTTTGCCCTAGAGTGCTGAAATATAAAGGATGACATAGTATTTGCAGTCCTTCAGGTATTATAGTTAAAACTGAACTTAGCACAAAGTAAAAACAGGTGGCATGTTCCTTTCCATTTTATCCCATTCCTGGGTGACTCATCACTTCCCTGTTTCCTCCACCCTTTCTGCTACAGTCTTCCCAGAAGCATCTTCATGTTGTTCCAAGATATCCTGTGACCACTTAAACTTTCTTATAAAACTGAGTTAAGGGACTATTTGATATCATTTTATCAGGTGCAAAAATTGTGAATTGTGGCTTTAGATATATTTCTGCTCATATTTGGTATGTATATTTTCTGGCACCTTGCTTATGTTTCTCTTAGACTGTAACAAAAAATTGTACCAAAAGAATCAAATTTTTACTTATTAAAAGGGCAATGAAAAGTTGCATCATGAATATGTATGTGCTATACCAGATTACCAACAAAGAACTGCAAATAAGATTCAGCAGAAAAGTTCTCAAAGAGATAAATGACCAAAAAATGAGGTGGACATGTTGTGTAGAAGAATAAGAAGCAGGGATAATAGGGGGTATAACTTATGTGATGCACTGATACTCATATAAGTTTCTCAGTGTGTTTAATGAATTCCTAGTAGAAAGTTTATGGGAGAACATGAACAAGAATCATATGGGACTAGAAAGGGTTGTTATTTACCCCAGAGATGTAGCAACATACAGTTCACTGACTTCTCTCCCCAGTAAATCACATTACAACGGAATTGGGGGATATTTAACAAAATAAAAATATAATATAGATAAGATTACATTTTAAAGTAAATCAGCATTGACATTCAGAGATCCTTCTGTATGATTTTGTGGTCCCTGTTTTTATTTGAGTTTGATACTACTTATCTCCACTATTAGAGCAATGGTCCATATTGATGATATCATAGATATGTTGAAATATCAGTTATTTTATGGGATTTTTGGTGACTTCAAATTTTTAAATAACATTTTAAATCAATTTTTAAATGTCACTTTTGTCATTTTGAGTGTGGTTCATAAAAAGCCTGGCTCCTTTTTAATATCACTCTGCAATTTTCATAGATATCTCACATAAGAAAGCGCAATCTGCAGAAGAATTGGAAACTTAGAGGGTACTCACCAATTAGGGAATGAATGAATAAGTTATGGTTCATGAACGTGATGGAACACTATTGTGGTAATAGAGTTTATGAAGTAATTTCAGAGAAACCTGGAAAGACTTGAATGAACTGATGCAGAATACTGTAAGCAGAACCAGGAGAACAAATTATATAATAACAATAATATTATAGAAATAGATAGCTTTGAAAGAGTTGGCAACTGATCAACACAATGACCAATCATAATTCCAGAGACCTCAATGAACTAGATAACCTATCTCCTGCTTAAGATGTGATATACTCTGAATATAGACTAAGATATAATTTTTTTTGAACATAGTCAATATGTGTATTTGCTTTATACACATTATACACATATGTTAATAGGTCTTAATTTTTCTTGCTTTATCATTGGGAGGATTGTGTTTAGTGAGGTAGAGAATATAGATCTGCAAATAAAATATATTTTAAAAATATTAATCTGAAGCAATAGTGAAAGATTGATTAGTGAGAGTAAAGCTGAGTACCCCAGCTATAGACTTTTGCAATAGTCTGAAAGCTGGTATAACGAGCATCTGGGACAGGATCATGGAAGTGAAAATAGGATGTAGATAGGGATGAGATATATTAATGAGATAGAAATAAAATGAACATGGGGAAAGCTAGAATAAAAATATAGATAGATAATAGCCAAGTTTCAAACATAGATGAAACAGTTTTTAAACACTGGGCTGTACTACTTATTGAAATAAATAAGTAAAAAAGGAAGCAGTTTTTGGGAAAAGACATTTAAATTTGGGTTTAGTGATTTTGAGTTTCAAGTGTCATCCAAGGGTAGATATTCTTTGAACATGTCTGTAATCCTTATCTCATAGACTCCCTCCTGATTCAAAAAGTTCAATTATACCTGAGAGGCCTTTTTAGTTTACCAATTCTTTGTGCTCTTCCAGGTAATTTGAGAACTTCAGTATCTCATGTTTCTTTTGCCCCAATCCTCTTTATCCTGGAGGTATATTCATTATTACTCCTTATAAGCAAAGAGTTTCACAAGGCTCAAAGTATGAACAACATAGTATGAACAATAATGTCCTGGGATAGTTCTAGCAGGAAGTCAGAGATTTCTTATCTGCATTGATGTTCTTTGGTTGTATAATGTTGCTTTCCATGAACCTCATACATCAGGTATTTCTTAGTATATATTTCTGATTGCTATTCTTTGTTATAATTTCAGATCTGTGGTATTTTCCATCATACTGCTTCATTAAGCTTGCAATTTATACTTCTTGAAATTTTTCTTAGCTCCCAGGAATTATCCTTTTTCCCAGGGAGTTAGTTTTCAAACTCCAAAATCCCTGCCCATTTGTATCACAGTTTAAAAATACAGCTTTGAATTTATTTCTTTTAAAAAAAAAGTCTTTTTTTGGTAATAGGGTTCTTATAGTCCTGAACCTTGCAATAAGAAGTTTTCAGGAATCAGGAACATATCTCCTGTACCTTATAAGTAGATCTCTCTAATCTCATATTAATTTAATAATTTTTCAGTCTGATGTTCTCATCCTTTCACTTGGATGGTACATCTCTTGTTTATATTAGTGATTCTTATAGCTTCAGAGCTTGGAAATGCATTCTCGCATCTCTGTCACTCTCAGTTTACAACTACCAGGGGTAGTTGTGCAGGATTATTCAAATTACCAGGGATTATTTTCTGAAATACAGAGATAGAGGAGAAATCTTGTACTACACTACTATTACTGTATACTTGGAAAGAAAGATTTTTGGTATTCTCTCACTTCTGGGTTTCGTTGACAAAAGATTGCTCCCCTGAATAGGTGCTTTAGATATTTCCCCTCCAAAATTCTAATACAACACTAGTATCCTGGAAACCCACCCTAGATTTGTGTACAGGTGAATATTCTAATGGTAAAACATTGTAATGATTAAAATATGTTTAGCATGTAAAGTATGTTTAGATATGATTTGTTTAACAAAAACAAAGTATTCTGCTGAACATTTTTTTAGGGACCCAAAAAATTATCTAGTTTAATTTCTTAGTGTAGGAATTCCTTGTATAGGACCTCTGACAGATGGCCAACTAACCTCTGCTTTTTCTTAGTGACTAGAGGTCACTTAATCTATGTTGTCAGCTCTAATTAGTAGAACATTCTTTTTTTTAAAAGTTTTATTGATGTCTTTTTTTTTTTTTTACAACACAATCATTTTCCAGTACAACCCTCCCTTCACATATACACACAATGAAATGATCCCTTGTAACAAAGAAAATGTCAAGAAAAAACACTGACATAGTGACCACTCCATCAGGGTTTGCAACATAAGACATTCATAGTCTCCTTATACTCTACCAAAAGGAGGAAGGCATGTTACATTATCTGTTCTCTGGATCCAATAACGGAACTGAATGCAATCTGAGTCCAGCCATCTATTGTTTTCATTTACATTATTGTACTCATTGGGTAAATTGTTCTCCTAATTCCAATATTTTTTTGCTCTGTATCACTTCTAACAAGTTTCATATTTTTCTGAATTTCTTTATATTTGTCATTTCTTATGACACAATAATATTTTACATTATATCCCCACATTCCCACATATATTAGAATAGTACAATTTCTTCAACCATTCTCAGAGTGATGGTTAGCCACATGATTTCTATTTTTTTTTTTTTTTGCTAATACAAAACAAAAATATATTGATAGAACCATCTTGTCAATGACTTCTTGAGTGGTACTGCTGGATCAAAAAGGTATGAACAGTTTAGTAACTTTTCTTCAGTATTCCAAATTGTTTTCCAGACCTGTTGTACCATTTTACAACTCCACCAACAGGTAAGTTGTGTGCCTCTTTCCATTTCCCCTCCTTCATTGACTATTTTTCTTTCTTTCTTTTTAACCAAATGCCAATTTGATGGGTGACAGGTGAAACAGAATTGTTTTAGTTTTCATTTCTCTTACTAATTTTAGAGCAATTTTATATGGTTATTGATATTTGCAATTCTTTTGAAAACTCTTAATTTATATCATTTGAACACTTATCTATGAGGGATTGGCTCTTAGTCAAAGGATATTTACAGCGAAGTGAAATCTGCTTTTATATAATTTCCTGCCATTAGTACTATATATTTGGAGCAACACAGAAGAGAGCACATCTTCCATGTGGATATCCCTTTAAATATTTGAAGATAGCATCATGTTTTCCCTTGGATTTCTCTTTTCTAGTCTAAGCCATTTTCTTCAATTGTTCCTTTTATTTTCTGGTTTCTAGAGCCCACATTATTTTTGGTTACTGTTTTCTGGATATCCACTGGTCAATGTTTTTTTTAAAGTACAGTAATCAGAATTAGGCACAATACTTTAGATGTGCTCTGACCAGGGAAGAATACTGCTAAATTATCTCATCCTATGGCCTGAATACATTATTTTTGTTCTTGAACTAATTTCCTTCTACTCCCTTTGAATCCCTTTCTGGCTTCCTTCCTGTATGATTCCTTCTAATTCATTTCAAGGCCATTAATACTCTCTAAGAAGCTATAGCAAAGAGAATTGAAAAAAATTCCTTTTATCTTCTTTAGCAGAAAGATCAGCTTGTATCAGATATAATTGCTGATAATCTTAGTCAAAAAAGTTTGGTATGCCTTTGTCTACTGTGTATATATCTTCTATATACTATTTACATATTGTCCCTTCCAATAGAATGTATACTTCCTGAAGGCAAGGACTGATTTTTTTTTTCTTTCTTGTATGTGTGTTTGTGTGTGTGTGTGTGTGTGTGTCTTTCTTCATATTATCAGTGCTCAGCACAGTAGCTGTTACATAGTAAGCACCTAAAAATGTTTGTTGACTATCATATAGCTGGATCTTATAACAGACTTCCTTTTATTAAATTTGTATAAAACATCTCTTCTGATGTTCTGGGGGTTCAATGAGGATATGGAATGTGTTCTTCTTTTGTACCTCTTTTGACCCCTTGGGCACCTGGGACAGCACCTTGCTCGTAGTATGCTTTCAACAAATATTTGTTGAATGAATGAATAAAGAAAATAACTTACAGGTCATTGCAACAGTTCTCTTGGTGTCCATATCTCCTGGGCTCTTGATAGACTAATAGTACTTTGGGATCCCAATTTGGTTACCAGATTATCTGTTTTTTGTTTTCATTTGTCTGAGTACTGAGGATGGCTACTTATAAATTGACCTGACCCATCTTCTCTGCCAGTATTTGCTCATTTTTTAGGAGGATAGCTAACACTTAGCAAAATAAGGTGTCAACTACTCTGCTCACAACAGGCACACATCTCTACTGTCACCTTTTGTTTTTATTTATTATCGGTGTATGTCTCATTTCCTCACCAAGACAGAGAAATCTTTCAAGGAAAGATCTGTGTCCTATCCTTGGCATACCTCACAATACCTTGTATATCTCCAGGTTGATAGAAGGTGTTAAAGAAAGATTGAGTTTAACTGAATGGGAAATAAAAAGTCCAGGATAAACACATCTAAACTCATTGCTCACCCTGAGATAGAATAGATTTATTAGCAAGAGGTAATCAGGAAACATATATTTTTACAAAAATGAAAATTTTGCTTTTTTTTTTTTCCAAACAAGCTGTAAGTTGAAATATTTTAGGACTTGAAATAGAATTCTCATACCACTAGGTATTGCTTACAGCAAAAGTCTTCTGTTTGTTTTAGTGGAACATGCCTGCCACTTTGAAGTTAAATTGTGTATTATATACTGTACAATGTAAAAAATACATGGTAGTATTCACAGAATAAGCACTACATTACTATATTCCTGCTAGAAGGTATTTAGACAGGATTACAGTATATGCAATAAAAACACTTGGTAATTGTTTCTCTAATTCTACATTATGATACTGATTATCACAAGATATACAGATTTATAGCATCTCAACATAAGCCTGTAATGATTGTTATGTAGCTGAAATATTAAAAGTTACTTTTTGATGTGTGTTCCCTACTATTAATGAACTCTGGGCAGCAATCTACAAAAGTCATGGATTGTATAAGTTACACCAATGGTAGTTTTCCTCACAAAGGTATAGAACCTCATTCAGTTTATTTAAACTGTAATTCATGCTATCTTATATTAATAGAACAATGAGTGATATGATGTCAGATGAGATAGCTGTCTTCTTAAAGTGTGACGAATTCTAGCTTATACTATTCCATTCCATCAGGATTATTTAGTTATGGGAATTCAAAAACAGTGGGTTTTTTCTTTTCTTTTCTTTTCTTTCTTTCTGAAGAAGTTTGCCTTTGAAATTACATCACTGCCAGCAGGAATATATTTTTTAAAGTGGCTTGACTTCAAAAAGCATATATATGCACATGTGTGTTTTCCCCATTTATAACAACAGTGTAAAATATGCTGGTAAGCGCCTGAATTGCTACCCCATCAGAGCCACAGGGATCTGGGCTGGGGAAAAAAGGAAGCAATTATTGGTGTGTAGGGCTTCTTATATTTTGGTTCATTTTTCCTCTGTTGAGGAGGAAGCATGAGAACAAAAGAACAGAATAATACAGGTGTTCAAAAGAAATAGGCACTGCAGGAAACAGTGTTGGGTTGTGAAATTTTAAACAATGCAGAAATTTGTATTTCAGTCCTACTATTATAATCTAAGAACAATGATGATTTTATTTCATTTGAGAAGCACATACTGAGAAGAAAATCTAGGGTGTCCAAGAGAAACAAAACAAGTATGTACATTATCATATAGAATGTATACACTTTAGTTGATGTTCCCTGGTTTGCTCTTCAGGTTGGTAATTTGGGTTCTATTCGTAGAGAGGATTCATAAAGGCTTTCTTCATCCATTACAAAAGATTGGTCCAGTAAATATTGTGTTACCTGAAAAAAATGAAATGGCAATTCTCTAAATGGGTGTTTAGGATCATAAGCCAGCCCACAAAAGTCTATTAAAACCTGCAATATGACAGAAATACTACATATTTTCTATGAAAAATCTCAGTAGAAGGCAATACTTAAGATATAGTTTTAAAAAAAAACTATAAAGATCCTACAATTTAGAGTTTAAATGCTGATCTTTGGGAAAAGTAAACTTAATTATAGGAAAATGAAGATATAAAGGGACATTTTGTTGGCACTTTTGAAATTTGTAAGCTTTATTTATTTATTTATGCCAGGAAATTGGGGTTAGGTGGCTTGCCTAGGGTTATACAGATGAGTATAAAGAATCTGAGATTGAATTTGGATTCAGATCCAGTGCTCTAGCCATTGAGCCACCTAGCTGCCCCTAAAATCTATCTATTTTAATTTAGAAGGGGAAGAAGGTCTTAGTTTCTTCATGACATTTTTCTTAAAAAAATGTTTCTAGTGTAGTCTGAAAAGTTGACTTTTCTTCAGGTAAATTTCTCTGTGACACAATGGATTAGCTCTAGAGACAGGCATGGAGCTCTTGATCCAGAAACAATTCCAAGAGCTCTTCAGGCATCTTATAGGCCTCATATTTTCTTTGTTCCTTCCCTCCCTTCTTTTCTCCTTCTCTCCCTCCATTCCTCCTTCCTTCTCTCCCTCCTTTCTTCCCTCCCTGATTTTAGTCCTAGTTCTGCATTTAACTGACTATAAGATTGTGCACAACTTTTCTTTTCAACTTAAAAAACCCCCACCTCATCTTGCCCTTACCTCTAAAATGAAGGGCTTTTTGATAAAATGATTCCTAAGGTTTCTTATAGTTCTAAAATGTTATAATGTGATGAAATGTTTAGGATGTGACCTGCTGTTCACAGAGCCTTGGGAGACAGGAAATTTTGAAGTACCAGTCCTTGAATGGATGGAATATAGGCAAAGTCAAGACAAGAAGAAATAAAAAATGGGACCTACCAAATCTTTTAGTCATTATTGTTTTGGAGACAAAAATTTTCCTTTTAATTCAAGTAAAATGATAGCTAGGTGTATGGTCATTAGTCTTATCCATTTTTATCTTAAAAAAATTGTTTTATATTTGCCTCTTTTCAGTCTGCAGGGACTTTTACTGTCCATGGATTTGTAGAAACATTAGCTAATGAGAGCAAGAATTTTTAAAAAACAATTTCTAATGTAAGTGTGGGATCATCCAAATTTCTTGATTAAATCAATTAATTGTCAAATACCTCCAAAAGTAATCACTTGAAACAGATGATAATCACTTTCTTGGCTCACTCAATAAATCAAATAATCAAAGGCATCAGGCTAAGCTAAAGAAGTCCATTGTACAAAATGGGGTAATGTTAAGGAAATTTGGTTATACTCTGTGAATTTTTTGTAAAATAGTGAGTCACTTCAGATGTATTTAAGCATCTGTCAGGCTAGAATAAAGAACAGTCCAGTCAACGCCCTGAGAAGGAAATACTTGACTAGGAGGTAACTTTTTTGATTTCACAGGGTTATAAGATCTAAAACTCTCATTGTCATCCTGGGAGTATTTCAGAGATGTCAGTGCCTGGTGGCAGTAAGCCAAAGACAAACTATCAGGAACCAAGGACAAACCAGACACATTGAAGAAGGGTAGCTTCAAAACTTTGCAAGTTTTAGACACAGCTACAGCATGATTAAGAGAAAATTCATGAATATCCTACCAATGGATGAAATGGACTTCCAGTTGTGGGTAACCCCTTTGCCACATGTGTTGTGCCCACTTTACCCTGGAACTCTATTTCCTAGTGGTATAGACTTTAGGTAGATGCTTTGTACCAACTGTTATTACTATAACACTTTAGTAAATATCTTTTTCTAAAGGCTAATTAAATATATTGAATGATTTATATTGACTAATAATCCTTCAGAGGAAACACTTTGGCAGGCTCATCCTTCCAATGCACACCTAGAAATAGGGATTTGGGAGAATAACCTCAGGGCATTTGCTACATTTTAGACATACTGAGATGTCATCAAACCATGACAATTTAAAATCATCCAATTATTTACTATATCAAAACATTTATGCAATTAAAGTATTTATACAAAAAGTTCTTAAGAGAACCAAAATCTCACAGAAATACAAGTGAACCTTTTATTGGCACTGAGAAAGGGTTATTTATAACCCTTTCTATTATGGGATAAGTTAGATTAGAATTATGCTTATTTTCTACTGAATAAACTATTGAAATCTCAAACACTCCAGAAATTAGAGAGCTATATAACCAAATTAGAAGCATTTAGTGATTGCAATGATCAGATCTAAGCATTGGCTTTATTAGCCTTTTCTCTTTTTATTAAATCCATTATTGGCCGTGAATAGAGGACAATGTGTTGAAATTCCACAGATATGTTAAAATTCCCTAAGCAAGGGCTTAGGTTCAGCTCATGCTGTTGTACACGAATATCTACTCATCTAATATAAGTTCTTAGTGTTTAGCATACTGCTTTACATATAACTCAATAAGGATTTGTTGATTTTTAATTTGATCTGATTATTTAAGCTAATAAATGTTCATGATTTATTTTAAAGTATAAATATGAACTTAATGAATGAATTTGTTAATCATTCTTCCCTAATGGAGACATTAGTCATAAAGCAGACAATGCTCTAATTGCACAGACACCCACCCAGAGCAAAAACTTTAATCAGAATTCACCCATGAACACAGATTCATATGAAAAAGCCAGATGAATAGGAAAGCCAAACAAAAAAAAAGATATGGTATAACTTGAATAACTTGGAATCATTTGTTCATTGAACTTTTGAACAAAGACTGAATTGAAAAATTCTTTTTGTTTCAATTCTTATTGTTCAAAACCTTTCAAATGTGTGTTAATGCATTTTCTAGTTAAATAAGGAAAATATATGGAGGTTAATTTAATTTTAGGTAATTAAGCATCTTGTAGAACTTTTGAGGCAAGACTATGCTCAAATGCCATTTCTAATAAGAAGCCTTTCCTCACTGCCCTACATATGAATCACCACTCATCCCTCTCTTGGCCCAAGATTATTTTATAGTTAATTTATATATCCATACAGGTTGCATCCTCTTACCACAATATAAATCAAAGTTAGGACCTATTTCTTTTCATATTTGTATTTCCAGTGTATAGCAGGATGCCTGGCCCACAATAAGTACTTAATACTTGCTTGTGGAAGTGAATTAAATGGAATTTTAAGGATATCATTCTGTGGGAAAGAGTAAGTGAGCATTGACCACAGAAATTGTACTTTTTAATAAAACCTACTTGTACATGTTCATTTGTCATAAAAGTAGAAGATATTAGTTTCTTATCAGGTAAGGTTTTCATTTCTTTTAGGCTAATACTGTTTGAGCTTGAGCCAGGCTTACTTTCATAGCTTATTTTTATTGATGTTACAGTTTAATATTCTTTTTGGCAACTGATCTTTGAAGTTGTTGAATAAGGTGTGTGTGTGTGTGTGTGTGTGTGTGTGTGTGTGTGTGTGTGTGAACCACCTGTGATTTCATCAGTATAGGGACAGCAATCCGGTATAGGGACCACAATCTAGATGAAATTCTCACTTGTAATTTCCAGTCTTAGTTGTCTGGGATACTGAGGGGTTCATGATTTTGTACTTGTCAGAGGAAAGATTTGAATTCAAATTCTTCTGATTCCCAGGCTGTCCTTCTAGTCATCATGTCATGTTACCAAACTCTAGTTTTCCCCTCACTCCCAACTGCAAGTCACTAAAACATACCTTTGCTTGGTGTTCTATTTTGTAGGCTGTTTGTTGAAATTGACGGATCTCTCTGATAATATGGGATATCTGTATAACAATAAAAAATAATTTTTGAAAAAGACACTTTGTTATGTTATTGTAGAAAAATTAAAATGGAATACAATAGCTGAGTTGAATGCCAGTCTATGTAATACACAAGTATTTGAAATTCATTTCTTCTTTGAAAATTATATCAGGTCTTGGTGTTCTTTAGATTTGACCCTTGCTCTTGAGTGAAATGTGTTATTTGTTAAATCTATATGTATGCTAATACTCTAAGCAGAGGCAAAATCTTTTATTTAATGAACTTGATAGAAACATTATATTGATTTTATATATATATATGTATATATATATATGCATACATATATATATATTTAGGTATTACTGAAATGAAATCCTATGGCTATAATGTATTTTGGAAATACTAGGTGTCATTTATTCATTTAAAAATTGATTTGCATAAAGTATATATTCATAGAACATTAATAGTATATTACATTTTCAAACAACAATTAGGAATGTGATAGGGTGTAAAAAAGAATTTCCTGATCTTCCCTATTGTTAGAAGTATTTCTCCCTTGGTCCAAATTGCTTTGTATTTATTTTGTTTATGTTTTACATATACTTGGCTGCTCATATATTGTTTTCTCCAAACAGAACGTAAATTCTTTGAGGGCAGAAACTTTCATTTTGTCTTTGACTTATGCCAAGGCATAGAGTACTTTGCACATAGTAAACTGTTGAATAAATGTTTGTTGAATTGACTATAATATTTTTGTATGTTTTAAAAATAGTGATTATAGAACAAACACTACTTTGTTCTTCTGATTGATTGAATTATTCGAAATTAGAACTGATCATTCTCCAAAGTGAAGAAATGTCTTTTGTCATATTGAACACATTTTATGGAGATGAGTTTTGAATAGCTAATGAGTATTAGTTTGCTATAAAGTTTTCTTTCTGTAATTGGGGGATTGTTGCAGAGAACCATACTTCATGGTTTTTGCTGAGCTATAATGATTGATCTGGAGGCTTTGCCCATCTTTTTCCTGCTTCTATGACCAATCAGCTACAACTCAACCCTTCTTCATCTTCTCTTGGGGCTTGTTGGGAATTGTTCATCTTGGTAAGCTGCATGTCCCTCAGCAAAAAGTTGGGAAGTCTTCCCCCCACTCCCCTTGCCAACCCTGTCCCAACTTTTTACTTCCCTTGGAGATAAGCATTGAAAACTCACCATCCTCATTTTGGAGAAGTTTACCAAGCCATCCTCTGTATAATTAGGTGTTCCTTCTTCTATGAATGCCAAATCAGTGAGGTACATTCCAAGATATGGAACACAAGGTGGGTCACAACTTCAAAGCAAATGATATAAAAAAGGTTTTTCCATTAACACACACACATACATACACACACACACAAACAAATACATCCCCCTCAGGGTTCTGTCTGCCTTGCATGCACATGTCCTCTCTTTTAAAATGATATCATTAGGTTTAGTCTTCTGTGTGTGTGTGTGTTTTTTTTTTTTTTTTAGGAATCAAAGATAATTTGTATATTAACTCTGGTATATAGAAGGAAGTATTCACAGGTTTCAAATTTAGGGTTTGGCACCTTTTTTGCCTGATAAGTAACCTGAGGCAAATCTCTTTCATCATACAGATCTCAGTTTTCCCATCAATAAAATAGGAATAAACTTCCTTGTATAATTTGCTTTAGTCATGATAGGAATAAGATGATATTAGTAAGGTCCTTTTTAGGATTTGTCAATTTCAGTTATCTATAAAACATTCTAGAAATTGCTTTTCTTTTATATCAAATTGTTTCCCATTGTATCTAGACCAGCTTTTATTAGTCTAATAAGCAAAACTTCTCTGTTCCCTCTTTGCCTTTTCCTTCTTTGCCTCTTGCTTCTTAATCATTAACTAGTTCTCTTTTTCAGATTTCCTTTCCTCCATCAAAACTCCACCAAAAGCTTACTTAAAAAAACAACAACAAAAAAACTCAACCAAATCTTTCTGGACCAGCCTCACTTGATTAACTGTTCTTCATCCCCTACATCCCTTGGAATCTTCCATTCCTATTTATTTACATGTGATTAAGTAACTGTCATGTGCACAGTTTTGTTACTTATATTGATAGAATACATATTTTTATTTTGTGTCTACTCCATCACTGGTGGTAGGGGTGGTGAATTGTGAGAAGAGCTCAGTGCTTTTCACTTAAGGATGTATATAGTACTTTTTTTTTTTTTTTTTTTGCTGTCATTGAACTCTTCAGAGAATTCATACTAGGAGCTGCTTGCTCTTTGGAATCCTCTTGTTATCACTTGATCAAAAAGCTAATTGATTAGGGCTTAGATGCATGCATTTGCCAGGCTATTAAAATGCATGTCACATAATATTTTTATCTTTTTTTTGTCCCTTTCCTTTGTAAAATGGTTCCTATTTTTGTTTTCTTAGTAAGAGGAAGTATTTGGAGGACTACCAAATACTTTTGAGTTTTTTTGATGGTCCCAACACATTGTAGGCTATAACAAATGCTCTATCAATATATCTTCTATTTATCATCTATATCTATCACTAATCTATGTATCAAATATTTATTAATCATCTATATCTAACTATTAAACCAGTCGTTTCTGTATTATTTGTTTATCTATCATCTGTATATATCTGTTCATCTTGGGTGAATATAAAGATATTATTATGATGATGGAAACTTTGTTTATTTTTAGATTTTCAGTATATCATTAAATGTTTATTCAATAGAACTCCTGCAAGCACCCTGCATCCTTCTTGTCAACTTAGCGTACAAACCAAGGCTTAGCATAATGGCAGCCAAAGCACAACATGACACAGACAATTGGAGAGAAAATAATAATTAGGATGTACAATAAGATCCCCGGGGGATAGTAAAGAGGCAAACACACAGGCTAATGGGAAGAAGGAGGCACTTTTCCAGTTTTAAAAAGTGATTTGAATCCTATTCATTCAGCACAGTGTGGAGCACTTGTGGAAAGAAACTGAAAAGAAGCAAAGTACAATGGAAACATCACACATACAATTACATATAATACAGTCTAGACTCGTTACCAGCTTACCCCTGCTAACTTTACCCTTTCATTAAAACCATTTTCCTGTCAATTGTGTAGCTTGCCAAGGGCCACTCAGAACTAGATTTCCTGGCTTATCATGAGAGAGAGGCAGGCATAGTGGAGGTAGTAATTGAGTGGAAAGCTCACTGGATGAGAAGCCAAGAGACTTGGCTTCCAGTCCTAGTTCTGTCTGTATAATCCTGGGCAACTTCTTTCATTTCTTTAGTTCTCAGTTTCTTTATTTGGTAGGAGAATTATAGAATTTCCAACTGGACAGGACTTTGAAAATAATTTAATTTGATTCTTCCCATCTTACAGATAAGGAAACTGAGACCCAAAAAATTAAGTGATTTGCCCAAAATCACACATGTTTGTAAGTAGTAGGATTTTAACCTAGATTCTCTGATTTCTTATCAGTGCTCTTTCCACTACATCATGCAGTTAAAAGCAAGGGCTGACTAAATGATTTCTAAGGTCTTTCTTAGTTCTAAAATTCTATAATCATTGTAGATAAATCACAATCTAAACCACCAATTGCTAAATAAATATGAGGTGCTCTCACTTATTTTATTAGCATTCTATCTCTGCTCGTGGCTCCAAAACAGAAATAAACAAAACTCAAAAATGCTCGGAGAAAAATTTTGTCCCAATAATACTTACTGGGAGGTTTTGAAGAGTAGCACGAAAGATATGCTTGTAAGTGCTATCTAGAAGATCTTATACTGCCAACCCCTACCTCCCATTTTTCAGTCATAATAAATTATGAAATTTCAGTAGAGTCTTTCTTTTCTTTTGCTGCCCACAATTTTCAGACAGAAGAAAGATCAGAAGGTAAAACGAGTCCAGACTGAATATGAATGATTAGAAATTGTAGAATCTCTCTGAAGGTCACATGGGGTCCTGTATTCGCTTAAATGTTTGAAAATCATGAAGCAGAACCAAGGGCATGATGTGGTCATGTATACCAGGAGCAAGATAACAGCTGGGGTTATGTTTGGGATAGCCAGTTTGATCTATTTTGGGGATAATATCCAGATGAAATATTAGGATGGATATAGGAATTTGCCAGGTCTCTTACACCATCAACCTATTTTGAGGTCCAGTTGTATGCCAAACCCTCTGCTGGAGACTGTGAGGTATTACAAAACAATGAAGAACAGTCTTCAGCAGGTTACATTATAACTAGGGAAACAGGAAAAAACATATACAAGGACACACATAATTATAAATAACATACAAAATAGATACATAATCAATTAAAAATGCTGAAACATATAGGTGACTGCTGAGGGGTTGCTAGAGTGCTTGGGAGTAATTGGAGGTAAATAAATCACTAACAAAATTGGTATCTTCAAGGTACCATGAAATACATGAATTGATATTGAATAAAATGAACAATTATGATATATTCTAGAAAGGATTTGGTCACTGGGGAGAATGATCATGAAAAGCCCCTTCTGTAAGGCAAAGGGTGAATTTCTTGGAAATTATAAATTAAAAAAAAATCTATACAAGCTCTAAAATAGATTCTTAGAATTTATACTCTGAAAGAACATAAGAATTCAAAAGAAAGTAAATTTGTGTGGGGTATTAAACATTCTAAGATAGGTAAAAATAAGGAGAAATTTGGAAAAAAAATTCTCACTGAATTTTAGGTTTTAATATGGGTCTGGAAATTTATTCTTCTTGTTATAAAAATTTCATTCTCAGTCATTCCATTAATGGCAGATTTTTTTTTATTATTTTGCTTATAAAAATAGTGCTTATCTACTGTAGATAGAAAAAAATCATAACAGAAGTTTAGGCTGCACAGTTTAGACAGAATAGTCTATTAAAATTGAGGAGGCCTGGACTCTAGTCTTCAATTATAGAATAATATTAGTCAAGTCAGTTAATCTCTCTGTGCTTCATATCCTCTACCCCCTTTCCCAGATCTGCCCTGTATTTATGCATGCAGAGGATAAAATATGTATTAAAACACAAATTCTTGAGGGGAAAAGTATTATTAGTATAATGTTCCGTTATTATTTTATTTTACTTTTTCATAATTAGATCCATATCATGAAGTTAAGACTATGATTTTATAATAAATTTGACTTCTGGAATTTCATTTTTCAGAAAATTAAAAGCCTAGAACTAAATATTCTTTTCCTGAAGAGGAAAAAAAAGACACAATCTATGCCTTAATGAGGTGGAGAGAACAGGAAAGAGATACTTGCTAATTTAACCAGAAAGGGGAAAACCAGCAAGGATAGGCACTGTGGTACAAAATGAGAAACTGAGGAGGCAAATAGGGAAGGATAGTAAAAAAGAAAGGAGATAAAAGGTTGATGAAGCTGCAGTGAAAAGGCTTCTCTGCAAGACAGACAAGTTTGTGAATGAATAATGTGAGAGCCCAAGACAAAGCACTGACCCATGGAGAAGAAAAAAAAATATTGTGATGTTTCTCAGGGACCATGACTGAAGAGAAGATTTAACAGTACAGATGAATAGAACATCTGCCAAAGGACATAAAGTGGGGATGATCAAGCCAATGATACACTGAGCTGGTGAAAGATGGACTGAAGGACAGCAGGAAGACACAAGAAGAACAGTAGGAGGCTCTTGGAATCAGGAAAAGAAATTCAACAGCACTTCTTCCATTTGACTTCCCTACCCTAAGGGCCAAAGGCATTGACTGGTCTATGCTTGGTCTTGAGGGTGAGCAAACAAAAATGTTTCTGGGGACAATGTAACAAATGTTTGGGCAATAAGCTTTCAGATGGAAGGGCAGGATAGGCAGCACAAATGTGCTTTGATGGGACAGTGAGTACAGGATTGCCTCAAAGATGTCTACGTTCTAATTCACAGTTCTAAATCAATAGGTGATTATGTAACACAGTGTGACTGTATGGAAAATGGGAGTAAATACAGAGACCAAATGGATTACCCAAAGAAAACACTTGATTGATGAGTGGAGGAGGCAACACTTATTGGAAACAACAAATTATTGATTTGGGGTAGAGTTTAATGTAATCACAATAAGAATGCACAGTCAATGACCAGACTGTCTTTGTAAGAGTTCTAAAAGAATTTGATGGAAACTCTGTTTCTTCTCTTCACAGTGACCACTGGCTGTGCTTTCTTGGTTTTATTGTAAACCACCAAAAATAGCAAATATACAAAATGCTACCTGCAGATTGCCCGCTGTCTGTCATTTGGCATAATGATAGTTAAGGTGAAGTCAAAGTCATTTGCACCAACTTAGATACCTGGAAACCCAATTTTAGAAACATAACAGACTTAACTTATTTTCCCTTTTAGTCAATTGAGTTACCAAATTAAGACAAGTTGCTTAGTGAATTTATTTAATACATCAGTGTTTCTGAGATCTAGTGCTAGCTCTTACATTGCTTATTGTGTAACCTCATGTAGATCTCTTTCCCTTTTTGTTCCCCTTCTTCTCTTCTGGAAAGAAGTGATGATAATTGCAAACTGACCATTGTGTCTTTAATGAACAATAAAAATATGCCTTAGCAACATCTAGGCCAAAATTATTGTGATATAATGTTGTGTTCTTAACCAAATGTTATTAATTTGCTTTTAATATACTTGTAACATAAATAATGGCAAGCAGACTTCTTTTCTTTCTTTCTTTTTAATTTTTGGAAAAGTTTTGTCTGCAATGGCCTTTTTTTTTTTTTTTAAGAAAAGTAAGAATCCAAAATGACACACTTACTTTTTCAGAGCTTCTCTCAGATTCTTAAATCTGCCCTCTGATGACACAAGTTTTTGGAGTTTATCAATCAAAGCTTTTGTCTAGAAGGAATTAGAAGCATTTACTAGCAAACAACACATTTAAAATGTCGGAAACAAGTTGCTTTGCACTTCCTCCAATTTCATGTCCTTGCTAAAGTAAAGAAAAAAAAAACATTTTGTTGTGTGTATTTGCATGGTAGAATATGACCTCGTCTTTGAATTTTTTAGATATTTAGAACTTGTCAAACTCTATCTTCTTTTACATGTACACATATATATTTCTCCCTAAAAGAAATTTACATTGAATATATATGAATAGGGTTAAAATTTGGCTCTTAATAATAGACTGTATAGTACTAGGGTTCAACTAAACTTGGTTTTTTAAATTGGAGTTAAGTTAAATAGATGTGTAGAGAACTACTGATGTTCATTTCATGTTTTTTTATCCTATCATCACATAGTGCTTTTCTCTTCATATAGTCTTTCCCACAACTACTCCTAAAAGATAAAATTTACATACAGTTCTATCTTTTAAATTCTTTAAATATACAAATATTGTTACTTTAAGAACAGGATTATATTTGAATATATTTACCTAAGAATAAAAAATTTTGAAGAAGATTTTAAAGGAATAAATTTTAATTCAATGTTTTCTGCAATATGCCAAATAATAAAATCTGATCAACCTCACAGATTAGGCTATAAAGGAATGACAAGTGTCTGGCTCTTCAAACAGAAACCAGAAGGCCTGGTGAGGATTAGAAGATCTGGACTTAAGTCCCAATTCTACCATGTCTCAGTTTTGTCATAGTAGACAAATCACTTTCCCTTTTGGAATACAGTTTCTCAGCTGTAAAATGAGAAATTGGGATTAAATATTCTCTTGAGACCTTTAATCTCTTCACATTCCATGATTCTGTCATTCTTTCAAATGTATATAATTCAATGAAAAGGAAACATTCAATTTAGTTCTTTCTTTGCTGCTAACTATCTCTGTGATTTTAGCATATTATGGTGGAAGGAGGACTGGATTTGGTGTTTAGAGAGTGTGGGTTTTGGATCGTGGTTATGCTAGCTATGTAACTTTGGCCGGTAAATTAATCTCTCTGGATCTTCATTTCCTTATCAATTTCCTATTTCCTTAAAATAAGGAAATTGGAGTACATAGATCCTAAGCTTCCCTTCTAGCTGACAAGCTTTAAATAAATCACTGAACCTTTTGGAACCTCGCCACCTCACCTGAAAAATGAGGGATGCAACTCCAAGATAATGTCCAAGATCCCTTCCAATCCCCAGGACAGTAAAGTTGTATGTTAAGTGATGACAAAAATAGTAGTTCAGCAACATTCTTCAGCTTAGGAAATTTCAGTGTGGTCTTTTGTGTTTCACAAGGACATTGGCTCCAGTTGGCTGCACACTGAGATTTAACCCAAGTCTTTATTGGAAAAATCTTCCCATAGGAAATTGCAATATGATTTCAAGATCTAATTGAAGTGGAAATCAATGTGGCTATATGATAGTTCTTCAATGGTTAAGGAATTAGGAGATCATATCATTTAACTGTTTCCCAAAGATGAAGGAAGATTTTAAGCACATTAGGACTCAAACCTGAACAGATTGATTTTCCCTTCCAACGTTAATATCCCATGATAAGGCATAGTCCCAATCCAGTAAGGAATGTCAATAGTGTTATTTAGTTGGAGGTACAGAAGTAGTATAAAGATCCATTATGTACCTTTCTGAAAAAATATATTATTACTGCTATGGTTCTGGCCTGCACAGAGAAAGTGAAGAAAGCAATGGAAAATAAACTAAAATCAGCACAATGGAAATGCTTCCTGCTTGCTGCTGTCCTTTCCCCCCTTTGTATTAAAAGAAATGAAAAGAAGGGCTGTGAATGTTTACTCTGAATTTCTGATTTCTAGCTATACCATTGGTCTTATTTTTTTTCGTGTTTTGGAGGAAGACTTCTAATGTGGATGTAAGCTTATGTTTTTATAAAAATCAATATTCTAGTTCCTTCCAGGAAAAGTGGTTAATGAATAAATCAAAACATTTTTTTCTGAATATTTATTGTCTGCCTAGTTCTGTCTTCTTTGACTTGGATAGGATACAAATTCAGGAGTTCACAAGGACTGTGGTGACTTTAGGGCAGTTAGCTATCTCCTATGGCTGGAATCTAGATAGGGATCTGCTTTTCCTTAGACTCAATTTGATCTCTTGTTTGTAGAACCAGCTTCATGACATGATTTCAGGAAATAAGAAGCTTAATCTTCCTTAACACTTTCTCTTCCCCAATCACTCTACTTATCCAATAGGGACAATATCATTACCACAATTTGCATTTGAGGGAGTTGGTAGTGTTCGCTGGATTCACAACAATTTCACATGTCTGCTTCCCAGAGATTATCTAGGTGGTGTGATAGGTAGAGTGCCACACTTGGAATCATGAAGTCTTCAGTACAAATCTAGCCTTAGCCATTTATGAACTGGATAAATCACTTAATCTCTATTTGCTTCAGTTTTCTCATCTGTAAAATAGAGATAATAATAGCACCTACTTTGAAGGGTTGTTGAGAGATTAAAATGGCTAATAATTGCAAAGTGCTTTGCAGATTTTTGTTTTTAAAAATATGCTATTATATAGTATATATATGCTAGTTATTATTATTATTATAAACTAGGGCAGTTAGTTATATTAATTGGTACTTTTTGCTTTCTTCATTTCTTCCAGCCAGGTGGAGAAACTCTAAACAGCAGGCAACTATTGCTGGATTAGTGAATAGAATACTAGGCCTGGAATCAGGAAGACCTAAGTTCAGGTATGGTCTCAGGTACTTAATAGCTGTGTGACCTTAAGTTTAACCTCTGCCTCAATTTCTTCAAATGTCAATAGATATATCAACAGCACCTCCCTCCAAGGATTGTTTGGAGTATCAAATGAGAAAATATTTGTAAAAAATAAAAAAGTATTTAATATAATGCCTGACACATAGTAGGTGCTATATAAATGCTAGTTATTATTATTATTATTCTTAATCCATAATTGGTCCAGTTAGACATAGACATGTTGATACAATTCTGCAAATGAGCCACAAATTTTTATCCTAACAGTTCATGTGCATTTATATAGCACCTAACAAATGGACCTATTTTTGTAAATGAAGGGTATTGATTGCTCTTAGTTTCTTCAAGGTAACCTGAAGGACTTGAAGACACTTGACAGAAGTGCCTCAATCTCTGTCCCTTTTGGCTAATCTAATAGAGTTTTATCCATTAATCTCTTAGTCATCATGCTAGCTTGTAGGCATCAGAGTATATAGGGAAAGATTCAGGATATGTGGGGAATCAAGAGTAAGTAAGATGGAACCAACTAGCTTCATGGCATGATTTTAGGAAATAAAAGACTTAATCTTCCTCAATACTTTCTTCTCCCCATCTGCCCTACTTATCTGATATCTGAAACTCCACAATTAGAATTTCTTCTTTTGGTTTATTCAGAATTGTCCACTATTAGAAGTGGTAACTTCTCTCCTTCCCTTTTAAGGACACATAAGATATTTAATCTGTGTTAATTCCTCAGTATTAATGAATTTTATAGTGCCTTCTTCAAATCATGTTTTTTAGGAGAAAGGGAAAACTATAAGAGACACGAAGGGGGATTTGGGGGAAGAAATAGGAGAAAAGGAGAATGTTCTTCCTAAGATAAATTTGACTTACCTCCAATTTGCCTAGGATTTGCCTAGTACAGATCTAGGCTTTATCTTTTTTATGCACCTATATGCTAAAGAATGAAATAAAGATATGCTATTATTAGTATATACTTTTCTGATCTTCTATGAAATTTATCTATTTTGATAGGTTGCCATCAAATCCACTCCTGTCAAATTCCAGAGAAAACAATTTAGAAAAATTACATATAACTGGTTTGTCTTCGATAGAGAATCCCCCAAAAGATATGAAGCCAATAATAAATGATTGTTTTTTTTTCAGATTTAGCAAATCTCTGTGAATTATGTTATTTTTTTTTGAAGAAGACTTAGCTAGAAAGAGACAAGATCCTATAGACAAGCAAAAGTCTTAGACAAACCTTAGTGATGGGGTATCAGGCTATTCTGCTACTTGGGCAGCATGCTGTTATATCTGGAGACCTAGCATGGAGATATACTGATATCTGATGCTCTGGAAGCACAAGTTCCAAGTTAAACCAAAGGACTTCAAGATCATAAACTGATCAATTCTACCTTTACGTAGTAGACTGGGTTGTAAGATGGAGGCAATTTTCAATTTAAGGCCCTAATTATAGAAGTCCAAGACAAGTTTCTAGTAATGAAGCCCCAGAATATTCTTCCTCCACAAATGTAGCAGCTATGGTCACTAAAATTTATTTAATTTCCATAGAATTGCAATGTTCAAGGAGAATTGAAGACATCAAGATACTAGAATAAGCAAAATGTTGAGTTGATGAGGTTTTTAGTTCTTTGTAACAAAGTTTAAAGAAATTCCTTGAAAGGTCCTTGAAACTCCACTTCAAGTAGTGCTAAAAATTACATCATTTGACCAATCTGTATCATCAACTGAGTCAAAGTGGCTAATTTTAAGAATAACATTCTGATGGCATGGGTTAAGAGTCAAGCCGAGAACAATGACCGATCCATAGATAAAACTTTCTGTCATTCATTAAAAGGAATCAGAATTTTGTCTGGGAGAAGCATGAAGCTTTATAATACTTAATCTAGCCATATTTTTTAGAGATACTCAACCAACATCTTCAAATACAATATTTCTACACCATGATTTCCCATTTTTTCTAAAGGCAATAACACTTGTCTTACTGTGATGCAAAGTCAAATGTTAATAAATGGTAGGTAATGGAATTATAACACCATGAGTTTGACAAAGGGGACCTGGGTTAGGTTAGTAAGATAGTAGTTAGGAGACCTGGGTTCAAATTCCACTTGACACTTACTATGTGATCATGGGCAAGTCACTTCTATAAGAACCTCAGTTTCTTATTTATAAAATGAAGAAAGTGATTTTTGTACTACCTAATTCATTGTTATGAAGAAAGTGCTCTTGTTAACATTAAAAAGCTTTGTTAAGGTGAGTTATTGTGACTATTATAATGTTTTAGTATGGTATGGCACAGTGCATATTATGAAAATAGAACAATAGGTCAGAAATTAAGGGACTATGAGTTCTACTTTAAGTCTTGCCACTTATAGAATGCTACTTGCTTTATGTTTTTTTAGCATCCTCACCTGTACAGTGATGAGGAACACTACCAAACTTTCATACCTGGTAGACATAAAGAAAAAATCTTAGAAATGATGTAGTTTTTTTTTTTTTTAACCAAAAGACCTTAATACAGCATCCTGCAGGGAAAATTCGTTGTTCTTCCTTCTGACCAAAGAAACAATATAGACAAATATATGATAGAATTGTAGTTGTTAATAGGACTGATCTTCCCATATGGATGGTATTAAACTTCTCATTTTGGAAATACACATTCAGTCATACAAGTGCACATTTCCTTGTGCTGAAAGTAATCGTTTATTAAGATATGAATGAGCTCAAAGACCCAAGTAACACCTTTATACTATGGGCAGTTTTCTTTCCTAGTAAGGTCTCAGGTATTCCTTTCTTATATATACATAGATATGTATGTAGATTACATATATATGTATGTGTATGAATATATCTATATCTTATCTATGTAATACATGTATACAGACACATTTTTTTAAGACCAGATTTGTGATTTCAATGGTGTAAGGGAAAACCTAGTAAGACATGTCCTACTGATTCAGACTAGCAACTTATAGCTTTAGAAAGCTATACTAAAAACTTAACTTGTGTAACAGAGTCAGGGTTAGAGTCTTCTAGATCCTAAGAATAGTTCTTTTTCAATCCCTTTTTTCCATAGGAAATTTTGGCTCAAATTCTTTATATTGAAATAGATTTAACATCCATTCCCTGAATGAATAAAAATCTTCTCTGAATTTAAGTCATCAAAGAAATCTTACCACTAATGAAAATTGGTTAATGTTTTATGAAAGTTTAGAATCTGAAAGGGACTCTGGAATTTGTCTCCTTTGTAATTCCTAGAAAAGTTCACTCCAGGTCCAGGACAATGTTCTTAGTTGCAAGGATGACTTAAGAGAAATAAAAGACCAGCTCTTGCTGATCTGATGTGTTACCCTCCAGAAATTCCTTCCATTCTCAATGAATTCATTGAGAAGCATCATCTTATGCAGTGTAAAAATTGTCATAGTATAACTTCAAAAGTATGTTGGGAAAATAATTATTTAGTGGCACTATATAAATATTGTAGTACTAATTATTAGAATGGATAGATTATAATCAACCAGAAGGAAATAAAATATCAGGGGAAGTCAAGTGCTCATCTGTATGAGCTGTATTACTTATCCTAGGTGGCACCTACTCCAGGGAGTTGTCACCTGATATCTGGGAAAAGATATTTCATTTCACATGAATGAATTGTTTTCTGCTTCAAAATTGCCTCTTTCATCTTAGTTTATATGGAGCTAATGTTATTCCTTTTCCATAGCTATCATTTGTCTTCCAATATTGTCCAAATCTGACCTGGGGATAGTCTATGACAGTCTATGATATTTTTCATTGTAAACTTGTATGCTATTTTTCCTTTAATGTAGATCTAATTTTTGGGCTGTAGCTTATTTTGAGAGTAGGTATATATCAAAATTACACAGTAAATAATGTACAGAGCTTCAGTCTTCTGTCATCACCACTAAATCCAACTCTGAAAAGATAATGGAACAACCTCATCATACCTGTTTGGAGACTTTCAGCCATGTTTTCTTCAGTCTGAAGATGGCACTACGGTTCATGGAGGAGGTGATTTCTAGCACAGCATTGTAATTGTGTAAGCATCGGCAGATGTCAGCCACAGCCACCCACTTTTCAATGGCACTAACTCGGGCATTGACATCCTCACTTCGGAGGATTTCTGAAGCTATCAGGTTACTGATCTTTGGGAAAAAACAAAACAAGGTTGCAAATATTTCAATAAAGTAAAAGTGTTGGAATCCTAGTGTTAACTCAACTTGAAACAAGGTGATAACTCAAGGGAGATGTTAGAATCCTAGTGTTAAGAACAAGAATCCAACATAAAAGAGATTGGAAACTTATTTTAATTAACAGAAATTTCTTATAATTGTAATATTTGGGAATTGGAAGGAACTTTTAAAAGTTATCTAGTTCATTTCCCTCTCTTGACAGTTGAAAAAACTGTGGCCTAGAAAAGTTAGGTGACTTCCCGGAGTTTCCCCAGCTAATGAGTGAAAGACCTGAGATTGGATTCCACGTCTTTTGACTTATTCAGTCCAATATTCTTTCCACTGTGGCAGTTGTCTATAATTTTAATTTTTAAAATTATGTCAATGATATGTCAAAATGCCTTTCCAGTGTTTTAATTTGGCTTTCATCATTTTTGCTTTAAATTTTCCTACTTTTAGACATCAATTAGTTTACAAACAAGTACTTAAAAATACCAAGGTAGTTCCTAAAAAAGAAAATTTGAAAAAATGAGCCATTGTTTTGAGATGTGGATAATCATCATAATTTATCCTTAAAAAGAAAAACAACACATGGTAAAATGTGGGAACGTGATGGCTATGTGAAAAGCAGATGTATTAGACCGGTAATAGACTTTTCTGCTTGGCTCCAAAAGTGAAACACTAGGTGGAAATTGCAGAGAGGCAGATTTTGATTTGATAAGAAAAAATTCCAAATAATTATAACTGTCTCAAAGTGGAATGGACTGCTTTAAGAATCCAAGCCCTCCCCTCCCTGGAGGACTTCAAAAAGAAAGTGACTGAGCAACAATTAGATTTTTTATAAAAGGGATTCATTTTCAGGCATGAATTAGACTAGACAACTTCCTCTTCCAAATATGAGATTCTATGTTGTGGCTAGTGACAATACTGGTACTACCTGAATTTGGGGGTTGCATATATAACCTAAAAACATACACAAATATACACAAAGTAAAGGGAAAGTACAACATTGCTTATGGAATTAAACATAGCTTCTTGGGGAGGGGTTAAAAAAGAAATCATCTTTTATCTCATAATCAGTGCGTTTCTATTATTGATATTTATATATCGATATAACAAGAATAGTGTTGATATTAGCTCTTAGTGCTCATTATCACTGACATTTATTCCTAAAACTTCTTTTTTGGAGGTATTCTTTTTTTTCCAGTAAAATAAAAATACAAGACAATAGAATCACTGTGACCTCTGACATCTGGCATTTCTAAATTCAAGTTTTTGCATATTTTGTATTTCTGGAGAATAGATTTTATAGTGCATTGCTATCAAGTAAACCACACCCATTCTGTGCTTTTGGTTTCATAGACATTAATAAAAATTGAATTATGGACAGGCATGAAGGATTGAAAAGTCTTTATAATAAATCCTTATTTGCTTTATGCACAGAAGAATCAATTGGGCTGAAACATCAAGGAACCCTGAGGAAAAAGCTGGAGGTATTATATGCCAGGCAAGTCAAACTATCATCAC
Source organism: Antechinus flavipes (assembly GCF_016432865.1). Taxonomy (NCBI): domain Eukaryota; kingdom Metazoa; phylum Chordata; class Mammalia; order Dasyuromorphia; family Dasyuridae; genus Antechinus; species Antechinus flavipes. The sequence continues at coordinate 570,221,376 of NC_067399.1, forward strand.
TACCTTGACAATATCTTCCTTCAAACCTTGTTTGATTCAGCCCAAGACCCTGAATTTAACAGTCTTTGGAATTGTAGCACCTCTTAAATCACCAAATGCCCTGATAGTAGTCCAGCCCCTATAGCCATCATTGAAGAGAAAAGTCATTGTGGAGAGTGGGCTTACTTTTCTAATCACCATCAGTAACAACTATTGATCAAGTAATAACAACAGGTAGATAGAAAGACAAAGGAGTCCTGGAGTAGCAGTACCCTCAGACCAACTTGCTTCTGGATTAATTGTCATAGCCATGATGTAGGGAAAGCAACTCTTATGGAGAAAGGGCCAGCCATTCCTACCAAATGGCAGCCAGATGTCATACACAGAGTAGGCAAGGAAGTTTAGGTGAAACAGGAGGATTTCCTGAGTGAAAGAGAGGAGGCAGCATCTGCTAGGCAAGTCAAACAATCACTACAACCTCGATTGCCATCTCCCTCAGACTCTGTTGGATTCAGCCCAGGATAGGCAAGTCAAACAATCACTACAACCTCGATTGCCATCTCCCTCAGACTCTGTTGGATTCAGCCCAGGATGATGAACTCAAGGACTCTGGGATTAGTGATATTAAAGAGGGAGGTGCTAATATACACTTTGCTGTTGCATCTTAAGGACTAAGATATTTTCCCATGTGACTTGCACTGAATCTTTCCAAATGTGTTGTCTCTGAGATTAGAATGTGATCTCTTGGAGAGCAAAGATTGTATCATTTCTGTTTGTATCTCCAGCACTTTAGCACAGTGCTTTGTACATAACAAGCACTTAATAAATATCTCATTCATCCAAATATTCAATTATTCATTTAAGCAATGTCAAGCAAGCAGAGTGGGAAAAATGGAGAATACTTTTACATAGAATTCTTTTCTTCTTTTTTTTCCTTCCAGCACTAAACTCTGTATATATTAAGTTCTGAAGCTTTATTGAATGAATTAGTAAAAGATGGAAAGTCAAATTTCTAACAAAAACATAGGTTGATAACAAAGGGGAGCACAGAGTAGAAAGTTGACACTAATCCTATACTTACATCATTAAAAAGATGGAAAGGATTTAATAACAAAAACATAGAGCTAGAAGGAACCTTAGATCAATCCTCTTATTTTATTATCAAGAAAAATGTCAGAACCAGGACTGAAACCCAGATCCTGGGCCTCTAAATTCAATATCCTTTTTTTTAAAAAAAAATTTCACTCTTTCTCACTGTCTGCTTTGGCATAGAAAGAAATTGAAGTCTACAGAGAGAAACTGGATTGACTGAGATCCCAGGGGAACATGGCATCCTTCCAGGACTTAAACTAGCAATTCTGATTAGAATTAACATTTTTAACTCTTTGTCATGTCAAAGAAGTACTAGACATAGACTCTTGTTTTTCTATCCATTTTTACCACCTAACTGCCAAGGAATTGACCCTAGGCTTTCCTGATGTTATTCAGTGAAATGACTTGATCTAGCTTACTAGGTCACTTAGTGGATAAAACACCAGACCCAGAATCAGGAGATTTGAGTTCAAATATTACCCTGGGCAAATCATTTAACCTCTGTTTGCCTCAGTTTCTTTAACTCTAAAATGGAGATATTAATAGCATTTACTTCCCAGAGTTGTTGTGAAGATTAAATGAGAAAATTTTTGTAAAGTGTTTAGCACTGTATTTGGAACATAGATAGATACTTAAGAAATATTTGTTTTCTTCCTTCCAAATTGTTAAAGAAATTTATTGATGTTTTAAAATATTTACCTAGAGATCTGACTTCTTAAAAACATATATATAGGAAGAAAAGAATATGACCTTTTAAATGACATAATAGGTTTATAACAAATAGGTTTAATGATATAATAGATTATGAGACTTCCATTTCTTCATGTTCAGCTAACCATTTTAAATGATGTAATAAAGCCAATAGGTCCATACTCTCTCCAGCCAATGTAAATAGGCAAAGAAGATATGTTTTTGCTCCTCTTATAAAACTTATAAGGATCTGGAAGGAATTTCAAAATCAAATTTCTGACAAAAACATAGGTTAATAACAAAGGGGAGCACAGAGTAGAAAGTTGACACGAATCCTATACTTACATCATTAAAATGCTTGGTAGTTTTCATAATGTAAGGAGTTCTTTCATTCTTCTCAACTTTCATCCAGCCTTGTCCAAAAAACTCTCTGGGAATGACAAAGATAAGGGTAAGGATAAATGACATTTGCTTAAGTGAATTTGATGATGTATACATAGATGACCTAGACACATGTAGAGGGAAAAGATAGCACTGTTTATAACTGAACTGCTTATAATCACATATAATTGCTCATAATAAAATTGCTTGCAATTAAATGTGGCTCCTTGGGACTTCCTCAAAATCCTTGTTTTACTGTGTAGAAATGCCTGTTCTATTTCAGATCCCCTATTTGGTGTTTTCTTGTATACATTTTCAAAGTATACATTTGCTATAGATAATGTAGGAAAGACCATCACAAATGAGAGTTGGTTGAAATGTATATTTTTTTTATAAAGAGGACAAGTTGATAGTCATTATGCTGTCCTCAGGGATCTTTATGCACGGTTTAGTGGCCCCATTTCTATTTGAGTTTGACATCCCTGGTGTAAAGTAGAAACTTTCTATGACTCTGGGACTGTAATATGAGGTTTATGCTGTCACCTGAGAGATGTGAAGCCTATATCTGACAACAGTTAAACTTTTCTCTACTTTTCTGACCTTAGCAGTTGTTGTAGCAGTGGAGTCTGGCTCAGATTTAGAGCCTTATCTCCTAAGGGAACACTGAAAAGTGGAGGTTTGAGAAAAATACTTTTTGTAACAATTGGCATCAAATACTTAGATCATGGAGGATGACTCTGGACTGTTTCTGGACTGGCCACTTGCTATTATCTTTTATTTCTTACTAGTGGAAAACTACTTCAAATTGTGGAGTTAGGAATACCCTCAAATTGTTCCACTCAACACTTAGCGTCTAAGAGTCTTAAAAAAATGTATAAATGTGAGAAGGGGGAGTAATCATTTGGGGAAAGGAGACAAGCAGTAAATGTGTGTGTGTGTGTGTGTGTGTGTGTGTGTGTGTGTGTGTGTGTGTGAACTTTAGGTGAATTGGTTAAAAAAAAAAAAAGGTCAAAGCCTCCCACTATTTCTAAGTTATAGGGAGCATAATTTTTATAACAATGGAATTTCTTTGTGCTGCTTTAGAAAATTTATCTTGTATTTCTTATTCACTGGCAAACTTCCAAAACCAGCATGTGAAAACCCCAAGGCAAAATTATAGCTACTTACTCATATGGAATCTTCTTAAAGACCAGGTGGTCCAGTAGAGTCAGCTGTTCAGCTATTTCCAAAGCAGAGTGATTTTCAAAAGGTTCTGCTTTCACTCCTTCAATCTAAATGAAAAGGGTCAACAGCCAACTTAATGCAATGACATTAAGGCATTTTGACACATAGGGCATATTGTTTTCAATTTGGATGCTGTTTTTTTCTTTTTCTTTTTTTTTTTTAAACTATTCATTGATAGCTGGAGAGTATCTTGAGGAAGGCAACCCAATGATTAAGAGCCTGAAATTCATACCCTATGAGAATTTGGCTGAAGTAACTGAGAACATTCAGCCTGAAGAAGAGACTTAAAGGAAGAATTATAGCTATCCTTGAGCAGGACTCAAATAGAGAAAGAGGATTTAATTTGTTTTGTCTGCCTTCAGAAGACAAAACTAAGAGGAATGAGTAGAAGTATCAGAAAGAGCAAATTTAAGCTTTACATCAGGAAAAACTTCCTAACAATTAGAGTTGCTCAAAAGTAGAAGAGGCTGCCTTCATATGTGATTATATATATATAAAGAGTTTGGGTGGCTGCTTGAAGAGTATGTTTTAGAAGGGATTCTTATTCTTTTCTGGCTGGACTAGATAGCCTCTGAGGCCCCTTTCAATTACCGAACTCTGAATACTATAGATAAAGCAATGAGGGATATACATTGGACTTGGAGTCAGGCAGACCTTTGTTCAAATCTAGCCTGAGATACTTATTAACTACAAACTTTGAACAAGTACTATTTCTGGGCTGACCACTTGCTATTACCTTCCATTTCCTGCTAGTGGAAAACTACCTCAAATTGTGGGGATAGGAATACTCTCAAATAATCCCACTCAATACTTTGTTCTAGAAAAAAATGTGTAAATCTGAGAAAGGGAGTAATCATTTGAGGAAAGGAGACAAGCTGTGTCTCAGTTTTCTTTTCTATAAAATGGGGATGAAAATAATACCTATCTCACAAAGTTGTTGGAAAGATCAAATGAGATGGCACATGTAATTTGCAAACTTTAAAGTGCACATAAAGTTTGCTATTAGCTATTATTATGATCTTGAGTTTAGCAACAGTCCTTTTTTTCCAACCATAATTTTCTATTTTCTAAGATGTGAGGATATTGTCAGATGGAACCACAGGATTTTAGGCACATTACTTTTCTTTGTTGGGTGAATGGGGAAAGCATTTAGGTGATTAGATTTCCTTAATTTTTCCTGGCTAGAAGTTAAAGGGTTATTCATAAGTCTGATACTACTCTTGGTAGGCATGAGAGCTTTGATCTGGCCTTTCTTCCCTGGCTATATCACCTCTCCTAAGGTGACCTAATGATTTGCCATTCCTGAAAGCTCATTGAATTGGTGCAGGATTTAGTATGGACAGTTGATCAATTTAGCCCATTAAAACTTAGAAATTTTAATCTTGAGGGATTCATTAACCTCATTTCTTAGTAGCTGGGATTATAGGCATTGCCACTATGCCTGACAGAATTCATAATAGGAATTGTATTTTGCATATTTGTGCTTCCTAGAAGTTGAAATTAAAAGATTGATTTGACTATATAGTTTGTATGGGGGAAAATGCATTTTAAAAGAAAAATAGCAATTAGAAGACAATGATAATGTTTCTAACTGTACAATGGATCACTTTGTAAATTAATAAAATGAGATAATGTCTGTAAAATTTTGTTAATTCCTTCAAAATAACCCCATGGAATATATGGCTTTTATAATTTTGATTATATATGTATATATATATGTATAAATCATGTTGTTAATTAGTTCTTTGAAAATAAATTAGGAAAAATGATGTTATGAGGAACAGTTAAAACCACAGAAAACATGTTATAACTATTATGAATGGACTTATGGTCAAATAGTGACATTGATGGAATTTAGCTATAATGTGATCTAATTATGAAATCATATTAGTAAAGCAATATTATTTTAGGTATGTCTGCAATAAAACCTATACTCAAATGGATCTATGATCTTATCTTTTTGGAATTTCCATCCAAGAATGAATATTGCAATCCAACTATGACTGTCCATTTATTCTGTTGGAATCTTATTCATATTTTCCTGAAGGTTTGCTACATAGAGTCCATCCAACATCCTAGAAGCCTTCTTCACTTTCTGCCAACAGGGTGAAGAAATCAGTGGAAGACTCTGGTTATTTACCTGTCATCTCTTGTGACTCTTGCCATGTGACTAATCTGTTTTCTCTTCCTAACATAATTCCCTAATGACATCTTTTCTCTGATTCTTCTTCAATTTCTCATTGATTATACATTGCAATCAGCTTTCTTTCATCATATGCCTCTCTACTGCCCTCAGAGGGCATATTCTTCCATAGAAAAGTGAGCCTTGTTTTAGCAATTCCTTTCAGATGTCTAAACAACACAGAAATAGCTTTAGGAGTGAAAACTAACCTATGATTGCAAATTACGTTGTTATTAAATAAATTATCTAAAATTATTTGCATGATGAAGGGCCCAAGAACTTTATTGTATTCTTCTGCATTCTCTCTCAATTTATACCACTACCTGGATGCATCATCAACAAATTTGAACTGGAAGAGGCCTTAGACATTACCAAGTTCCATCTATTATTTTATAGAGGAGAAAACTGGGAGTCACAATAATGAGATGACTTGATAATGAAATCATGATAGAATCAAGATTAGAACATGTCTTCTGACATCCCAGTCCAGTGCTCCTTACTCTCCTACACAATAATTGTGAAGGAACATATTATTAATTCCATTGCTCTTTACCCGACTTGGGGGAAAAAACTTGTTTGTCCATAAAATGAGTAAGTTTCACAGCTATTGATACTTTCTGTATGGTATTGACTATTTGATTTGCTTTAAGACACAGGCATTATATGGTACTCTTATTATGTATTCATTATTTTAACATCACATTACACCTGTACTTATTAAGAATGAAAAATGTAGTCAAACTGCTTTTTGATCTAGTTGACAGCAACTAGTGTGACTGTGCTTGTTTATGCTAAAAAATTTGTTATCTTTGGGTAGTTAGACAAATTGTTATTTTAAATTTATTATTATTATTATTTACAACCAATATTAAATTAGAATGGAAAATTTTATTTCCTCTTTTTCCTCATTCCGGGGATCAGCCCCTATAGGTCAATCAGCCTCTGAAGAACATACTGCAAAGGAGATTGCCCTAATTTTTGGAGTATATACTCTTGGATCTTGGGCAGAACCCCACTAATTAGGAGAACTTGCTTCTTATTTCGAGTGTAAATAGAATCTAATCTAGATGAATTTACCTTAGAAAATAAGCCCATGCCATTACACCCCTCCATTGGGGTTTAAGGTGACCCAATTCATGAAGGAAAAAATCAACCAGAGTGTTTTGGATGCAGATGGATTTCCTGTCCAGATTGCTAGAGATGGCTGAAGCCCATGATCAAACCACATTACAAGCAAGAGGAGCTGAAGACTTTTAACCCACTATCTCATTTAAATGTCCACCAATCAGGGCTGACTTCTCCTGTCAGGGGCATTGTTTTTCAAAAAAAAAATTAATACATTCATTGTCTTAACTAGATATCTTTTATTATGGAGAGAAACCAGTGATCATTAATTTGATCAATAAATTGATTATTAACTACCCAGAAACTGTCTCTTGGGTTTTTCATTCATCACAGTTGACACAGGTATAGAAAACATTCCATTTTATCAGATCAACAGGAATAAGAGGCTTTTTCAAGCTTAAAGATATTTAGTTTCTGAACATAGTAACAACGTTCCTTGCCTCTTCCCTCCACCCACATCATTTACAGAGGAGGAGATTTGAACTCAAACTAGTTTGACTGTAAATTCAGTTCCCTATCTACCCACTCATTATAGATACTGCCTTTTATATTTATTTATAGACAGATAGTAACAGTCATACAAATAGACAGTGAATGTCCCTTAACATGGGATTACTGGGCTACAAAGAGGTAATGTGTTCAGGATATGTGATGTCATATTTTGAAAAGGCTAGTTAATAATAGCATTAAAGTCAGATTTCTATTTCTTGTACTTAATATTCTTTGAGTGTCCCAAGTACATTGTCATCCATGATTATCATTCAGTTCTGTCCAATTTTTCTAAAAGTTGTGTAAAATTAGTTAGTAATGTAATGATTGATGACTATGTGTATGGAGTAACAACTCAAATGTCAAGTCTGGATTATTGAAACCCTCTTTTGTCATTACTCAAGCTGCATATTTGGCTTAACACCAGAGCTGCCGAAGAAGAAACAGCTCATTGTATTCTTCACATACTACATACTAAAACCCACTTCCTCAGACAGGCGGCCTTGGAAACTACCAAAAGACAAAACTGAAGAGGTAATGACCCCATTCAAAAGAAAAGAATATTTAAGATTGAGGCAAAAGAAGCCATAAAACAGGAGAGAGATATATAGACTGCACAGGTTCCTATGTATCTTTAAGTCATCTAGAACCAGTCACCAGGTAGGGAAGAAGGGAGGAGAAGCAGAAATGCAAAGCAAATGCTCTCTTCAGTTGTAAACATTGTGTGAGAGTTGACTCTGCTCTGCCTTTAGGGCACGGAGATATGAACAAGAGTATAAGCAGGGGTCTCACAACTCATAAATAAAGGAAATCTTATTTGTAAGTGTACTGATGGAAGGAGATGATCTTTGAAAAGAGGCAAGAACCTTCTCTTCCTAAATTAGAAAGAATTTGTGCTCTCTTTAAGTAATTCTATTGCATTAAAATGAAAATTTCTAATGTATTTATGATAGTTATAAAGAGAGATGATTTTAAGCCTCATTAAGAGTTAATTTCTGCAAACCAGTGAGGAAAAAATAGAATTTAAAAGGTCATCTCAAAATTAGATTCTATCCAAACAAATTGTTTATGGACTGAAATTATGGAACATTTTTATGTTACTTTCTTGAATGAAACCTGCTTTAGTGACTATTGAAGCATCAAGGAGGAGGAAGCATGACCCATGGCAAACATTCCATTCTATCAGATCAACAGGAATAAGAGGCTTTTTAAAACTCAAGGGGTAATGCATTCAGGGTGAGTCTTTTGTTATAAGTATAAGGATACTTGGCTGCAAAATCAATGAATATTTCATCTCAGAGTTGAAAGCAGAGTCTCAGATCAAATTCTCATGTGGTAATGTCCTAAAAATTGGCCTTTTGGCTACAAGATGAGGAGCTAACTTTGCAGCTCTTCCTAAGCTCAGAGAGAACAGAATATTTTGATTTTCTCAACCTTGACCCTCGATATATCAAAGTTTTCTTGCTACAATAAGAATTATTGGGCATTGCAAGTCCTGGGGAATAGGAAGGAGACTAGGTTGTCTAAGGAACAGTATAGTAGATAGGATGCTGGACCTAGAGTCAGGACCATTTCTCTTTCTGAGTTCAAAACTGAACTCAGACACTGGGAATGTCACTTAATCTTGTTTGCTTCAGTTTCCTCATCTGTAAAATGAGCTGGAAAAGTGGCAAATGACTCCAGTATTTTTGCCAAGAAAATCCCAAATAGGGACATGAAGAACTGGACATGACTGAATTAGGTTAGGCATATGATAATTAGGTTTAGGCATATAATCTGGGGAAGAAGTAGATCATAGAGGAGGCAGAAAACAAAATTTTCTCAGAATAATCTCTCCTACTGAAATGTAAAATCCTTTCTTTAGTAATACATTCCTCTTGATTAAGTATTATCCTTTCCCTAGTCCATTTCCTTTCTTCTTGATAGATCAGACTTGAAACAACATTGAAAGCATTACTCTTCCCAGTAGGAAAGGGTTGCTGAAAGGGGAGGTGGTGAGGGTAAGTTTATGGAGGACAAATTTTTTTATTTTGTAATCCTGCATATGCTTGGGTTTGTCTAACGTCCAACTCCAAAATTATTTTAGGGAACGTGGGGTGAGCAAATGAAGCAATAGAGTAAGTGAAGAGACATTTCTGAGCAGTATTAATTAATAATTTATTATGAAAACAGGATTTACCATCTGTACAATCTCTTCCAGTGTGATCTGGTTGTCTCCTGGGTCTTCCTGTGTCAAAGTCCTATGGTATGAAAAGGTAAAAATTAAACCAGATGATTATGAGGTACTGTTAAAAAAGATATCTGCTTCTAATCAATCAATCAATCAAACAAATATTTATTAAGTACTTAAGAATGAGGTTAGTGTTGTACCAGGTACAAAATAAGTCTAAAATATAACTTCTGTCTACAGAGTTTATAATCTACATAAACAGAATAAACAAATATATTTAAAAGAATTAATGAAGTAATATAGTTTACATTAAAGCAAGAAATTGTGCTATAAAGATGGAACAAGTGAATTAGAAAAAGGGAATGTCTATGATTGCTGGAATTTTTTATGGAAGAGGTGAATTTTAAGGAATGGTTAAGATTAGGATAGGCTGAGAAGACTTAGGAGAATATTTCAGACAGAGGAAAAAAAATCAGCATTAAAGACAAATTGGGGGCTGGATTATGTGTGTGTGAAAAGTGTGTGAAAAGTGAAAAATTATAAGATAATGATGACATCAAATTAGAGAGAGACTTGAAAATTTAGGCAGAAGACTTGAAACTTCATATAGCTGGCCAAAAGGAATCAATATATATGCTTTGGAGTAGGATAGTGACTTGATTAAAATGGTGTTTTAGAAAGTTTAGACAGGTAGAAATGTGCAATATATACGTGTTGGAGGAGGAAGGAAGGGAGACTGGAGGTAAGGAAAATGGCTAGGAGATGGGCATAATAATTTAGGTATAAGGTGATGAAAATTTGGACTAGGATATTTACAGTGGAAATGAGGCAGAGAAACATTCAAAAGACAATGAGAGAATTAAGAGAAAAGGGGAGAAGAAAATAAACTTGTAAGTGCCTATCTTATGTCAGGTATAGTGCTAAACACTTTATAAATATTGTTTTATTTGATCCTTGAAACAACCCTGCGAAGAAGGTGATATTGATCATTTCTGTTTTACAAATGAGGAAACTGAAGAACAGAAAAGTTAAATGGCTCACCCAGGGCCACACAGCTAGTATCTAAAATGGTTTTTTCCTCAGGGTTTCTTGTCTACACTTAGTACAGAGTTAAATGATTGGCTGGGGTTATGAAGGTTCCTGGTTTTGAAGAATTATGTGACTATTGATAGAACTGGAGAACTTGAGAATGAATTTACAGGGTGAGGGATAATGATGAATTAGATTTCAAACACATTAAGTTTAAGATGATTGAAAAAGTGTAACTATAGGTTTAGGAATTATCAACATAGAGGAGGTAAGCAAGTATGTTAATTATAGTAGCTCATATTTATATAGTGACTTAGTTGTTGAAGTACTTACCTCACAATGATACTGTGAAGTAGGTAGATAAGAATAGAGAGCTAAAGATTAAACATATAGTTAAACTCACAGTTAGGGATAAAGAGGAAAAAGTGGAATAACAAGAGAGAGGAGATGGGTCAGAGAGGTAGGAGAAGAACCAGAATTATTTCGTGTAATGGAAACTAAGAGAGTTTAAAGGTTTAGGAAGAAGGAGGCAATTAATACTGTAAAAATGTGGAGCAGTCACAGAGAATGGGTACTGAAAAGTGACTTTTGGATCAGGAGGTTAGAAGACTCCTTTGGAGTCTTAGTGACTGTGGAAAGAGTAGTTTCAATACAATCTTGTAGACAAATGCCATAGAGAATGAGTGGTGAGGAAATGGTCTCTGTTGACAAAGACCAGTGGTTTAAGAAAAGTAGCCATGAAAAAAAGTAATAGTAGTTAAGGAGCCCTTGTATCCTCTTTTCTTCCTTTGTTTTCCCTTTTTTCCTCTTCTTTCCCTCCCTTCCTCTTCACCTGCTTTCTTTTCTTTCTTCTCTTTCTCTCTCTCTCCCTCTTTCCCTCCATCTGTTTCTCAACATTTATACCTTTTAATCCAATACTGAGGAAATGCAGCTATGTCTTTAGCTTCAGTTGGCAATTTGAGCCACAATAGTTTCTTTGGTAGGCTAAAAATTATTTATTGGAAAGATATGGATGAGGTTTGTACCTAGGGGAAGAGCCTCATGAGCTACTACTACATGAAGCTGATTCAAGGTTGAATATAGGAGAAAGGAAAGGAAGGGAAAATGAACACTCCACTGACATGGTTAATTATGACTTTACTTTTGTCTCTTAAAGGTCTGCTCTGACCAAAGTATCAGAAAGATCTTTCTTTAAGTGATTTTCTTTCATTGTAATTTTGAAACTTGCACTTGTGACAGTTTAAGTAATCCTTAGTATTTCTTCTAATTATAAGTATAGAGACACATAGATAATGATGAAATTAGACTGATATCTCCAGTAAGTCACCCAGATATTGGCTTAAAAGACTCTATTTAAACAAACATTTCTTTCCATAGAAAATCTCACTCCATTTTAAGGAATAATTGGAGTTGTCCAATTAGGAGATTCATTAGAAGTCTGAAGGCAAAAAGAATTGATGATGGCTTGTTGGGGATTTTAAAGAAGGATTCTTGTCCAGGTGTGGGTTGGACTAGATAGCCTTAGAAGTGCATTCCAACCTCGAGATTCTGTGATTATGGGTGAGAATTGATAAATGTAAAGGAATAAAGAAAAGGTACAGTAACCTTCTTAGGGCAGAAACGCAGTGTCTTCTCTCATAAAGATATGAAGATGCTAATTGATGGCTACTCACCCAAATATCATTCACATCCCCCTCCCACCAACTTCAATGCAATATAGATCCATTTCCAGGCTAGCCACAGCATGTATAACAACCACAGAAACATGCTTAGTTCCATAAAAAGAGCCTTTCACCTATTTTACTCAAAACGGGAATTCAGAATCTTGAACACAAAAGTGTTCTGGGACCTCTTAAAGTGGGTTCATAAAATGTTACCTTATAATATTGGCAGCTGCTTTTCTTTCTTGGGTCAAAAGTTCAGGATCATGAATGACTTCTTCCAGAAAACTAATAACTTTAAATTTTAGTTCATCGTTGGTTTCAAAATCCTGCCAAGAATATTTATAGTGAAAATTTTAAAACTGTTTTTTTAAATGGCCTTAATTGACATTAAAAAATTATAGCATGAAGGAAAAATAGGAATGTCATCTAGTGACTCTGGCACAGGACAGGAACGGAAGACTCCTGACTTCTCTTTGTAGAACCATCACTGATGCCACTGGATTAATGGTGAATAACACATAGATATTATTTTCCAATGTCACATAAGAGGTGCACAGGATAAATGAATTATTAATTACTTAGAGATATCTGGGTGAAAGATGTTCCATAAACACCAAATAATTCCTGCTTTATATATCACTTGCCTTTTAGCTCCACTCTCTGGGAGAAAACCCTCTCTTTACCACTGCTGCTGGTGTGGGTAGTAGAAACAAGACATGGCCTTGTTATTTTCTGTAATTGCAATTGCTTATTTTTCTTAGTTATACACTATTTTAACAAACAAAAATAAAAACATAAATTCTCATTTTCCTTTTTTTCATACTGATAGTAGTATATTGTTTGATGTAGATCTGTTGACAAATATTTCAAATAATGTCTGATTGCTTGAGGATGATTCCCAATTCTTCCCAGCTGCAACCTGGCCTTAACACATCATCAAACATTTGGGCTTTATGGAAGAAAAAAGCTTACCTGAGAATGCTTTGAGACCCAATGTCGAAGGACATTCAATACTCGGTTGGTTGCTGCTCTCCTTATCACAAATTCTTTATCTCCATTCCTTTGGTCAGGGGGAAGCCTAAAATGTTGGTGATCAATAGAGCAGAGAAAGGTTGGGGGATGGAGGCACCAAAAATGTAGTCTAGAAAAACAACTTAGCCCACAAGTTGAATCTACCATCATATCCTGGTGCTTAGATTTAGATGATACTTTAAGTCTGTTCCTATCACTTCTGCCGGCTTTCTAAGTATATCCTATTTTTTTTTTTTAATATTAAATTGGTGTTTTGAGAGCTCTGAACAATTAGAGTGGTCAAAGGCTACTTAAACTTTTTCACTTGTGACCCCTTTTTGCCTGAGAAAATTTTACATGACCCTGGATATATAATTATATAAATTATATATATATATTTGATTGATATATTTGATTTAGGTAATCAAATCAAATATTTACTGATGATAAATCATAATTTTGGAATCCACATTTAGTTATGAGACCCCATATAGTGTTATAACCCACAGTTTAAGAAGCTGAGGAGTAGTCAACATGCTCTACTGGACTCAGGTTTTTGTGTTAAGGTAAAAAAATTTTCCTCCTCAACAAGATACTTTCTTGGGTCAAAAGTTCAGAGTCATGAATGACTTCTTCCAGAAAACTAATAACTTTAAATTATGATATCGAGATAAACCTCTTCTCTTAAAATACATGTCAATGGAACATAAACTTTGACAGGTCCTGTCAAACTAGAAAAGCCTTGAGCATAATGACAAAAGACTGCACCTGTTATTATAGGATTGCCTGTAGCTAAGTATCAGATTCATTACCCACAGGTTAGCAAAGAGGAATGAATTATCTGGCCACAATAACATAAAACATAAAAAAAAAATTCTTAATGTTTTGTAGAATCCCTTAACTTATGAAGAAAACCAGGCAAAGAGTTCTAAGAATCATATTTTTTAGGTTACTTACAAATATTTATTTGATTGATATTCTCACAAAAAAGTATTAGAACTTTGAAAGAACCTTATCTAATGACCATTGAGATGGTGTATTCCTAAATATGCTAAACTACCCTTTTCTTATAAATGCAATTAAAACACATAAAAAATTGCTTTTAAATGGAAGGATAGCTCCAAGTTTCTTCTTGGAGACAGGAACAAAGAAATTTATAGAATTGGTTTCTTTTTGTGCATAGAAGGGTAAAGAAGCAACATTATTTCATGGAACATCTGTTCTCATCTTGCACTCATGAAGTGCAAGGGGACCCATGATGACAATTGCAATTTATGTGCCAGTAGCTGTCACAGAGAATGAAGAATAGAGAAAATTTATAAAGAACTTAATAAAATTCTCCAAATAAGGTCAACACATATCTAGACACTTGATGACTTCAGTGAGAAGGCAGACACAGGGAAAGATGGAAAAATATGAAGGAGGCCAAAAGATGACACATTATTCAGATTTTGCATGACTATATGTCATGAATACTCTTTGTATTAGATACAGTTTTAGATACAGTCTAAAAGATAGCTAGAAGGTAGTGGGCATAGTGATCACTGAACAAAATCATAGAAAAAAATTAAAATTAATTATATCTTAATAGTCAGCAATGATAGATGACTGACTTGAGAGCACTTCAGAATCAGCTGACTGTAATCAAATCATCAGCTGTCAAAGTAAAGGCAAAATTAATACAAAATTAGTGAAAAGGCTAAGGATGAGACAATATTGCCTTCAAATATGACAATTTCAACTTGACCTATTTAAAATTAGGGGCTAACTATGAAAAGTAGGAAATGAATGAAAGTAAAGAATTTACTCTGATTATCACCATTTCTTAGAGGTTAGCTAATCGAAAACCAAATTAGCTCATTCCCTCAGCATTTCTAGGTAAAGTTGGAAATACAATAAATGAAGATAAAATGAAGAAAATATGCTGGCACTGTTATGGTGATCTAGTCTTATTAATGAGAATGGAATGTCCTGATTTGTACTCTTACCACCATTGTACCTGTATATTATACTGTAAAGCAGAAGTTAAATTCAAGAAAATGAAGTGGGGAAAAGTGGATTATCCCACTAAATATATAAAAATGAGGCACAATTTGAAAGTGTTAGATCAATTTTCAAAATAACTAAAAAAACTTATTTCAAATCACAACTCAACAAATAGTGATTAGGTACATGGCATATAGAAGGGATGGAAGAATGGAAAACAATGGAAAAACCTTAGACCCTATGAGTACTAAAAAGTGTGACAAAGTAGACATCAGTAATATCTCCTCATTTCTATAACACACATATCAAAGTTTTCCTTGATGAAAATATGAGAAAAGAATGAAAGACTTTCCTAGATGATTTCTTAGATAACAGCATAGTTTCTCTTCACAGTGACACAATTTACTGAGAGGTGTGGAAAATACAAAATGCTGCTGTGTTTCTTGTTTTTTGATGACTAAAACAAAATAGAAACAAGACACCATTTGTAAAACAAAATGCAAACAGTGACTTTTCTTCCACAAGATGCCTTCCATTAAGTCTATTAAGACCTCTAGAGGTCAATGGAATAGAGTTATCTCTGTGGTTGTATCTATCAAAGAATCTGATTTAAATATAAAAGCTAGAGGAAAAAATTCTCTTCAAAGATTATTCACTGCTATAATGTAGTTATAAAATATGGATATTTATAGACAAAGATGTCTACCTCTGCTGTTGGGAATGCCTGATGCATTATCCAAATGAACACATATTCCCTACATGATGAATTTTTCCATATGTTTTTGTTTGTGGATAACATTGTTCTGACTGGTTCAGGGGCTGAAATATAAGTATCTTTCAATGAGATCAATGACAACTCAAAAGAAATGGACTTAATAATTCTAATAGGAAAAGTAAAGGAGATGAAGGCTCAGCATGGTATTTTGAGAAAAACACTGGATTTGGAGGTAAAAGACTTGGCTGCAAATTCAATTGTATTTATTACCTGTACTTTTACAAATGAAATCAAAGTTTTAACTGTAACAGAGGGTAAAGGTACTGGGAAAATCAAAAGCATCTTCAGAAAAATCCATAAATAGCATCTTCCTATATATAGACATCCTCTCAGGATGGATAGCTTTTCTCTGCTACAGCTATAGTTGGAATGTTTTCTAAAATGATTAAATTTCCAACAGATATACAGTGTTGTATGCATACATTTTAGTATGTTAATGCAGACAGGAATGGCTTGAGGCATACCTTCTCAGTTCTGTATGATTCTTATCCAAATCTTCTATATTCTGTCCAATGCATTTCTAATGTATTAGGGAGAATATACTTTGGATCTTTTAATAATTTGTAGATATTAGTGTAAAACTTGCCTGGATTTTAATCTTTTATTTCATCTTCTTCTTACTACATGAGCAACCATCTCCTAGACCATAAACTACATATTCTTATCCTTTTTCCCTTTGGTTCTATTCATATTGACCTCCACCTGCACTTTACGATTTCACTTCTTATTATGCAACTGAGGCAGAAGGAAGAAATGAAATGGTCTGGAGAGAGAAACAGTTGAGGCATGGAAACAGTAAAAAAAAAAAAAGTTTATTTTGTGAAACCTAACACAGAGATAGAGCTTTCACTTTTTTCTCTCTGAACTCTTGAGTTTCTTCCATCTTCTCTACGCATAAATGTATTGTGAAGATTTTCTCCATGGAAACTACCTGGGCTTTCTACCCAGCTTCACTCCTCCTCTTGCTACTTCTCTCCCACCCGTACTCCAAAGAAAACCCTAGCACTTATCAGTTACTTCAAACAAACACTTGGTTATTCAGATAGTTTATCTGACATGGTGGCAGCTAGGTGGCACAGTGAATAGAGTGCCAGGCCTGAAGGCAGGAAAACCTGAGTTCAAATCCAATCTCAGACACTCACTAGCTGTGTGACCTGGGAAAATCACTTAACCCTGTTTGCCTCTGTTTCCTAACTTTAAAACGAGTTGGAGAAGGAAATGATAAACCATTCCAGTATCTTTTCCAAAACCCCCCAAAAAAGGTCACTGAGAGTCAGACATGACTGAAAACAACGAATCAATAAAATAAAGAAAACTGATTAATATTATTTTACAAATTTTAAATTAGTTATTTCTGTGCCTTTTCCCACTGAATTACTAATCTGATACCTCACTGTGCTATGGAGATTCATCTCCATTTAGGTCAAAAGGTGATTTCAGGTTTCCAAGACAATGCCAGAAAGAAGGCAAACTCTGACAGATCCTTGCTAGGAATCAAAGCTTTGAGTTTAAGACAGTGTGACATCTATCATCAGAATTACCAAGAACCTAAGTTTGGAGAAAATCATTACAAGAAAGTTGGCCACTATAGGATGCTTTTTTCCCCCCAGACAGAGCAATCACAAAGACTATTTGTCACTTAATTTTTCATCTTTGAGAAAACTATGTAAGACCTGGGATCAGCTTCAAAAACCAATCCAGCATGATACATTAGTGTAGATGGTAACTATTCTGATGAAATCAGTGCTCCCTATAATGCTGAGATAAGAGCTGGTGTAATAGAATATGGTCTCCAAATCCAACCCAGCTATGCCATGATTGCCACATTGTGGTTTGAACTTGGAAGTGCAAACAGTTTCTGTTAGAGAAGTCTGTCACCCACACAATGGCTTGAGTTGTGGGTAAAGTTGCTTTAGGTTTATGCTGGGTCTTTTGCTGAAAGACTTCCTATAATGCCGGCCTTTTTAGAAAATTAGTTTTGAGTCAACTCAGCAGGCAATTTTAAGTACCTATTATACATGAGCTTCTGATACATGCTGAGACCCTTACTCCATCTTTTTAAAGGAAACTCCCAGTTGACAGAAAAAAGACAATGGGTTTCCAGATTTAAGGATCATACTCTGGGTAAACTGTTCTGAGATCTGAATATTGTTTCTTCCTATGAAAGGAAGGCAACTTACCTTTTCTTGGTGAGCTAACTTTTGTTGAAGATGATGGCCTGATAGGGCTGCTCTCTAAGTATCTTTAAAGTAATGCTTCCAAATGGACTCTTTCCCATTGGCCACCCTTTGACCCTATCTTCTTAGAGACTTTCTTGCCTTTGAGACTCAATCTTTGGTAGGACTTGAAGATGATGCTAAAAAAGGGACCAAACCTCTATCACAGGATCATCACATGGTTTGGGGATCGTTGGGCAGTTGATCCTGGAGAGACTGATATACCAGAGAATTCTAAAAATTATCTTACATACCTGCACTTGCTAATGACATTCTTCTGTACTTCTCTTTGTTAGGTGTGCCCTCATTGGCTCCAGCAGTTGCTATGGCAAAAGCTGAGGCGGCTGAAAGGGCACTCCGGTTATTGTCCAGTTCTCGACAAGAAGTCATCACAACTCCATTATTATAAGAAAATAGTGAAAATTCTGGTGGTGAGAAAGAGTAATGTAAACCATTAATTCACTTCACCCTTCAACTCTTTGGTTTAGTTTCCACATCTGTAAAATGAATGGATTGGATTATATCATCTTTAAGATCCCTGCCAGCTTTAACATTCTATGATCTGGCCATTCCATTGAAAAGAACCAAAAGTAGGCCCCCTTCCTCTTCAGCCTTGAGAAAACTATGTAAGCCTGGGAACAGCTTCAAAAGTCAATCCAGTATGATATGTGTTCCAAGTCATTATGGTTATCTGGGTGCTTCTCTTAAGCTTAAAGACTTACAATTGGGAAAGGCATTTTAAATTTCCCTAATACAGTCTTTATAGGGAATAATAGTCTTTAATTGGGAATTTTAAAGGTATAGATTCAGTTGCTATCATAGCAAAATAAATTCATCCACTTTTGTTCTTATACTAGAAGAGATATAAAATGACTGGGTTGTCATTCTCATGCAACCGAAAGACATTGTTATGAAGTTATCTTTTAAATCATTTATCTGCCTTTCCTTTGTTTTAGCCTTAATATGTCTCAGGTGTGGTTCTGATAGAGCCTTATTTGAAGACAGGAGAAGATATAATATTGTTTCTCAAAATTTTCTGTTGAATGCTACATCTTTAAATACATGGCAATATTTTGGGGATGTAGAAGGGGTAGAGGCAGGGTGTGGAAAGACCTCAGATAGTTAGAATTATTGCAGAATCAGTTCTTCAGAAACATTTTGTGGTGATTTGATTGTTCAAAGTGGTTTAGTGGAAAGAAGGAAGGTTTTGAAGTCCATCACAGGGCTTTGAATCCTATTTCTGTTACTGATTATATGAACTTATTCAAGTGATAGCCTCTCTTGGCCTAGAAAGGAAACTTGACTTCGTTTTCTTCATATATAAAGTGAAGGAGTTAAACCAGATAAGGTCTGTAAAACAGTCTCTTTTAGTTCTAAATCTGGAATCTAGTTCTAAATCTTACTTTGGGAAGCTGTAGGCTAACCCGAGCACATTTTAAAATGTAACCCCTTCACTGTTACACTTGGAAAATAAACAGTCCTAGACTCTGTAAATCAACTCATTTTGTCCAAAATACCAGCAACTTTAACATGAATTTTATATGGTTTATTTATGAATTTCCATTTTATACTATCTTTTTTCTCTTGAGAATGATTTTGTATTTTGGAAATTCATACTACAACTTGCAACTGTTTTTTTTTTTTAAATCTTCTACCCTGCCCCTTCTAATCTTAATGCTTCTGTTTATTTTTACTTTTTTCAAAAGTACATATGGTATGATGACTTTGACCTTCAGGGTACAGACTAGAAACTGGATACCCAGATTGTGAGAGCCTAGGAATGTGACAGGTACATAGCTTGCGGGATCAAAAAATCCAGTCTTTTGCAATGTACTCAGGTCATCTGCATGGCTCACAAAATATTATGATTTTTTAAAATGGACTTAAGGACTTCTCAAAATTCTTTTCAGCCTATAACATTGACTAATATCATTGGTGATCTCTAACATTGGACAAACTTGTTCATTTGCTTGGGATAAATTAGATTTATCATTTCATACTTATGATATAAAAATCCAAGAAATATTATGGTAGGCTGACCAAAGATTGTCATTCAAAGTGGCACAATAGGATGGTAATTGCCTTTGTGAATTCAGTCTTTTTATTTTTTTGAGGCAATCAGGGTTAAATGACTTGCCCAGGGTCACACAGCCAGTAAGTTGTCTGAGGCCACATTTGAACTCAGGTCCTTCTGACTTCCGGGTCAGTGTTATATTCACTGTGCCATCTAGCTGGCCTGATATAAATACAGTCTTAAAACATCAATGAACATAGGATTATATATTTGGAGTGAAAGGTGAGAAAGAGACAAACTAATTTAACTCCATTTTCAGATAAACAGTGAATAAAATAGTCCTAACTTTATTGCTAATAAAATTTCATCATTTATTAATTTAATTGAACCATTTTGAATGTATTTGCATTTTTGACTTGTAATAAATAATAATACCTGAAGCATTTTTGCTTTTGATTGATTTTGGAGTAGTTGGAGACTTAGTTGGTGAAGTTTCTGTGTCTGCATCATCACTTTGATTTTGATCATTATCTGACTCTTCTCTTACAGAGACTTCTGTGCCTAGGAGAAAACAAGAAATGGTTTAATTTTCCTGTTCCATTTAGAAATGCAAATTCATTTTTCTAGCTTGAAAAGTTGAACAATTTAAATTTTCTATAATCGATAATCATTAAAAGAGAATATTATCAAATGAAATTCTGGGCTCCCCTTTAGTGAGTCTGTATATTGTATCTGGAAATCAGTAGGCATAATTTTGTGGATAATTACTGTGGTTACTGACTTTTAAGAAAAATCCACCACAAATCATCTAATAAATTTGTGGTTCATTCACTATAGTAGGTGTAAGAACCAAAATTAGGATGAGGTGACTGATGAGGGTTTTGAACCAGGATGTGGAATTCAGAATAAGATAGTATGATCCAAGAAAAAAGGGGCATTTTTGATCGGGTGAACTAAGATGTATTAGAAAAAGCCTAGAATCATATGGTATTATTATAAGAGGATATCAGGTTCCTGAAGATATGTAGCTGAAAATATACCAAGAATTAAAACAATATTCTTGCCACATTGATTTTTAAAAAATACCTGGTCTAATTTATGGGCTATTTTAATAGCTATTATAAAATTATAATTATTTATACTATTTGTCCAAAAGTCTTTACAGGAACTACTTACTCTAGGTACTCTGATTTAATGTCACTGATTGTGGAATTGATTCCTTTAGTTAGCATTATCAGGGTATGGTTGTTTTGGTTGTTAAGATGACTAAATTGTGTTAAACAATGATAAATTTAAATCCCTTGTTCTCCTGAGCAAAATATCCTGAGAACCTCTTTTCCTTTTTTAAAATATAATTTCAATAGCTATTTATAAGAAATGATCTCCTATATACAATGACTAGGCAAAACTTAGACAATCTAGATCAAATGGCCCATTAATTGGTTATTGGTCTAAAAATGTTTGAAATGGTTAACTCATAATTCATCTGACTTTAGTCTCTCATTTTTAACTCCACTCTCTGGATTGCTTTTTCTCCTCTTTACTAGCTGCCTCACCTCCCTTCTATACTCTAGCTCTTTTACTTGTTTCCTTCCCTTATTAGAGTGTATCTTAAGGGCAGGGACTGACTTGCTTCTTTTCTTATATTTATATCCTCAGAATTTAACATAGTGCTTTGCATATAGTAAATACTTAATAACTGAACTATCATCTATCTATCTATCCTATGGGACAGGGATACTCTTTCTTGAGAAACATGAAGCAGATCAGTTATGGTGCTAGAAAAAATCTAGGCAGATCCAGATAAGAACTCTGCAAAAAAGTGCAAACAATATGCTGCTTTTAGAATTTACATTATTATTAAACTTCTGTTATGACTTGTTATTAAAACAAATGGTTTTCTTGGAACCCATATTCAAATTTTCCATTGCTATCAAAATTTTTCCTGTCTTCTCAGAACTAGATCACCAGATGTTTCCTAAGTTCAATAGACCATCACTTTCTTTGTGAATTTGCATAGTATGGTCTTTTTTCCAAGTCTGGAATTCATCTGTTCACCATCTCAATCTTTCAGAATCCTTGTCTTCTTAGCTTAGGTGCTATGTCCTATGTGTAGCCCTCTCAAATTCCTCCAGCTGAAAGTGTTCTTTGCTATAAATATTTCTAGAACACCTTGCAAATCTGGCCTTTTCATTTACTTCTTGTCATGTCTCCCTTATACCATATTTGCCTGGCATATGCAGTATTCTCCTACTAGAACTCCAGCTCCTTGATGGCAGGAATTATTTAGTTTGTGTCACTGTATTCCCCAGGATCTAGAACAATGCCTTACTTATACTACATTTATACTGAATTGAATGCTAGTACATATAATTGTTAGAATTTCCTAAATCATTATAAATCATTTTTAAAAGGGAAAGACAAATTTGGCTCTCTAATTTTTTTTCATGTTAATCATTGACATTCTTAACTCAGTAAGCTCTGTTGATCTACTTGTATATTCAAGAATTTTTTGATATTAATAGGATATTGAATGAATGAAAGACTATCCACAAAGAGAACAAAGATAATAGAGAACAGAGATTCATAATATTTTAATCTTAAAAAATTTTTTTTTGACTTTTATTAGACTTGTTTTTTTCACGTCCATAGCAAATTGACTAGTGTTATTAACCTATTTTATTCCTCAATAGAATTTTATTCCTCAATAGAATAGAATTCCTCAATAGAAGAAGTAAGCTCCTTGAGAACAGGGACTATTAATCATTTTTTGTCCTTTTATCTATGATGTCCAGTATAATGACATGCATAACAGAAACTTAATAAATGTTTGTTGAATTAAATTAAAATAATTTTTCAAGATGATCTTAATCCCATATGACTCCCTTCCTACATCATTTCTAATGGCTTTTCTTTTTTTTTTTTTTGATTTATAGGATTGATCTATAAGATAATGTGTCCAAATGACATTATTTTAAGAGAAATATCATACAAAACATATAACTGGTACCACACTTCAAAATCTTTGTCTATCTCAGAATCATACACTCAGATATTAGAAACAAAAGGGAATGCCTATTAGCTCCCTAAATAAGAAATGTATTAAAAACCCAATTATTTCCAGTATCATGATTTATGCTATGACTCAGTTTGGGAGGATGAAGGTATAGAATAATAAAGTAACAGTTATTTTTGCTTGAACTGGGTAATGGTCTTTGAATTTGAATATGGGCAAGCAAAAGAGAGTTCTAAGACAGAATATAGAACTGAGATGCCACTAAATGGCTTCTAGGTTGGTTTGTGGGAATTTCTCAGTACCTAAGCAAATTTCTGACAATGAACATATATATATATATATACATAAACTTATTTTTACTTCGATTTAAAATCATGTATCCATTTAGCCATAGTAGGGAAAACCAGGGCCCACTTTATATAGATAGTGATGCTTGGCTTTCTATTTTCCAGATGATACCTATTTGTGGTCAATTTCCTTCAATTCCTTATTTGGTCATGTTGTATAATCCCAACCCTGTGGGTGTAGATTTGCCTTCTGGCCTCCGCAAAACTTTGTACTGTGATTCATCTGCTTTCCCTCGTCACTCATGGTTCTCAGTGCCACTGCTGTTGGTGGCTTCCCCCTGATTCTTTACATAATACATGCTCTTTGCCTTACCCACGCCTCTCACCTACATCTTTCTTCTTCACCCACAAATTGTTTTTTGTTTGCTGGCTTTATGATTCTGCTTGGGAAGTCCAATGTGGTTGAAATTAATAGATTGCTGAAGTGAAATGACACACTAAATCTACAAGAATGAGGGAAAATTGGATTGGAGCCAAAAGATTTGTCTGTGTGTAGATCAGATTTGACTCGTGAAAACTGCCCTGAGAATGGCAGAATTCTTCCAAATTTAAATCTTTCCTACTTGTGACTTGGCTATTGTAAACTGAACGGATTGAATATTTTGTACTTTTCTAGTGTACACTGTTAAGAGGAATTTTACATTGTTCTTCTGAGACTCACAACTCTATTTGTTCTTGGTCTTTGCTCAGACCATGGTTTTGTATATGATTCATTCAGGTTATGAGACTCTCTTTGTAAAAACATCAACTTACAGCTGGTTATGGCAGTATGTACCTGTAATTCTTGCTACTAGAGAGGCTGGTGGTTCTCTTAGACTCTGGAGTTCTGAACTTCACTGGACTATGACAATCAAGTGTCTACACTATGTTTAGAATTAATATGATAGGTTCTCAAGGATGGGTGAACCTACCTAGGTAGGAAGTAGACAAGTCAAACAGTGGTGGCATTGGGCCTTTCAATAGCTTCTGCATTTATAACCTGGATGGGAAAGCAAGACCCAGTCTCTTAAAAAAAATCAACTTACTTTGTTTGTTGGGACTTGAGTCTTCAATTTTTTCAGTTGTGCTTTCACCCTCATCAGGTATCTTATTAGGAAAGTTACTGAAAACATATGATTTGCTGATGTCCAGCGTGGTCTTACTAAAGGGTGACATAGAAGAATACATGCTTGCATAGCCATTTGAAGAGCAGCTTAAAGCAGCTAGATCCAAAGCCTTCCCTCCAGTGATGATGGGGATGTTTAAGGAAAGCTTTCGTCTTCTACTTGGTGAAGAAGACTTGGTGATGGACAAAGGTGGTGGGGAGGAGAACTTGCGATTAGCTCTTGGGGACTTGGGAGGTTCTCCATACAGAAGTTTGTTGTTTTGGCCGCTGGCAAATAAGAGCTCCAGTGACCTGTTGGGAAACAAAATTTATTCTCTTTTTGCCATAAAGAATGTCAGGTTCTATTTTTATATTTTTTGTGTTGGTCAAATCCCAGGAACCTCATGTTCCTCTCCAATAGCTCATATCCATAAGTTTCATTATAGTTTACAAAGCATGTGCCTTATAACAACTCAGCAAGGCAGTTAGGGTGAGTATTAATATAATAACTTTAAAGATGAAGAAATTGAAACCGAGAAGTTCAGAGATTGGGACCCATGACATTATTGATCACCCTCTTCTCCAGAATACTCTTTCTTCTCTGGGTGTTCATAACATTACTCTTTCCTGGTTTTCCTTGCGTCTATCTGATCCTCCCTCCTTATTAAGTCTTCTGTGCTGACTTATGATCCACATCATACTCCTTCACTGTGAATGGACTCCAAAGCACTTCTTCATTCTCTGTATAACCCTTGGCCCCATTTCTATGTCAACTATCTTTCAGTGATCTCCTCAACTCCAGCAGATTTAATTATCACCTTTGTTCAGATGATTCCCAGATCTATGTATCCCATCTTATTCTTTCAGGTGCTTGAATCTCACATCACCAATTGTATTTGGATATCACAAACTGCATGTCCCACACGTATCACAAACTCAGCATGTCTAAAACAGAATTCCTTATCTTTCCCCTCAAATTTTCCTTTCTTTAATTATTATCAGGGTTATTACCAACCTTTAAGACAGACTCACAACATCATTGTCATTCTCAATTCTTTCACACTCATCACATATAATCTGTTATCATATCATGTTTCTATTGTCACAGTATCTCTCATATATGTTCCTTCTCTCTATTTACATAGCTACTATCTTAATTCAGGCCTTTTGTGATTATCTGCTAATTAGTCTCCTTGCCCCTTATTTTTTCCCATTCCAGTCCATCCTCCATATAGCTGTTAAAATTACTATTTACTTTTTTTTTTTACAAACACAGTTCTCTCAGTAAGTTCCAGTGGTATCCAGTTGCCTCTAGTATAAAATGTAAACTCCTATGTCTGTTATTTAAACCCTTTAAAACCTGATCTCAAACTATCTTTCTCATCTCCTCTTCATTATTCTATAGTCTAGTGATACTGGCCTTAACTGTGTTCCTCACATTTAACTTTCTTTTATTTATCTCTGTACCTTTACGTTGGTTTGCCCACATACCTTTCTGCTCACCTCTACTTTGTAAATTCCCTTACTTTCTACACATAGATTTTCCCTATTGCCTTTCTTCTTTCTCCCTAATTTTCTTATGTTTAACTGCTTTGCCTTTTTTCTGTATATGCTCATATATGTACTTATTGCTTCCTTGACAGAATGGAAGCTTCTTGAGAGTCGGGATTATTTAATTTTTGTAATTATATTTCTAGTAGCTGTGCCTGGTACATAATGGATGTTTCATAAATAAGTATTTGGTTAGTGATGTTTATCCAAATGTCTTCATTTTACAGTTGAGAAAATAACATATTTAGTAAGCAAAAGATTGCTATCTTTTGATTTCATTTTGAATTAAAAAGTAGTTACTTAGCAGAAATAGAAAGTACTGACTGACCAATACAAATATTGGTCAACCAGTGCTATAATTTTCATTATAAAATATTATCACTTTACTTCTTATTACAAATTATTAAAGCAGCTTTCCAGTTGAGCTAATCTGATATTGTGTTAGTGTTAGTAGTGTGAGTTGTCTATTTTATCAGACCCTGATTATCTTTGAATAAATTGAGCACTTGGATTGAACTGTTTGGTGAAATTTACCTATATAATGGGAATCTGCAAATGCACCATATAAGCTTATGCAGCCAATCAAAAAGACTCCACTTCAAAATCTGTTTAGTATATTAGAAACACTTATAGAATGTCCATGCCTCCTCTAGACTCTTCACTTTCCTTACAAAATATCACAATTCACACTTGAAAGCAGTTCTCTAGCATCTTCCAAATAATGTTGCTATCTTTTTGCAAGTTGTCATCTCGAACATCACTGTAACTAATTGCTCTCTTTTATCATTGGAAGTCTGCATGTGGACCATGTACCTATTACATTTCTTTTTATTATATCTTCCAAACCTTATCATGTGTCCCCTTAACATCTTTCCCATGTCCTCTTTTGGGTCTTGGGCCTTATGCCAAGAGGTTATGTGGAGAGAGTAGTACTTGAGGATAAGAAAAAGAAAAAGAAGAGGTAAAAAAGCCTCATCTTTGTTCTCTGAATGGCTCATACTTCCAGAGTTACACAATGTAAATCTATAGCAGAAGAGGGACTCAGGACCATTTTGGACTTAGTGGTTGTCATTCCAACAGCTTCTGCTCTCTTGAAGCTTGAGAGAAGGAGCCCTTCCCTTCCTTTTAGAGTACACAATAAGGGTGTTTCTAGGGGGTGCTGAGGTGGAAGGAATGTTTTTTTGTCAAGTTTTGCTTGGATGGCTGGAATTTCAATTCATGACATTTGTCAGATGGAATGGAGCTCCACAAGATAATGTATTAGCTGCTCTATGGAGGTGCAATCTAGCATTAAAAGAAAGCACTTGAGTCTTTTCTTTCTTGTCTGACCCAACTTCTGCCAAGTGAAATCTCAAGTTGAAAATATGCTTTACCTGAGAAATGATTATTTTCCAGACATTCAGTCAGAGATGCAATAAAAGTATTGAGGTCAGTATTTTTACATTGGGTACAGTTCATTTGAAAGAGAAATAGAAGAGAGAGCTGGGAACTAACTATGTAGTTCATAAAGAGGTAATAGTGAGAGGTATGAATATAGTGGGCATGATCATGGAGGTAAAAAGAGGCAGATAGAAATTTCTATCTTTCTTCCTCTTTTTAACCATTTTCTTACTTCTAATGGGTAAGCAAATTCTTTACTGCTATATGATTAAGTACTAGGTTAGCTAAGAAGATAACAGAGCTAGAAATCTGACTGCAGGCTAATTTCCTGGATATCCCAATTGTAATAGGACAACAATTTTTGAAGTCAGTCTGTGCTATGGAGTTGTAAGCTCCATTCTTTAATTTTTTTAAATGAAAAAAAATAAGACTAGGGTAGGTCTCCCTGCTTTATCCAAGTTAGCAGTATAGATGCTTCTCACTGGCCTGATAGCACAGTAATCTGGGGAGCTTTGACCTGCTCTGTTTCTGACCTTGGCAGATTTCTCCCTTCTGATGAAATGTGGTAACTCTAACTCTCCTACTCCAAGAGGCTCACTATATTAATATTGAACCTGATATGGACACTTGATAAACTTAGCCATAGCTCACTGAAGCTTATAATTCCCAATCTCAAGAAATCTTCCATCCTCAGCCACCCTAGTAGCAATGGATTTAAAGTAGCAGATGTTATAGTTAAGATTAAATTTTAACATGGTCCTTCCAGTAGGTCCTTATGTAGGACTCATGTTATACTAAATTTCATACTCTATTCATTTGTATTCTAGCAAGACTGTGTGTATGTGTGTGTGTGTGTGTGTGTGTGTGTGTGTGTATTTTTGGTTTGTTTGTTTGTTTAGAATAGCTCTGTTGATGAACCCAGTCCAAAGAATGTAAGGCTAAAAGCAATCTGGCTGTAGGAATTAAAAAAAAAATGTTGATTTCTTTTATCTTCATGTCACAGTTATTTTACTCTGTAAAAGGCAGCATGGTATAGGGGAAAAAGAACCAGCCTGAAAGCCAAGAAGACAAATTCAAGTAATATCTGTGCCTCCTTCTGTCAGTGTGACTCCAGGCAAATCATTTAACCTCTTGGGGCTTTAGGAAACTCTCTAAGATGATAAATTTCAGAGAATGTGCTGATCTGAATTGATAGAAGGAGTTTCCTTACCTGAAAGTTCCCTGTGAAATCACAGATCCAGTCCCTATTGGTATTTCACTCTACCCTGTCTTTCCAGAACCCTTCCTTGTGACAAAAGAAAACCAATTAGGTAAAAAATCAGATACAGTGACAGTTTCTGACAGTGCATACAATATTCTGAACTACTAGGCCCCAGACTTTCTCTCAAGGAGGTTTGTTTCATTATCTGTCCTCTGGAATTTTACTAGTTTTTAATTTCTTCAAGTTTAAACTTTCTTTTAGTGATCTTTTCACTTACATGGCTTCAATTGTTGAATGTCAGAAAAATCAACACATGATTAAATCCATCTTGTTTCTATACATTGGTTTGAGTCCAAGAACACTGGACTTGGAGTAATCAGAGTTCCAGTATAGGGTCTGACATCACTATGATCCTGGCTTTCTGACTATGGGCAAGCTGCATGTTCAGTGGGCCACAGAGCCTGGCACAGGTAGGTACTAATTAAGTGGGTACTTAATAAATGCTTATTTATTGATTGATATTGCTAAAACCCATAAAGAAAAATTTTGCAGACTAATGAGCAAAGAAAAATCTGAAAAGCTAGATTATTGATTTCCTTATTGGTCCTAAAAGGACCAATTTTTGGAAATGATGACCTCTGTGAGAAATATAATACAGTGAAGGAAAAACCCAGGTTCTCAGACTGGAGTTCAAATCCTTCTTCTACTTATTCTCTGTTAGCTTCTCTAAGTCATTTAACTTCTCTGGACCTCAAATTTCTCATGTGTAAAAAAGAGGAGTTTTGACCATATGACTTTTGAAGTCTGTTCTTGCTCTAGATCAGTAATTTCTTCTAACTTTCTATGATTTATGAGAAGAAAGGATTCTGACTCCGACAAAATTACTAATTTGGATCTAAAAAGTAGATCCAGTGGATTTGGATTCAGAAGAATTGGATTTAAATCTCTCTCTTACATATTACCTGTAGAATGAAGGGTTTAGACTAGATGGTTTTTAAGTGAATTTTCAACCCAAATCTACAATCCTATAATCATAAAGAGAAAAATGGGTATTATTCATCTTTTAGTGGTGCCTGATTTTGAAATCTATGTAGCAAATGTTAATAGAATCTCTTGATTTTTTATACTTAATATATAGCTCAAATATACTGGCATTAAAATTGACAGGATGACCCATGAATCAAAACATAAATTAAGCCACCAATGAAAGATTAGTTTATCCTCATCATCCAGGTTCAGAAGTATGGGATATGTTTGGATCTGTGTGGCTGGTAACAACAGTCACAGTTCCAATGATGCAAACATTGACCTTTCTAGGCTTACCTTGCAGGTATTGCACTGATAGGTTTCTTATAAATAGTGATGAGTTTGTCCAGAACCACCACAGCTGTTGTGAACACCCGGTAGGAATGCAAGAATGTGTTCAGAAAATCTATGCTCAGGAACCGTAGGTCTGTGAGTCTTTCTAGAAGTCGCCCTACACTGGCGTAACGAATCTGCAGGACTTTACAGGAGTTCATGGTTTTGCTGAATCGTATGTCAACATCATCACAGTATAGGGAGGCATCTGACCTGTAGGGAAAGACAGAATGAAAGTATGATTTCAAACATCACTTAGGACAACATGGACAGTTTTAGAAAGATGAAGTACTAAAAGAGTCTTATGAGTCAAGATTTCTTGTGAATTATAAATTAATCTTATAAAAGAGCAAAATACTAAACACAAAGTAGTCTGCCCACTTTTTCTTTCATCCCAACTATTCCTCCCTTAAGTGATAGGTAGTAAAAGGAAATAAATTAGAATTTATTTTTCCTCATTTAAAGAATTCATTCAGTTAAAGTAGGTGAGTGGTTCACTTAAAGGAAGCTATGGGGAATACCTCATTCTTTTGGAGAGCTGCTAATGATCAAGTTGGTACTTTCATTTTCTTTTTTTTTTTCTTTTTTTTTTAATTTAAATTTTATTTTATTTAATAATAACTTTGTATTGACAGAATCCATGCCAGGGTAATTTTTTACAACATTATCCCTTGCACTCGCTTATGTTTCGTTTTTTCTCCTCCCTCCCTCCACCCCCCCCCCAAGATGGCAAGCAGTCCTATATATGTTAAATATGTTGCAGTATATCCTAGATACAATACATATTTGCAGAACCGAACAGTTCTCCTGTTGCACAGGGAGAATTGGATTCAGAAGGTAGAAATAACTCGGGAAGAAAATCAAAAATGCAAATAGTTCACATTCATTTCCCAGTGTTCCTTCTTTGGGTGTAGCTGTTTCTGTCCATCATTTATCCATTGAAACTCAGTTAGGTCTCATAGAAATCCACTTCCATCAGAATACATCCTCATACAATATCGTTGTCGAAGTGTATAATGATCTCCTGGTTCTGCTCATCTCACTTAGCATCTGTCCATGTAGGTCTCTCCAAGCCTCTCTGTATTCATCCTGCTGGTCATTCCTTACAGAGCAATAATATTCCATAACATTCATATACCACAATTTACCCAGCCATTCTCCAATTGATGGGCATCCATTCATTTTCCAGTTTCTAGCCACTACAAACAGGGCTGCTACAAACATTTTGGCACATACAGGTCCCTTTCCCGTTTTTAGTATCTCTTTGGGGTATAAGCCCAATAGAAACACTGCTGGATCAAAGGGTATGCACAGTTTGATAACTTTTTGGGCATAATTCCAGATTGCTCTCCAGAATGGTTGGATTCGTTCACAACTCCACCAACAATGCATCAGTGTCCCAGTTTTCCCGCATCCCCTCCAACATTCATCATTATTTTTTCTTGTCATCTTAGCCAATCTGACAGGTGTGTAGTGATATCTCAGAGTTGTCTTAATTTGCATTTCTCTGATCAATAGTGATTTGGAACACTCTTTCATGGTACTTTCATTTTCATCAAAAATATTGAATACCAAGGATATACTGGGTGCTATGAGGATACAGAGAAATATAACACCTAGACTTTGCCCTTACTTTAACTGGGGAAAATGAAAAGTTAATCTATACATATCTCTAAATACATATGTAAATATGCATATATGTATTGTTATTCAGTTGTTTAGTCATAGCTAATTCTTTGTGACCACTTGGACCATATTGTTTAGTGGGATTTCTTGGCAAAGATACTGGAATAGTTTACCATTTCCTTTTCCAGTGATTTAAGTTAAACAAAGGTCAAGTAACTTGCCCAAGATCACATAGGCCAAGATCACATAGTGTCTGAAGCTGGCTTTGAACTTAGGTCTTCTTAACTCTGGACTCAGAGCTCTATTTACCAGGCCATTTAGCTGCCCAAGATATATGTATTCATACATGTACATACTCATTCATATATATGTGTATAAATGTATATGTATATATATCAACATATATAATCTCTACCCCATTCCTATAGTTTATATTTACTTATTTTTGTTCAAATTGAGAATGGAAACAGTTTCACTTTGTCTTTTTATTCCCAGCATCTAGTACAGAGTTTGGCCAATAAAAGAAAATGATTGCCAACCAAATAGAATACTAATAAGACAGTGATCATGTTCTCTCAAAGTATAAAGAGACAATAAATACCTTTAAGTTAAAATGGCTATTCTGAGGTTTAATCAAATATGTGTGTATTTGTGCCCTAGATATACATTTCCTCTTTGCCCATCTTATCATCCTGTTTTTTCTACCATTGCTAATGCTGCAATTTGCGGCAACATTTTTCTTAAATTTTAGTGCTTACAAGAGAACAATATGATCTGGATGTTGTAGGTCTGACTAAGGTAGATTGCAGCCTGAATGGACATTATATTCTCATTAACAAAATACAGGATTGATTTCCCATTCCTTCATTCCCTTCCATTCCCAAAGCAGGGTTTGGGAAGAAGAGAAAGGAGTAAGGGACTCTATGTACAGAAGTTGGGATTACTTTGAGGTCTCACAAATTAGGAAATAGAATTATGCCCATGAATGGACAAGAGTAGCAAAAGAATTAACAAGAAAATCCTTTCTTATGTATTTCTTGTTTGAATCAGGCTGATGTTTTGGTTAGAGTGTGAGAGAAACAGGTTGGAAGAGTTTCAAATTTCCATGAGGTGAAATACAGCAATTATCTTTTTAAAAAAATTAGATTTATAATTTTTTTGAGGGTTTAGAAGCTTGTGGCGAGGAGCTTGCTTTACCAGTTCAGATTAGTACCTTCTAGGCAGATTATAATTTTAGGCAGTCATAGGACCCTGAGAGATTTAAACATCTGCAGTCATATAACTAGTATGTGGCAAAGAGACAAGAGTTAAGTCAGCTTTTTCTAACTCAGAAGTTTGCTCTCTATTCATTAGACTAGAGCTTCTTAAATTTTTTCCACTCATAACCTCTTTTTATCAGGGAAATTTTTACATGACTCTGGGTATATAGGTATATAAAATAGATGTACAAATAAAACATTTACTGATAATAAATCACTATTTTGTGACTCACATTCAGTTATGACACTCCAGATAAGGTCATGATCCATAGTTTTAGAAGCAGAATATTAGATCACATTAGTGCTCAGCACATAGAATGTTGAAGCTGGAAAGAACTTTACAGAATACTTAGTACACTGAATCTGCCCTTTCTCCCTTCCTCTTCCCCTTCCTCTCCCCTATTTTTTTTTTTTTT
Organism: Antechinus flavipes; assembly: GCF_016432865.1. Taxonomy (NCBI): domain Eukaryota; kingdom Metazoa; phylum Chordata; class Mammalia; order Dasyuromorphia; family Dasyuridae; genus Antechinus; species Antechinus flavipes. Next base: position 570,254,642 of record NC_067399.1, read on the forward strand.
TATTCCTAAGGAAGAAACTACAGCTTAGAGAATTTGTAGAACTATTGGGATCACACAGTCATTTGGGAGAGCAGAATTGGATAGGAATGACTCTTCCCAAATTCTGTAATCAGGCCCAAAGATTTTATTATATTATTTAATGTTGCTCTTAATGTGGAGTTTGGAAATTTGGGAGGTTAGATCATGATTATGCAAGAAATTCATAATTACAAATGAGCATTTGTATTTCTCATCTTTGTCCCATTACATATTTTATAATTCAGTGCTGCAGACTCTGTGGAATTCTTTACAAGTGCTTGCTATTCAAGAAAGGGGATTTACTTTTGCTTTAGAAACAATTATGAGAAGTACTTAAAACATTGAAGTTCAGAGGAGGATTCACCTCCCTAAACTTCTGTGTGCTAGAGTTCTAGTTTGGGTTCTGTGACTTTAGACAGAATACTTCATTTTTCTAGACTTGAGTTTACTCCTCTGTAATGTTAAATAGAGTTTGACTAGATCAGTAGTTCTTAAACTTTTTTTGGGAATCATGCAATCCTGTGGCAGTCTGATGAAACTTAGGGATCTCTCCTCAGGTTTATGTTGTATTGAACTGTATAAAACAATAGAAGAACCTTATTATGAATAGACACTTTTCAGATGAAGAAATTAAAGTAATCTATCTGAAAAATGCTCTAAATAATTATTGATACAGAACAAATTAAAGCCAATCTGAGGTACCACCTCACAGTTATTAGTTTGGCTAAGATGAGAGGAAAAGATAATGAAATGTGTTGGAGGAGATGTGGGAAAACTGGGATACTAATGCTTTGTTGGTAGAGTTGTGAAATGATCCAACCATTTTGGAGAGCAATTTGGAACTATGCTCAAAGAGCTATAAAATTATGCATACCTTTTGATTCAGCAGTGTCTTTACTGGGTCTGTATTCCAAAGAGATCATAAAAGAGGGAAAAAGACCCATATGTGTAAACTGTAGGAGTTTTTTTTGTGGTGGCAAGAAATTGGAAACTGAGAGGATACTCATCAATGGGGAAATGGTTGAATGAGTTACAGTATATGGAATGTAATGGAATATTCTTTTTCTATAAGAAATAATGAGCAGGCTGGTTTCAGAAAAGTCTGGAAAGACTTGTATGACTTGATGCTGAGTGAAGTGAGCAGAATTGGGAAAACATTGTACATAGTAACGACAAGGTTGTGTGATGATCAACTATGATAGGCTTAGATCTTCTCAGCAATACAATGGTCCAAGACAATTCCAATGGATTTTGGATGGAAAATGCTATCTGCTTCCAGAGAAAGAATTATGGAGATTGATTGTGGATCAAAACATACTTTTTTCACCTTTGTTGTAGTAGTAGTTGTTGTTTCCTCATGGTTTTTCCCTTTTGTTCTGATTTTTCTTTATCAACATGACCCATATAGAAATATGTTAAAAATTGATTGTACACATATAGCTTATATCAGTTTGCTTTGCTGTCTTGGGAAAGGGGGGGAAAGAAGGAAAAAAAATTTGAACTCAAAATCTTATAAAAATGAATGTTGAAAACCATCTTTACTTGAATTTGGAAAAATAACACACCATTAAAATGAATTTAAAAAAATAACCATAGCATAATGTATCTTGGATAGAAAGAAGTTCCTTGTATGGACTTTAGATAGCAAAATAACTTGAATATATGAAGGACTTAATTGATTAAAAATATAAATTGATTTGGGTCTTCATATGGCATTTGGTCTTGATCTTTCCTCAGATTGGAAGGCGGGGACGGGGACAGATTCATTTTTATCCATATTTGTTTCAACAAAGTTTGTGTTCATATGATGTCAGATGATCCATGTAAAAAAAAGCAAAAGAACTAGTTGTTTAATATGGAAAATTGCAGGTTATAGTTATTCATATGGGTGACAAGCCTGAAAATGAGCTGGACAAGTAACAGGATGTAAGGTTAATGGGCTGGGGATATAAAACAAATCCTGAATCTGGGAACTAGACTAATCAATAAATTGCTAGCTAATTTGGTCAGGAGAGAATGGAAATTCTGGGAGTCAGAAGATTGTCAAGGCAGAACAAAAATCATCAAAAAGTCAAGAAAAACATAGGTCAAGAATCCACATTAGTTAATTCAAGACAAGAGCACGAGCCCAGGGACTTTTTTTCCTTTAGTGAATCCCTGGTGCCTCTTTTATAGTTTTTGCTTGTCATGGGTGGCCTAAGACCACATGTGGGTATAGAAAGTGATTACAGAAAATGAGAAGTATGTAAGGAAGCCCACACCTTTCCTCAAACATGATTGGAAGAATTAGGATCATAGGAAGTTCTTGCAGTTTTGTTTTCACCATGAAAAAAAATTCAGAGTTTTTGGGAAGAGTGGCACATTTCACCAAGTTTTTCAACTTATCCTATGGATATTTGGCACTGAATAGACACTGTTATTTATTTATTTATTCTTGAACTTTCTATAGGTTTCCATGGGGTCAGGAAAATATAGCCTGTATTTCAAATGCTATATCTTAAGAAATTATCATAGTCTCAGAAACTGAAAAATAGAAAATTTTCTAAATAAAGTTCTTATATTTACTTATGATGAACTGAAGCAAAGTACAGATGTTGAAATCCAATAGAATTTCTGAATTCCATAAGATTCATCCTTTTACTAAGAAATAGCTTGGTTTTTTGTGCATGTAGTTAGATTCTCAACCACTTTCTTAAATGCTGTCTTAGAAAATTATGGTAACTCAAAAATTACTTACTTGATCATTTGAGGAACGGTGACTTTGGAGTTTTCTTCAAAAGCATTCATCATGAGGCCATTGCATCTAATATTATCTACACACTAGAAACAGAGAATAAAATATCACATATTGAACTAAATGATCAGGTAAATTCAACAAGTATTTATTAAACATTATATTCAAGGTATAGTGATAAGTAATAGGAACATAGAGGAAAAAAAGAATCTCCCTGCTTTTAAGGAGTATTAAGGAGATATAATATGAACACAACTACATATTGAATGAATGAACAAAATTTCAGGGGAAGGAGGGAAGAATGCAAACCATTGGAGGTATCAGGAAGAATTTTGTGTAGTAGATGATATTGTAGGGAATGTTGAAAGGGTGGAGGAATTCTGAGAAGAAAAAGTGAAAAATGACGGCATTATAGTCCCAGCAGACAACCTGGGCACCTTGGGAAATAGAATTCTGTATATAGGGAAAAGCAAATAGATCAGTTTGCTTGGAACACAAAGAAACGAGGGGATTAATATGAAATTATTCTGTTTAGGAAGTAAGAAGCCAAATCAAAAACATTTAAAATACCAAAAAGAGGAGTTTGTATTTTATCCTAGAACTGAAAGGGAAACATTGAAGTACCTTGGTCAAGGAAATGGCATGATCAGGAATATCAATTTGCTAGCTATTTGGATTAGAAAAGGACAGAATGGAATCATGCAAATCAGTTAGTGGGCTTTTGTATTATCCATTTAAGAGATGAAGAGAACCAAAACTAGAACTATGCTGTGAGAATGGAGAGAAAGAGACTGATGTGAGAGATATCATAGAGATAGAATTTATAAGACTTTGCAACTGACTGAATACAGAAGATAAGTAAGAGGGAAGAGTGGAGAATGACTCCAAATCTGCTAATCTGGGTAATAACTAGAAGAATATTATTAACAGATATAGAGAAGGTAGAAAAAGAGGTATGTTTAGGGGTCAACAAAATGCATTCTCTTCTGAAAATGTTTGAGAAATTATATCTTCATTTTCATTGGTCTCTAACTTAAATTTAATATTTACTTCAATTATGAATGTTAACAATAAGATGTAGGAACCTATATATTTCATTATATTGACAAAAGGATCCTTATAAAAAAGGGTTAAGGAACTCTGAATTAGTTTGAGAAGGAGCAGCAGTTTGAGGACAAAAGAAAAGGTTTGAAGAAAAGAAAAGGTGGGAAATGTGAAAGGGAATCAACCAGGGAACAGTAAAAGGATTGAAAAAACTGAAAAAGATTGAAAAGATTGCCAATTATACAGATGCAGGTTATTTTTAAATTGTGAAAGAAAAGGCAATGAGAAGAAATTCTTGTAATATTAAAAAGATTTTAAATTAAATTAAATTTAATTAATTGAAAATTTTAGTTATTGGAATGAGCCAAGTTAAACTTTGTTCATATTGGTCATAATTCAATGGATATAGACAAAAGGTAAAAATTAGATACATGGCAAAGAAGATCTTTAGATGGAAGACTTGCAAGCCTTATCTATTGATTTACTTATTTTAAACAGTGTTTGAAAATCAAGAATTGACTACAAAATCTAGACAACAACAAAATCAAGACTTTTCAGGTTCTCTCATGATTAAAAAAGATGCTATGGTCTTACAAAGTTAAAAAAGAAAAGAATGAGACCAAATAAGTTTCCTTATCTAGCTCCAAAGCTTGAATCAGCAGTGATAAGAATAATCAACATGGAATCAGCTCAGGATAGCAGAAAGAACCCTGAACTGGGAATTCAGTATTTTAGGCTCTCCCCAGCTCTGTACTTGACTCATCTTGATGCTTACTTGCTCATGAGTAAATGAAAAACAGAATCTACTTAACTAGGTTTTAAAGGCTCAGTGCTTAAAATCAATGGAACAAAATGGAAATTGTATGTTCCTGTTTCTCTGCTACTACCTCCACTTTTTTGGTCCTTAGATTCTTCATCCCCTCAGTCATCTAAATTACTTTGGAGAACTGAACCATATTTGAGAATCTCTCTCACCTCTAATCTGCCATCAGATGTAAGAGAGTCTCTTTGAGATCTAACAATTTTTCAATAAATATTTATTAAGCTCTTCTATGTGCCAGACACTGTGCTAAGTGCTAGGGCTATAAAAAGGCAAAAAATCCAGTTTTTGCTCTCAAGGTGCTTATAATCTAATGGGAATGCAAGATACAAATAAATTTTATATATATATATATATATATATATATATATATATATATATTATATATATATATATATATATGTGTGTGTGTGTGTGTGTGTGTGTGTGTGTGTTTAAATATATAAAGCTAATAATAGTCATATCTATATAAAACTATACACAGAATAAATAGGAAATAATTAAAAGAAAGAACAAAACAAGAAGGAAAGAATAGTAATTAAGACTTCATATAGAGGATAAGATTTTAGTTGGAACTTAAAGAAAAGTCAGTAGTTGGATCATTAAAAGGAGGTCAGTAGTTGGAGTGGAGAAGGGATGGGAGATAGACAGGGAAAATATCCAGAAAGAAAAGATGGAGTGTTTTGCTCATGGAACAGTCAGGAGGCCTCTGATGTTATGAGCCAGAACTTGAAACAAGGTGATAACTCAGTGGAATTGATGGAAGCAATGCTTGTGTGCTTGGGTTTGCATCTTTAAGAGTTTACACATTAGAGGTCACACATTAGAGCTCACACCTTTAAGAGAGTTTACACATTAGAGCTCACACATTGGAGTTCACAAGTATGGGAGATACACAAAGTTAACTTTGTAACTTTATGAATTCACACCTCCTATAATCCTACTCTCGGAGGAGGAGTCAACCTTTGAGTTTACACCTCTAAAAAAGCATAAAAAGATCTTCAGTCAGTCAGTCAGTCAGTCAGTGGAAAAGGTTGAAAGGGGAGCATCAGTTGGAGATTGAGAAGCCACGAGTTGGTGTTGAGCTAGAGGTAGAAGTGGAAGAGCCAAAAGACAAGCTGCAAGAGCTCTTGGAACCAAGGAGGGAGATAGGCCTCTAAGAAAGCTAACTGGACCCAAGGAAAGAGACAAGACTTGGAAGGAGAAAATAAACGTTTGGATTTTATCATCTGGCTGCATTTGAAGTGATTATTACTTTGAACTGAAAATAAGGCTGCCTCCAGAAAACCTCCCCCAGAAACTTGCTCCCAGAGAGAACCATCATATTATAAAAAAGAAGAACACTACACTCTGTCACTGGATTGAAGAATAAGTATAGGGGAGTAAGGTATAAGAAGATTGGAAAGGTAGAATGGGGTAGGTTATGAAGGTCTTAGATGCACACAGAATTTTTAATTTGTTCCTGGGGCAGGAGGAAGTCACTGGAGTTTATCGAGTAGGAGGGTGACATGATCAGACCTTTGTTTTAGGAAAATTATTTTAGTGGCTCAATGGAAAATGGATTGGAGTGAGGAGAAACTTGAGGCAGGCCGATTGAAGTAATCAGGATGAATGAGGTGATGAGAACCTGCCTTAGAATGGTGGCAGAGAAGAGAATGAGTTGAGGGAGAATGAATACTGGAAAGAGTAGCCAGGGACATTGTGTTATGAAGGGAAAGCCATGTTTCAATAAAAGTTGATAGATGGAAGGAATGGGAAGAGGAAAAGTTTAAGATGAAGGGAAGTTTGTTGACTATGGAACAGGCATTCTAGATGACCTGAGTCATCTTAGACTCAGTGGATGAGTCAGTGGATGACCCGAGTGAACTTAGAATGAAATTTTGGGGTGCAAGGTCTGGGAGGATTGGAATGAGGAATCAGGTAGGAGAGTGTGTGGAGGGGGGTTTGGATGTTTGGAGTCACTGTGATATGAATGAAGAGTTTGATTAGGTGTGAGAATGTTCATTACCGAGCGGAAGGTGTCTTACCCCCGAAATATAGGCCTATTGAGAGACAGAAAGCTTTAAGTTGAAGGGAAGGAGGGTTGTTCTTTGCAATAGAGATTTGTCCCATGTTGGTTAGGATAATGGACTGGCAACAGGAGATGAAAGATGTTTTGTGTTGGTACAGATGAGAGTGGTTACTGTGGGACAGATGAAAAATGTCTGATCTTGCCCCAGGTAGTCTTTCCTCAGGAAACATGCTTTTATAATTAGGAGATGGAAACTTAGGGTCCTAGTGTACCCATGATAGCAGGTCTTCCTGAGGAGGCTGGCTATGAAGCAGCAGCAGGAAATGGCAAATTCCCTGTGTAGATGGAAGACTGCAGGCCATACATACATACATATATATTTTTCTATTGCAGCAGTATTAGAAAATTTAGAATACATTGATATTAAATATAATAGTATATATTTGGTCAATATGGTCAATCACCATTGATTGGCCATCACTTTGATTTATTTGGGTGCATGACAGTTGAATTGGTGGAACAATGATTTGAAATGATTAATGAACTAGTCAGGAAAAATATATTGGTCAGCCAGGCTGCAACTCAATGTGCTTAATAATTTGGGAAAGGTAACATGTTGTAATAACATTCTGGATACTATTTGTATACAGGAAAATCTAAGACTGAGAAGAGATAAGTGGTGCTAGACAGTCCAGACTGAGAGCTTATCTGGACTAAACATTCCCTAAATATATGGGATTTAGAGAGGGAGGAGACCTTAGATAGCATCAGGATCAGCTTCTTCATTTTACCAATGACGAAAGTGAGGCTTAGAAAGATTAAATGAGTTGCCCAAATATATATAGGAATTAAGAAACAAAATATAAATCCAGGCCTTCTGATTCCATATCCATTGCTCTTTCTTTTATACCCCATGAATACTGGGGTTTTGGGAAAAAGAATACTTAAATGGATTAGCATACATAGAACTTTTTACAAATCTTAAAGCATTACATTAAGGATGTTAATATTATTATTAGTAGTAATGATATTAGGCAGCTAAGTGGTATAGTGGGTAGAGTAGTGAACCTGGAATCAGAAAGACCTAGAGAAGATGAACTCTTATAGGAGGATGAACTCAAGGCCTGGCCTAACTTGTCACAAAACATGGACCTTGAGTTGTTTGGAAAATGCAGAACTAAGGTGAAGGGGATGTGCCTATTCAATCATTCTATTAAGTGCTCCAGGTTTTAATGTACTACTCTATGTACTATAGTGTTATATAAGAACTATGTTAATGGGATTGACACTGTAGATGGCATTTAGCAGGTCATTAAGAACTGTATAATTCTATAGACTCATTTCTAGGAGTACTATGAACATGGTAGAGGTGTAAATTAGTTCTCATCTGTGTTGGTAGGGGAAGTATGCTCAAAGAATATGATAAAGGATTCATCAAAGTATCAATATTTAAAATCAATAACAATGATAAGATTAAAATAAATTCTAAGGAAAAATAACCTTTTTTTTGAATAATATTTATATCCCTGTCCTGGAGGAAAGATTTTTCCTTTTATGGGATTTGATTCTTTGACTTCTGACTCATTAGTATCTAATGATCTGAATTAAAAGGTCTAACAAAATTACTATGCAGGCTTGAAAGACTGAATCTATAGCTTCCTGGGGAGATATAGCTACAGGTAGACAGTCATGCTCAGATACTAGGAGGAAGTGGTTCAACAATAATGGCCAGGAATGCTACTTTATAATGGGAACAAAAAAATTTGGACAAATATTAATATTTGCATTTCTAAGCTCCGTTTTTACAATGACTATAATGTAGAACTTTGACTCCTTGGTTCTCAGTTACATATGACGGAGGAAAAAAGTTACTTACTAGAATTTAGGATCTAGGTCTCTAAAATCAGGTGACAAAATGGGGAAGATAGATTTTGATTATTCTGTAAGGATCACTGCAAAGTCAACTACTACTGCTAAAGGCTTGAATACTTGTGAGGCTGACAGTCTATAGAATTTCCAGCAAAGTTCACAGTAATGAAAATTTGAATTCAATAAACATTTATTAAGCATTACTATGTGTATAATACTGTACTAGGGGACAGAAAGACAAAAACCTCTTCCCATCCTACAATCTACATCAAAAGGGTGAATATATTATCTATAAAAGTATATATGTACCATAATATACATAATATATATGTATAAATTTGTCTATATAAGTCTCTATACACATATACATATTTAGCACTTATAAAGGAATATTATAACTATAGTTAAGCCAGTCAAATACTTCAAATGATTATCTCTCTTTCAAACAAACCTTTCCATATTCCTTAATCTGTTCCCAACTCCCAAGATAAGTCCATAAAGAGGAAATTATTAATTGAGTTTAACAAACATTTATTTGCTTAAGCAATTAGTAAATGCAATATGTTATAATATAGGACTGGCAATCACATAGACTTTTTTTTGAATTCTGTTTTTTCTCGGTGGGAATTTGGCTTCTTTTAAATATGTTGCTATGAAGCTACAAGTGTGTCATCATCTATATTAACACTAACTGGATAAACTCCACCAGATGTCTGTAACACTTAATGGCAGGTAGGCAGCCAGGCAGGCAGCCAGGTACAAATTTGAATAGGATGCTTTAATAATAGCCTACTTGCTTAACATAGTCATTCATTTTTTTTTTTTTTTCTTTCCTCTAGTCTTTGAGGAACATGTGATTCTGCCAGTAATTAACTCTTTATCTTCTGAAGCAAATCTGACAATGTGCTATCAGGGCTTAATGTTTCTCAATTGCTTAGTGATACTGACCCAAAAAGCATATGCTTTGGGTCTTTTTTCACAGTAGTAATGATGAGATCCATCAATCCATCCTTCCCCACCTGGTCTCTCTTGAAAGCATGAATTTGTTAAGGATTAGAAGGAGCCTTCGTGGCATTGAACTAAGCAAAGTTAATTGGTCCTTTTGTGAACTAAATTTGGCAAAGCTTTTCAGGTAGTTGTTACACCTATTCCGCATAGCTTTAGTTGGCTTAGAGTCTATTTGGAAAATGTTAATTCATTCTGATTAATGAATGACGTACTCTTTTATCAGGAAATTTGTATGATTTAGAAGTCTCATTTCTTATAAACTGAACTTTAATCTGGTAAATTCCTAAAACCAAGGTTAATCCTTTTTATTATTCAGTAGTCATATCTGATTCTTGATGGTCCTGTGGACCAAAGCATAACCAATGTTGTTCATGGATTTTTCTTCCAAAGATAGAGAGTGATTTGCTATTTTCTTCTCCAGTGAATTATGGCAAATAGAGGTTAACTAACTTGCTCAGGATCACACAGCTAGCAAGTTCCTGAGACCTAATTTATACTCAGATTTTCTTGACTCCAGGCTTAGTGCTCTATCCACTGAGCCACCTATCTGCCACCAAGGCAAAATCACAGGTTTAGGCAATTGATATTATGGCTTTCTTGAGTTTCAGTACAGACTTTTTGAGTTTTCATAGTAATTTGTTCAGATTAATTTGCCTTCATTATTGTATACATTTATTTTTTTTAGTTATTTTGCTTTATTGTGTCTCTCAGGATGGATTTCCATGTTTAATATTTCATGTATACATATGAAGAAAGAGCACTTATCTCATCATCAGGATCCACAATGTTGGTCAATATTTCCATCAGTATCTGTTCTGTTATATAATGTTTGCTCCCTGACTTTTTGCAATTAGCTAAAGAGTGAATTGGGAAAACACCCACATTATCTACATCCAGAAAATCAAACTCTTCAGTTCTACAGAGGAAGTTTCACTTTCGGTGCAGATTTCTTCTTACCTGACTAATGTCACTTGTCCATGCAGCTTTCTCTTGTCTGGAGGAGGCCACAAGGATGACAGTGAAAGAAGGACAGTCTTTTGGCTCCACCACAATCTTAAAATCCAAGTGGTCTATATCTTGTCCAGAAGTTTTATCTTTAGAATTCAAAAAAAATCATGCTCACAGACCAAGTTTTCTTTTTCTCCCCTTTTTGCTAGAATGCCTTTTTTTTTAAATGATAACATAGCCACTGCAATTTTAGATACAATAGCTTAAACATTGTGCACAGTATTTTAATAGAAAGTTTGACCACTTATTATTTTTCTTGAGTCATCTCTAAGTTGGGGAATCACTTATTTTACAGATGAGAAAGGGGCAAATAAAATCAATAAAATAAAATCTACTTAGCTCAACATGTATTATATATCTATTCTGTGGAAGTCATTATATTAAGTGCTAAGATACAAAGGGAAAACCTACCTTGTAGTTTATATTTTATCAACACATACAATATGTATGTAAGTAAATAGAAGATATAAACAAAGTAATACATATAATGCAATTTCAAAAGGGAGGTAGAGGTAACAATTGGGAGAGACTGGAAAAGAACCACAATGGAGTGGAAGGCGCCTGAATTGGGCTTTGAAGAAAGGCAAGATGTCTGTGAGGCAGAGGTAAAGTACATTCTGGGCAAAGGGGTTCACCTGTGAAAAGGCATGTAATGTGAGGAAGTGAACTATATCCTGAGAAGAGTTAGTAGGCCAGGCTGAATATTTTAGCCTGTATGTTTATGTAAAAGCTAACCAGAAAGATTCATTTTCTATTTCTTCATTTTATGTGTGGTTCTATTTCTGACCCTCTGTTTCTTTCTCTTTCCTTCTATTTCTTTTTCTTTGTCTTTCTTTCTCCTTCATCTCTTTCCCCTTCTCTTTATCTTTCTGTCTTTTATCTCTCTCTTCTCATTTTTTCTCTCTCCTCTTTCTCTCCCTTTCTCTCTCCCTCCCCTTTTTCTTGTCTTCTTTCTCTCTTTCATCCTTCTTCTCTTCTCTCAGTTCTGTATCTGTTTTCTCTCTCCCTTCTCTCCTGTCTTACCTTTCCCTCCTTCATCTGTCTTCTCTTTTCATATCCATCTCTGCTTCTCTTTCCCTCTCTCCCTCTCCCTTTCCCTCTTCCTTTCTCTCTCTCTTTCTCTCTCTCTCACACACACATTCCCTTCTCCCTTTGCATCATCTGCCCCTCCCTCCCCTACTCCTAAATGCTTTCTCTCAAACCAAAGGAAAGTTTGATAGATGTTGGAATGTCTGCTTTTTTGTGGTTTTGTCTAGAATGTTGTAAAATTTCAAAGTCTGAAGAAATACTAAATCCATAGCATTTTTATCTTATTATAATACCTGAGACTATTTTTATTTTCTTGAATAATTAGTTTCATGAGATGAGAGCAATACAAAAGGGACTATTATCATTTTGTCAAGTAGATAATGGAGGCATGAGATCTGGATTCTAGTACTGGCGTCATCACTCATTAGCTGGGTGACCTGGGTCAGCCATTTTATCTCTCTAGCTTCAGTTTCCTTCTTTGTGAAATGCAAAAGTCAGAGCAGAAGATTTCATGTAAATGAAATGTAGGTTTTTGTTTTCATTTGGATCCCAAGATTCCATCGGTACATGGAACTCCTAGTTTGGGAACTCCTGTCATCAATACACAACAATATTGCTTACTCATTTTTCAATCATATTTGACCTTTTATCATTTGGATTTTCTTGGCAAAGATACTAGAGTGATTTGCCATATCCTTCTCCAGTTCATTTCACAAATGAGGAAACTGAGACAAACAGTGTTAAGTGATCTGTTCAGGATTACCCAGTTAGTAAGTACCTGAGATTGGATTTGAAATTAAGTTTTTCTGATGCTAGACTCAGATTGTGAAGAGGCTATAGACTGAGAGATTGTTTTTTTTTTTTTTATGGAAGTACATAAATATAATAGCTATGTCCCAGAGCATAGAGAAACAGTGTTCATACCACAAACAAGAGGCAGGGTGGTATACTACAGAGAGAACTGATCTCAAAGCCGGGAAGATCTGGATTCAAATACGACCCTCGACATTTCCTGGCTTTGTGACCCTAGGCACAAAGATCTGTGTTAATCTCTGTGTTTTAGTCAGCTCTCCATGATTGTAAGTTTTAGAGGACACCTGATTTGTCTTGATAGAAGGAGTTTCCTTACCTTACTTCCTATACCTATACCATACTTCCTATACCTTACTATCTATACTTCCTTAAATTATAGGCCTAACCTTTATCTCTAAAACACAAACAGTACATTTAATAAAGTCACAGAATTACAGGATTGAGAATGGGAAATAGCCTCAACCATCATCTAGTTTAACCTCTATCTGAAAGTCTTTTTTTTTTTTTTTCTGAGGTAATTGGGGTTAAGTGAAACTTGCCCAGGGTCACATAGCTAGGAAGTTTTTAAGTATCTGAGGCCACATTTGAACTCCTGACTTCAGAGCCAGTGCTTTATCCACTGTACCACCTAGCTGACTCTGAAAGTCTTTACTATAGTAATTTTTAAAAACAGTTATCCACTCTCTTCTTGAAGACCTCCAATGACAGGGGACGCACTACCTGTCAAGGTAGCTTATTCCATTTTTGGATAGCTTTACTTGTTAGGAATTTTTTGTTGACATCAAACTGAAACCAACATATTTGTAACTTCTTCCCATGGTTCTTGGTTCCATCCTTTGAGTCCAAAAACAAAAACTCTAAATAATGAACTGTGTAGTAATCTGTGGTCACATACCCAGGGCAAGATGACAATTGTTGGTACTCAGGATCCTTTGGTTTTACAAGAAGTATAAACTTTCCTTGATTGCCATTTTATTCCATTTTCTCTAAAAGATCAGAACATTTAGGAAAACAAAAGGCCCCATTTCGATGCCACAATTTCTACAAATTTTAAATGCATTCTCTTTGATACATCCACACTCTTCATTAAAAGATGGCCAGCTGTCTAGAAAGATGGCTGGTTCATATGAAGTGACAGACACAGAAGCTAGGTAATTTAAAATGTGTTGCAGGTTTATGAATCTAGAAATCTCTGTGAACATCTTGGCTATTAAAACAAATGAAAGGATAGAGTGAACTCCAATAGGACTCACTTTGAGGAAGGAGCCACAGAAATTAAAGTGCCATGTGAACACACTAGTAATAAGATGAATGCACTTGATAGATATAAGGTACAGTCTTTTAAGTCCCAATTCTCTTGCCTTAGTTCTAGTTCTCTAGCTGCACTGTTCCTATCTAGGGCAGGTCCTGTATTAGCTTTGTTTCCTTTTGATGGAGTTTTTTAGGTAGGGCTTTACCAAATGGAAAAAGGAGAATAGAAGTTTCTGAAAAGCTCTTCACCATAGCTATCAGGTCCAGCATTCATTCCCTTCTCTATATCCCCAAAACTAATTTAGGATGTAGAAAGACAAACTTGGGACTCAGACACTGTACCTCCATTACCTAATCTGTAAAAAGGAGGGGAGGAGAGAGAAGAATATTTATTCTTTCTATCCCTTTTAATTCAATTCAATTTCTCAAACATTTATTAGATATCTCTTATATTTTAGGCAATGAAAAAAAGTGTTCATGCCTATTACATTTTAGCTAGAATAGATAATAGTGTCAAATCATTTGATCCCGTGATAGAAAATCTAGATCACTTTTTAAACAAATTAGATGCTTGTCTCTATATGCTGTCACTGTGCACAAAGGAATCAGAATCTGAGTTCCAATCTTAACTCTGACACTTTATGACTTTTGTGAGCTTCGGCAAGTCATTCAATCTCTTTAAGGTTCATTTTTCATATCTATAAAATGAGAAGGTTTGGATGGATGGTCCCTCACCTCATTTCCAGCTCTAAATCTAAGCTTCTCTTGCAAGGGAGAGATGGGCTTTTCTACTTTTTTTTCTCTCCAGTCACTAAAAATCACTACCTGCTTCAAATTGAGAAACCTTTTACCTAGGACTTTGAACTCTGGGATTAATTATTTTTGGAAAAAAGTGAAATACTTACTTTCTTCATCTGTACTTTCTTGCTCTTCCATCAAGGTACAGTCAATGAGTGAGATCACTCCATTCTGAAAAATAGCAGCATGTGGATTAATTTGAATCTTGAGTTTAAAAATGTTATTTTCTAGTTTTCAATTTTTTTTGAATATCTGGAAAAATGCCTTTTATTTCCTGTATTAGGAGTGGTATGATATAGAACTAATGCTGAATGAGGATTCTAGAGATCTGGGTTCAAATCATGAATATACCCACATTAGTTTTGTGATGTTAGAAAAATCACTTTCATTCTCATGAAAGTTGGTTTTCTTATGGCTGAAATAATTTGTTAAACTTGATAATCTTCCAGTTTACTTTTAATTCTTTATCTTATGATATTATCCTAGTGACCTAAATCTTTATAGATCTACTATTTAATAGATTTGAACAAATAGAATTAATTTCTACACATAATTAAAATAGAAACATGATCTATCCTGAAAACAAATTAAGAAACCCCATGTTGTGTTTACATATAGAAGTTGAGCCTGCTGATTATATGTTTTTAAGTCCCTTATAACTCTATGACTAAATTCCTTCTTATACTTCAGAAGACTCATGTTTTCATCAATGTGGATATGCCTTATATGTATTTCAATGGAAACTCTGCCATGCTGTAGCTACTAAACCAGCTCATGAGTTGCTATGCTTTCTTTTTCCAGAATAACTACTTGATGGTCAGTCTTTTGATCATGAGCCTCTCTGAATTTAGCTAAGTTGATTGTTGGATGACAGGTACAGCTATGTTCTACTTAGTCTAAATAGTGAATTCCTCTTAAGTGGCTTTATAATTTGATTTTGAATTGTATATTTGTATTGGCTTGAAAGCAATGTTCATAGTTTATATAGTTAATCAAATAGTGTGAATTCAAATATATATATGACTAGCTCGGGAGATTATTCACAATAATCAGAATCAAATTGTGGTCAATCTGTTGCTAGTCCTGAACATTAAGCTTTTTTCGCTTGTTAACATCTGGTAGAGAGTAGATTCTGCTGATACAACCTTTGAAGAACCAGTATCATTTCTATGACATAAAGCGGTAATAGAGCAAATTTTTTGCAACTAACAACTCCTTATTAATTCATAGGTAAAAAACATCTCACTATCACTTGTATCACAGGCTTTCCATGTAATAACAGAGTACATGTAATAACATGTACATGTATACATGTGTTTGTACATATATGTGTGCACATATATGGAGAGAGATAGAGAGTGCTGTAATGAATAGCATTCTGCTTGTTAAATGATAAGACCTGAGTTTAAATCCTACCTCAAACACTTATTAGTTGTATGATCTTGGATAAGTTACAAACTCTCTGAATCTTAGTTTACTAATCTGAAACCAGACCAAAGAAGATAGAATCCTTCCCATGACATCCCTAGTCCAATTTCCTAAGGTCCACCAAGCATTTCTATCAATCATATAACTGAACTATCATATGTGTTGTTTTCTCCAATTAAAATATGAATTCTTTGAGACTAGGGCCTGACTTATTTTTAATTTTGTATTCTTAGCATTTAGCACAATCTTTGGGCCATAATAAGCACTTAATGGCTCCTTTTCCATTTCATTCTTTTCTCTTCTATTTGTAAAATGTAGATTGTGCCAGTAATATTTATTTCACAGGTGTGTTGCAAAGCTCAAATGGTTTAATGTATGTGAAGTGCTTTTTAAACCTTAAAGTGCCATATGAATGTCAGCTATTATGATTATATATTATTATGTTTTCATCTTTGCACATTTTTTAAAATTTAAGGTTTTTATTCCCACTTCGGAAAAAAGCTTATATTAATAAGCTATTAAATTTAGGAAACTGAAAACTGACTCTTATTAGGTAGAAAGTCAAGTAATAATGAGCCTTATAATATATAACAGAGGTTCTACTGTATTTTAAAAAATAGCCAAGAAAAATTACAGAATTATAGACTTCAAGTAGTGAGAAACCTTAGAGGTCACCTAATACAACCTTCTTTCCAATGGAGGAAACTTTTGTGTAACATCCATGACAGATCTTTTAGTAATTAAAATTCCAAAACCAATAAACCATGGAAGATTTCCTTGATGTGCATTTCATGCTCAGATTTGTTGAAAATGGATAATTTGATATTTGGAAATTGTTAATTTCCCTCATGCAACTAATAAGCTAATTTGTTGATGAATTAATATAAGCAGCAAAATCCCTGTAGTCAATTGCTCAAATCAACGACTGTCTGCCATATAATACATGATATTTCAGACCAGTAATTTAGTGACAGTAATGAGCTGCTCCATTGAGATTCTGGCTCAATTAAGGCAACCTTCTTTCCCCAAGTGGAAGTCCTAGGAAGAGACTAGAGAATGTGTAGTATTTAAAAATGAAATCCAATTAAACAGCTTTCTGTGCTTCTAATAATACCTTTGACCAAGGTGTGTCAGTGAAAATTTGCCATTTCACTGTCAAAAGAGAGGGACAGAGAGAGAGAGACAGAAAAAGAGAGAGACAGAGACAGAGAGACAAAGACAGAAGCACAGACACACACACACACACACACACAGAGGTAGAGAGACAGAGACTGGCAGAGAGACAGCGATAGAGACAGAGACACACACATAAGCAGAGAAAAAGAGAGAGACACAGAGAGAAAGAAAGACAGAAAGAAAGAGACATACAGAGACATACACACAGAGAAAGAGAAAGACAGAGACACACAGCCAGACACATACACATACATATAGGAAGGCAGAAAGACAGAGACAGAGAGAGACAGACAGACACACACACACACACACACACACACACACACACACACACACACGGTGGGGGGGAGGGGGAGAGAGAGAGAAAGAGAGAGAGAGAGAGAGAGAGAGAAAGAGAGAGAGAGAGAGAGAAGAGAGAGAGAGAAAAAAAGAGAGAGAAAGAAACAGAGAGAGAAAGAGAAAGAGAAGAGAGAGAGAGAAACAGAGAGAGAAAGAGAAAGAGGAGAGAGAGAGAGAGAGAGAGAGAAAGAGAGAGAGAGAGGAGAGAGAATTTTCTTTCAAGCCAAAATATATTTTTGTTGTATAGCTATTTATTCACCAATAAAACTCAGGCTTGTAAAAGTAGAAAAAAGAACAGTTTAAATTAAATGGAACACAATTCTTGGAAGTAGTGTGTAGAGACACAACACATGCCTCTCCTGACCACCTCCTATTCATTCTTGTTCTTCATTCCTAACACCCTGGTCTAGTTAGAACCCTGCTCCATCCCCCATATTTGTCTTCTAGTAGGTATGCATCTTTTGCATCTTTCATTAGCTGTTGGAGTTGTCATTCAGTCCCAAGCTAGCCAACAAAAGCATTGGACCAGCCAAAATCATTATTGGATAGCCTGAGGCTGAGGGAAAGTTCAGATATCCAGTTACATTGGTAGAAAGAAAGAGTGGTTGTGGAAATGGGTGGCCCAACATATGAGAAGGAAGGGCTGGGCAGCACCATTAAATCCCATCTTTTCTCTGAAGTCCCATTATAGTAAAATTTCTTCAGTGAGCAGGGATTAAACAGATTTAGGGATCTCTTAGAAGTAAGATATGGGTAATATGGGTCTATTCTAATAGTATATCAGTGTTTGGGATTTTAAGGCATGAAAAAATAACCCAGAAGAGGGTTCTATTTCTTCATAATATGTAAAAACTATTGATTCAGTAGATAGATTCAGGTTCCATTACTAACTTATTCTGGCTCTGTATGCACACACCAATGATTCATGACACATAGCCTGTGTCCTTATTCGAAAGCTACAACAGTTTGCCAAATGATTGTTCCCATCATTTCTCTTATTCTCCATAATAGAAACCGAAGGACAGCTATTCAGGAAGATCAGAACAGGGTAGGCTTCCTGTGTGGGACTCATTTGATCTAATCTCTGTGATGTTATGGTATCACTATTATCAGGGATATCCCTACTTGAATTATCTTTGAAGTTGACTCTTTCAGGCTAGATAGATCCGAGCTCCTTCTTTCCAGCTCCCATCTTATTTAGTCTTACCTTTGTCAAGTGTAGCTTTCCACCAGAGCCTCTAGTGCAGATAATTAAATGTTTAGAAAACAGAAAGCATTGTCTCTCTCCCTCTTTCTTTAAGGACAATGACCCCAGGCGTCCTCTTGTGATTTTTCCTTTTTCAGACATAGGCACCTGGATAAGGGAACCTATTAAGAGAAGAGAAATAGATTTCGATTCCTTCAGCATCATCCTGCCTACTCTGAGACTATTTTTTACAGCAAACATATGGGATTAGGTTCTGAAAGAGTGGCCATGGGAAAAATAGTTCTGTCTTTGAGCAGAAGAAATTCCACTCTTATAATATCTCCTGCAGAAAGCTGAGAATCTCCCTGTTCTTCCTACAGATCTTCCCAGGAGAGTATATGCCTTTTAATCCCAAAGTTCTGACTATTAGAAAGGGGTTACCAGTTTCTTAAGTGATCAATTTAGAACCTTTAAAGAAAGTGTAAGAAGGAAAAAGGATGAGCAAAAAAGGCCAAAGACAGAAGAATTGCTGGAATGCTCCTCTCACACACAGAGAAACCTTGGCAACTTTTGATTGCAAGAAAGCTTCTCATCCCTCCTGAAAGGACATAGCATGTTTGTAACACCTTGCTCTGAGGTATAGGCTAATCATGTATAAGGGAGAAGTGTGAGTCTGACCATGTGATACCTGGTCACTGAAATATTCTGGCTCTCTATTACCCTCTAGAATCAAATCTACATTTCTCTGTTTGGCATTTAATGCTCTTTTAAACTTGGACCTTTCCTACCTTTCCAGTCTTATATTTGGCACCCCTCCACACACTCTCTGATTTACCTATGCTGATTTTGCAGCTCCTCAAATACTCCTGTCTCTGTGACTTTGTGCTGGTGTTCCCCAGGCCTGGAATAGTCTCTCTCTTCCCTTATCATTGCCTCTTGGTTTGCCGGCTTCCCTTCAAGACTCAGATTATTTTCTGCCTTCTGCTGAAGGCTTTTTTTCTGCTTTCCCTAGCTGCCAATACTTTCTCCTCTCAGATTAAATTCCATAGCTCTCTTGATGTACCTAGTTATTTACATATTGCTTCTCCCATTAGGATGGAAACTTCTTGAAGGTAGGTACTATTTTTTCCTTTCTTTGTATATGGTAATACTTAGCACAGTAGTTTCCGGTATATAATAAGCACTTAATAAAGGCATATTTTCTGACTGATAGAATCAACTCAGATTTTTTGCTATTCTCAGATGATGTTCTGTGTTTTTTTGCTTTTCATCCCCTACATATGATGCTTCCTTTGCCTGAAATGGCATTCCCCTATCTCCACCCTCTCCACTCAACATCTACCTGAGTGAAATAATATTTATTAAAAGCACTTAGCACAGTGTCTGGCACACACTAGGCATGGTATTAATGCTTATTCCCTTCCCTTCTTTTTTCCTATCTAACCTTCAGGATCCTCTGAAATGCCATTTTTTCCACCAGATCTTCTTTGATTACTCTAGTGGAAAGTAATCTCTCCCTTTTCTAACTCCTATAGCATTTTGCACATCTTCTGTGTGCTTTTCATGTTCTGCTATATATTGTAATTCTCTTGTCCCACAGGTATCTTTGCTTCCTTAGTGCCTATCATGTTGACATACTTATAATATGTATTTGAAAAATGTTGGTGAATTGAACTATATTTATGCAATTGTGAGATATGCACAAATTTGAAGTCATGTATATGGCAGGAAGAGGATGATAGAAACACTTCTTTAATAGGAAAATGTCAACTGGGTATAGCAACAGAGACTTCTTCTCTTCCCATTCCATGTATTAATCATCAAAAAGAATTGTCCTATGTGAAGACAGCTCAAAGAAATTAGGCTCTCAGGTGTTGGACATTTTATTCCCTTAATATTAGATCTGACTTGATTCTGAAATGCAGACAGGGAATGGACTCCCAAACAAGTCTAGAACATTCTCCGTCAGAGACTCCTAACTCTGTTTCCCCAACTTGGACCCCTAGCAGTTGTATGAATGCTCTGGAGATCTGGGTTTCTCCAGTAGAGCAGAGGTCTTTGGATTTCAGTGCAATCTAGAAAACTGAGCCTAATGTGGGGCACTAGGGCCTCACTGCAGCACTTGGCACTAGGTGTGATACATAGTAAGCATTTATTAATGTTCTATCTTTTTATCTGTTAATGTATCCTTCAATGTGTCATATATCCATGTATTTATCATTTTTATGATATTTATCATATTATATATCTATATATAACTATGGGTATGTATATGTAGCTATCATATTTGTTTATGTACCTTATATCTATGTATATATAATATCAATGTATATATATATATATGTACCATCATTTATATACATACATTCATATTTATACATGCGTGCATGTATCATCTATCTTTGGATAGAACCAAATTAGTGGCTATGGATGAGGAAACATTGATAAATTCAGCTTCTGACACTAGAGAGTGCCTGCTGTCATGGAGCAAGCTCTCCAGGTTGGCAGGTGCCTCTCCCTGGGAAGTCCCTGCTGTGCCTACACACAATATTCTTGAGCATGTGGCAGGAGTGCTTTCCCACCTCCACATATACCCACCCCATGCTATCACTTCAGAGCTAAGCCACTGGGGGCCAGTTTCCCTAGGGAAACAAGGGCAGGCTGGCTATATCTTTGCATAAACTATTTCCTATTTGACTGAGAAAACAACAGGCAGGAAAAATTTAAGTGAGAAATAGCAGCAGCAGGTATAATAGAGGGCAGTCCATAAAAAGATCTGCTGCCTGAGATTGTTATAAAAAATTGTAGTAATCTCTTGGCACATGCCTTAAAAGACATGGATTCTTGACCACTTGTAAAATACTTGTTTCCACACATAATCCTTTTGGGACATGGTCATGAGTTAAAACTATATTGGCCAGGTCATCAACTTGCTGTTTATGGATGGTGGGATTCTGTGTATAGTTCTGATATTTAAATATTTTACACTTCTTCAATGTGATCTTCAGTCATCTCAGATATAGAGGAAAATGATCTCTGTCTGTCTGCTTTCTAGAGAAACATCTTTGACACACATTTTTGAAACTGCCCTCCCTTGTCTCTTCTTTTTCTCTTCAAGAGATCTTGAAGATTTGAGTGGTTGGAAAAGCTTCTCCCCCAGTGAGAATAAAGTGTATGGACTAACATTGGTGTGGTCATTAGGAGATATTTTAAAAGTAAATGTCAGAAGAAATAGTCTAATAGCTATTTTCTGTCTCCAGTATCTAGGATGTTATATGAAATTGATATCCTTTATGTTAAAAAAATCAAACAAATATGAAATCACCATTGTTTACTATAGTACACAATAGAGTAACTGAGGCCATCTGTATATAATTAAGTTTACATCTGGAGAAAAGAAAACTGTGAAAATGGTATATATATATATGTGTGTATATATATATGTGTGTGTGTGTGTGTGTGTGTGTGTGTGTGTGTGTGTGTGTGTGTGTATTACTACAATTTTATGCCTTATAGCACTCCATAATGATAGAAAAACATGAGAAGAGGTTTTGACATTTTATGGCAAAACAAACTGGCAGTTTATCCACGTGATAGAATCATGTCATATATATTTGTGTGTGTGTGTGTGCTATACCTTGTCTCACAAAAGTTTGGCTGGTGTCCAGGAGAATTTCGCACCCTTCTATGATCATTCTTTCAATTGCCAGATTTTTCCGAATGTTCTCAGTTTCACTCACTTCGTCGTGCATTATTCTTTAGAAAAAGAAGAGAGAGCAGTTAACCAAAGGATGTCCTCATTTTCTTAGAAGAACATAACATTATGTGTTTGACCAGATAAAAAATGTAATCAACCATGAATCTTGAAAGAGGCATCCTAATGTGGTAGGAAAAATGCAGCAGACCTGGGTTCAAATTACAGCTTTACCACTTGGTAGCTATTATCTTGGAATTCAGTTTCCTCATCTTTAAAATGGGTAGTTGGGCTAGATGATCTCTCAGATTGCTTTAAACTTTTAAAGCCATGATCCTAAAGAAATCTTGGGAATAAGAAATAATATATAATGATGGGGAGAGAAATACATAGTTTTTAAGTATGTGAGTGGTTTTTGTCAAAGTTGGTATTATATTTCAGAACTGTCTATGTGGTACTAGTGGTGGGTGCTAAGCTGATCCCCTTCCCTGCAGATGTTGCAATAACCTTCAAAGAGAAGTTTGAGACAAAGAGACATAAACATCAAAGAGATGTTAAGAACTAATTTGAATGATCTTACATAGATGTGAATGAATGTATATGTGTATGATTAGAAATAGCTATCTATATATGTGTATGTATATGTAAATATATAGATGCTTAATTGTAGCCTTCTGAGTGAGAGGAATGGAGGGAAAGACAAAGTAAGAAGTACATGGGACATAAAAAAGAAAATCTACAAGGAATCAAAGAAAAGATGGCAGTTCTGAACCAATGTGCAGTATTCATTGTATAGGCTTTTTGATATGTAAATTTATTACTTAATATTTTGAATCCTCTCAGTTGGCAATTTTTTTTTCAATTCTGTATTTAAAGTTTAAATAAATAAATAAATGATTTTTTAAAAAAAGGAATTAATCTTGTACTACTTTGCAAATACTATCTATCCAATCAATTTTCTTATCTCAATTCCCACTGTAATTACCTAGTTTAGATTTTCATTATCTACTGTAATAATTTACTTGATTTCTCCATCACCACTTTCTCCCCTATACAATCCTTTTCTTAATCTTAAACCCTAAATAAGACTGTCAGTTGAATTGTTCAGAGATGTTTTTAAAAACCGCATTACCCTATCAATCAAACGTTTTCAATTGCTCATATTTTCTTGTGGAATATGATCTTTACTTTTGGCTGATATTCTTTCCCTCACTGATATGGGAGTTGGGTTAGATGACCTCTACAATCCATCCCACTTCTGAATCTATGATACAACAATGCTAGACATTCTATCATGTCTTTCCTGTATATCCTTTTAAAGAAATAGGATTTTTGGAAAGGGGATTGTATTAAGTCCCAAATAATGTGAACATATTTTTGCTTTTGTCAAGGCAGTTTTGTTCTAGAAAAAGATGGTCAGGGCAGCAGGAATACACCTAATATCTGAGGTGGGAGGGGGCAATAAGAATGGGGGAATGAGGTATTTAAAGGGAATAGAAGTCAGAGAATGTGAAAGCTAGAAAGGATTTTTAAAATTTTCTAATTGGGGCAGATATGTGGTGCAGTAGATGGAACACTACCCCTGAAATCAGGAAGACCTGAATTCAAATCTGACCTCAGACACTCAACACTACCTAGCTATGTGACTCTGGGCAAATCACTTAATCCCAACTGCCTCAGCAAATAAATAAATAAATAATTAAAAAAAAATCTTCTAATCCAATTCCCATTTCACATATGAGGAAACTGCGGTGAAATATTTTATCTAAAAGTCACTACCACTCTTTCTCCCACAACTTGGAGCTGCTTCACAATTTTGCATTGATTATTTCTCCTTTTCTTACCTCTAAAAGCTTATTCCTTCTTCAACTCCCTCCCCCAAATCAAGAATATTGAAAGGATTCAAGTTAAATTAGCAAAAGGCCCCAGTTGCTCCTACAGTTAGTGGGAAAAATGCTTGATTGCTCTCAGAGGGTAGGTCTATTCTGGGATGTTATAGTTAGCTCTATACAAGATCTTGTCAAAGGAGATGCGTGATGAGAGATCCATTTTCAGAAGCAAAAATCCCCCTCGATCTGGTAGACATTTGGGTTAGTTTATCTGCCAAATTTAATGGACTGTGGTGACAAATTATGGATTCAGAAAGTCTAAAGTATTCCCTGAGGGGAAGCAGATAATTTGGTGCAGTCTCTGCTGCAGAGAGACAGAGCGATTGCATCAGAAATTCTGTGGCAAGAGTCTCACTTTCGGCCCCATTTCTTTCTGGAGCTCCTGACAAGGCAGCCGGCTCTGGAGCAAACTGATTTAGATTTCCTGGAGCTGACAGCTGCACAGCCTGGGGAGCTAGTCACAAACGCCAGTCACAGAAACAGATGCTGCAGCTGAAAATAGGTGCATTAGCACCCCTCCATTGACAGCTGCAATTTCTCCTTTGCTCCATGAGGTGGCTTCCTCCAGCTGCTTTTCACAGCTGCTCGGGGCAACAATAAGGACAAGTAACATACTTTCAAGAGCCCCATGCTTATTATTCTAGGTGGCCCGCAGAATCTTGGGAAATGGGTGGTTTCAGGGTATGAAAATATTCACCCTCCCCAAGTCCCCAAGCCTCTCCCACCTGCTTAATGAAGCCTGGAAATGTACATTAAACCTTATCAACCATTTATACTTAAGTGTAAATGAGTTTTGCATGGAATCTTTAGAGTTGGAAATACCTTAGAGACCAATTAGTTCAACCCCCTCATTTGACATATGAGGGAGATGAGACCCAGGAGAAGGTCACAGAGCTAACAAATCCTTTCTTGATTATAGGTTTTGATAGGGGAGGCCATCTGACAAAGGTGGGATTTACCATGGAAATAGGAAGAATATTTCTATGGGGGAATCTCAAGGCTCTGGAAGATTGTCACTTTATGATTTGACCTTGGGCCAATTCTGTAAGTTATTGTACTATGCTTGACATAAACTATATATGCAATATGTCATTGTTTTTTGTTTGCATGAAAAACTGTAGCCCTTTTCCTCTACTAACTTTCCCCAAAATGATATCTCCCATAATATAGTATCATAGATCTTGAGTTAGAAGAAATCTCAGAGACCATCTAATCCACCCCATCTTTTTTTCAGATGAACAAACAAGATTAGAGAGATTAAATTACTTGATCAAAGTTACTCAGGAAGGAAGTAACAAACTGGGATTTGAACTCAGATTCCATGACAAGTCTAGCAGGAAAGGTCTGAGTTTTTGCCACTGAGCTTAAGAAGGAGTATCTTTTTGACAGATAGCTAAAAGCACATAGCTTGAAGAGCTCTTCAATTTATTGTTTTTCTTGAATTTTTAGCCCACATGACCATGTTACGCTGCTATAATATTTGAGGTTGGGCATGGTGACTAACAGTGAAAGATTGTTAGTCAACTTAGACATTTCACCAGCAGAAACATCCATATATATGAATTACAAATTCATTTTGATTTGTGCACAATCATATGATTTATATAATTTTTAAACAAACCTGCCAGAATGCTTTTTTATTCAAAGTGTGTGAAGAACTAATCAAAGTAACCATTTTGAGAAGTTATATCTTTATTCCAAAGATACTGACAATATTCAAAACATTTTTGCTTTTGGAAACCTCTTCTGAGCTGGCAGCATATTTCATAGATTATCTTTGATAGGGGCAAATCTTGAGGATAGCATCACAGAATCTCAGAATTCTTTGTATAGAAAATCTTCCTATAGCTATTCTGACAATTGATCCTCCAAACTCTGTGTGAAAACCTCCAGGGAAGAGAAACCTATTACCTCCACAGGCAGACTGCTTTGTTTTTGGTCAGCTCTAATTATTAGGAAATGCTGCCTTTCAACAAACCTAAATCTGCTTTTCTGTAACTCCCACCAATTTATTCTGGCTCTGCCTGCTTGGGCTAAGCAGAGCACATCTAATATCTTGTCCACATGGCAGGACTTCAAATACTCGAAGCTATATCTTCTCTTCTGCAGGGTAAACACCCCCGTTCTTTGAAATTGGTCCTAAAGTGGCACAATCTAGAATCTTTTCTCTATCCTGCTTGCACTCCTCCATATATGCTTTATAAAGTTTGTCAAGGTCTTTCTTAACATGGTAAGAACATGGTATTCTGGTTCCACAGCGTACTTATTTTTTGAGGGTGGATTTGATTTTTGCAAATAACTAAAAGTCATTTTGTGTTACATCTGATGAATGACTTAAGTTGGATTGGTCAAACATATACCTGCGGGCCAGCTGGCATCATTCATCAGTGTAGCCCCAACCAGAATAAAATGCAATCGGATAACATTTTACAAAATAAATAAAGATATAATAAAACATAGATAATGCTACATTTTAAAACTAAGTCAATCTGCAGGCCTTGGGCTTACCTATGAGTTTCTATTTGATTTTGAAACCACTGATAAAAGTTGGGAAATGTCATTTTGAATCAATAATTATGGCAGTGTGGTGTGGTGGTTAGAATGCCGAATTCAGTCTTTATTCCTATCCCTAATGATAAGTACTTATAAGATAATGAACTTCTGGCTAATGGAAAGAATCCAAGACACAGAATATGGATTACACATTACCAGTTTTCTCATTAACTCACAAACATTCTTGCTCTTAACTTGTACACCTTGAACAAGGCATTTGATAGGATCTAGTTCTGAGAGGAACCTAAGAAGTCATCTTGTATGCAATTCTATCACTTTACAGCTGAGGAAATTAGGGCTCACAGAAGTAAAATGACTGGTCCATGCTTATAGAAATAGTCCATGAGGACCTGAGTTCAAATGTGACCTCAGACACTTAACACTTCCTAGCTATATGACCCTGGGCAAGTCACTTAACCCCAATTGCCTCGGGGGAAAAAGGAAATAGTCCATGGCTCAGCCATTATTTACAAATTACTTTTTTTTTTTTCTTTTGGCAAGTTGATTGGGGTTAAATGACTTGCTCAGGGTCATACAACTAGAAAGTGTTAATTGTCTGAAGTAGAATTTGAACTCAAGTCTTCCTGACTTTTGGGCTGGTGCTCTATATACTGAATCATTTAGCTGCCTTAAATTCTTTGTTCTTTCCATGAGGTCATATTGTCCTTTTTTGTGGGCCTTAATGTCCTCATCTGTAAAATGGGATTAGTTTATATAATTCCAATGCTCCTTTCTAAAATTCCTTTTTAATAAAAATCTTTTTTTTTTTTTTAATGTTCTGTCAAAAGTAGCTTTGAAGACATTTTCCAAATAAGAGTTCTGGAAATGATTAAAATAACTGTCATTATTGGAATGAGTATCTGGACTCCCACAGAAACAATTTTAGAGGACAACATTTATTTGGATGTGTAAGATTTTCAAACTGAAGAAATGGAGGTCAGGAGAAATGAAGTAATTTGTCCTACTTTCTCAGTGATATAATGATTTTAGTGGAGACAGTAGTTTTGCTTATTGGTATGTGTCAAGTGCGTTATTGATATGTGTGTAATATAATGGAAAAATGAGGCCTTAGGAGTTAGGAGACTGGTTAAAATCTCACCTAAAGCACCAGTCCTTCCTGAGCCTTAGTTTCCTTATTTGTAAAGTGCCTGCCAATAATATGCTATTTAGCTTACAGAATTGTGAAAAGAGTGCTTTGCAAACTCAAAAGAATGATATAAATGCAAGTTATTGCTATTCCCTGGAAAATTCTCCAACTTGCATGACAAAATAATATATGCACCTTATTCTCTCCATGCCAAAAGGGAAGATAAATGATAATTTGGGAATAATACCATAGGTAGAGGTCTATTTGTTTTCTACTTTTTTCTGTAACAACTCTTATTCCATTCCCCTCTTTTCACTGCTCAATTTGACCCCAAGCTCTTTCAATAAACTTCCCAATTCTAGGGGTATTCATCAGGTCTGTGTTATCTGTATAAAACTCCATCAGGCAGTTTCAGGGAGGGGCAGGGTAGTTGTACAGTGGATAGAAAGCCAGATCTGGAGTCAGTATGATTGATTTTAAGTTAAAATCTATCCTCAGACATTTAGTAAATTTTGTGACTTTAGGCAAGTCACTTAATCCAGTTTGCTTCAGTTTCTCTATCTGTAAAGTGAGCTGGAGAAGGAAATGGCAAACCACTCCAGTATCTTTGCCAAGATCACAAGTGGGGTCATAATCAGTCATGAAAGAAACAACTGAACAACACCACATAGCTCAAACCCACCCTTTCCTCTATCAGACTGAGACCTTCATGGTAAGATTGTTTTGAGAAAAAAAATAAGTTTTGTCTGGATTTACCCTTTTCTTTTAAAGAGCTGAAACAATTTTGAAATTCAATTCCCTCCTCAGAGCCTTCCATGTTATGTGATTCTATTTAAATCATTTTCTCTACTAAGTTTAACTTTACTGTCTCATCTATAAAATGGGGTTGCTTTACTGGGTTATTATTATTATTATTATTATTTTTGCAAGACAACTGGGGTTAAATGACTATGACTTTGAGCTAGTAAGTATTAAGTGTCTGAGGTTGGATTTGAACTCAGGTCTTCTGATTTCAAGACCATTGCTCTATCCACTATGGCATCTAGTTTCTCTTGGGTTATTATTAATATAAAATGAGATAGTTTTTTAACAAGCATTTGTTAAGAATCTGTTATATGCCAGGAACTTAGCTAAATGCTTTATAAACATGATTTTATAATGCATGAAACATACTTTGAAAGCTTATATATTAATTTATTATTATTGTTGTATAATGATGATGATAATGATAATCGTTTACCAAATTCCTCCTTTGATGCTTCTTTGTAATCTAAAGGTTTTGTAGTGTAATCCTGGAATACATTGAGCTGAGCATAATCTTAAAATGGGTCCTCCAAGTTTGAAGAATCTTGTGAAAGGTTATGAGCCTATTGCCTAAAACCAGATTAGTCAAATTAAGAGACGCTCAGCATCAGAAGGTGGGTTATCAAATGATTAGCTATTTTAGCCACAGTCCCTTCCCAAAGACTTCTGTGACATAGAGGAGTTATGATCTACAGTAAAGGAGGAAAGTATTCACATGGATGAAATCACAACTCTTTCAAAGGTTTGAAGAAATAGCAACAAAACAATAATTTGGATATTGTTTTTTTTTTTCACTTACCGAATGGCTCCTCATGCCTTATATTATTATTGAGAAGGAGGGAGGAATGGATGTAATAGTTATTACTACCTTCCTCTGACAGTAATATAGGAAATTAACATAGCTGTGGACTGACAGTCAGGAGACCTGTTTACTATTCTAGGCTTTGTCACTAGCCAACTCACCAGTCTAGTTGTCACTTTGGGTAAGCTAACTTTACTCCATGGGCTTCAATTTTCACATCTTTGAAATAAGAAGTTGAGTGAGATCACCTCTAAGGTTCTTCCCAGTTCTAATCTGATTTTGTTCTTCTAAGTAGTGAGGTACCAAGGTCATGAAGTTAAAATAATGAAAGAACTGTGATTTCATCAAAGAGCTGTATCCAATGAGGTCAATGTAAACAATTTGAATCTTGGTTGGATCAATCCACTTGTCTCTGTTTAAAGTCCCTCAACCTAAATAGCCACCATATAAGTTTATATTACTTGTCTAAAATGAGTCAGGGTTAGAGACTGTGGTTGGGAGCTCTGCAATCTAATGGTAATTTTATTATTGCTGAAGGAATTTTGTCATATCAGTAAGCTGGCAATCTGCATGAGCACTGACAAAAAGAAAGCCAAGAAATAATAATTTTTTACTGGCTCTTCATGTAGGAGAAGGATATCTTGTCACTGGGGAAGAGTTCTCCATAATGAAACATGGGTAATTTTTGAGCTTCCACAAGACCAGATGAAATTTCCTTATCAACTATCCAGCTCCCTTGATTCGAGTCAACATTCACCAAACAACTTTCTATTCCCAATTCAGTTTCCCTTGTAAATTAATTTAATAAAGGGGGTACCCTTAATAGCAGGCCCAAATATTTTGATGATAGAAAAGGAATTTTTCTCTCACACATCATCACACTGTACCCTGTTATATACCTTTTTGTTGCTGTTTAGTTGTTTTCCAGTTATGTCTGACTTTTGTGACCTACTTGGGCTTTTCATGACAAATATTGAAGTTATTTGCCAATTCTCCTCCACCTCATTTTACAGTTGAGGAAACTGAGGGTAATAGGGTTAAGTGACTTCCTAGCATCACACAGTGTGAAGCCAGATTTGAACTCAAGAGGAGCCTTCCTGACTCCATGCCTGGTGCTCTATCCGTGGCACCATCTAGTTGCCTGGTTATATTCTTTTATTTCTAGCCAAACTGATCTGTTTTTCTTTCTGTCTCCTCTCCCTCAGTTAGGATATTCCATTTCCCATATCTAAACTTTTATACCTGCTATTCTCCTTGCTTAAAGTGTTCCCCCTCATCTCCAATTTGAAGAATACTTAATCCCCTTCAAGATTATGTGCCAATTTCTACATGAGATCTTTCTTGATCAACCCAGTTATGAGCATTCTCCATAGTCATCCCTGATCAAAATGATCTTGTGTTTATTTTGTATTTATTTACTGATTTGTATTTACTGGTACCAGTTGTTATCTTTCAGTGCAACATAAGTTCTTTGACAGTGGGAACTGTTTTCTTTTTTTTGTTTGTTTATTTCTATATCCTCTTTGCTAATGTGTAGTGGTACACAGTACCACTCCTAATACATAGTAGGAGCTTAATGGATATTTATTGAACTGAATGGAATCCACCATTATTATTTAATTAATTGAAACTGTTATATAAATGATTCTGGTCAATTTTCAGCAAATTTCCAGAAGTGATTTTCTGAATTTTGTAAGCCTAGATCATAGCAACTCCAATTGGTTGCTCAATTTCTTCTGTGTACAGAATATAAGGTTATATACCTAAAAGTATTCAACAAATACTGATTGAGTCATAGAATCAGCACCCTTTAGACCTGAGATTCTTAATCTTTTTTTGTGTGTGTCCTGGACCCTTTTGGCAACCTGGTAAATTCTCTCTCTTATCAGAATGTTTTTTAAAATGCATAAAATAAAATATACAGGATGATAAAAAATATAGTTGTCAAAATATTATACCAAATAAATCCATAGGCCTACTACTATTTGGGAATATGGTAAGACAAGGGTAAAGGCTTCTTACCTGGACAATTCCTCTAGTTTTGATTTTGCATAATCCAAACTGTTGCGTTCCACGTGCTCATGGGGAGTGTGTGCCAGGAGTTCATGTAATGTTAGAATATACCTGGGAATCTACGGAGAATAGACAATCAAAGAAGGGCAGGTGGTCAGAGGATAATCACAGACATGTTAGCTGAGGCTTTGAAAGGGTTTGGAAGGGAATATTATAGGGAGTAACCATAAAGGTTTTTTAGAGCCAGAAAAGGCATTGAAGGTCATCAAGCATAACTTCCCACCAATTGCAGCAATCTCTTCTATAGCATCCTTGAGAGGCAGTTGTCTATCTTGGATACTTAAAGTGACCTGGAAGCTCACTATCTATCAAGTCAGATTGTCTCATTGTTACACGGTTCTAACTGTTAGTAGGAAATTGGCACCAAGTTTTCTCCCAAGAGCAATTCTCTGTTTGGGGTACTGTTTTAAAACCAAAATAAAACATGCTACCAAGAGAAGGGACTGGAAAAGAGAGACTGTTCTATCAGCACTCCCCAGTTTGCAAATGGTTTGTGTTACTCAAGTTGTTTTCTTTATTTGGAACTCAGGGAACATTTACCCATAGAAACAATATTATCATTTGTGTAAATATTATACTTTTGTAATGAAAATGAGCAGAAAACAATTCTGGTAATTAAAGCAGGAAAATGATAAAAACTGAATAGGACATGAGGAAAAGCAGATTTAAATAGAAGAAGAGGAGTAGGTAGATGAAGAACTTTTCGAAGTCTCTTGAGCAATGGTTTTCAAAATTATTTTTGTTCATGGCAAAGTATTCTCTGCTGTGAGAGATCACAGCACACTGAATGTTTAATGTGGCAATTCTATGGAAGAGTCGGGAGATTTGTGGCATTTCTATTCAATAAGTGCAGCTGTTTTTGTTGAGTTGTTTGCCAGTTCAAGTTCTGTGTTGTGTTTTGAGATTTGCACATATATGTAACAGTCAAGTTTTGTTTGTTTTGTGAATACTATAACATCATACTGTATATGCTGAGTAAGTAAAGTTTATTTAAACAACATTTGTTGCTGGTTAAATAAAATGTATTTTAAAGGCAATGACAATGTAAACATCCTGCAATAACATAACATTCAAAATTTTGCAACATATTCATGACATATTAATATACTGAGACATATCCTTTGAGAAACATTGATCTACAGCAAGCTTCCAGGTGCTTTCAATGTTTTTTTTTAAGAGGTTCATGGTATCTGCTTGGCATTGTGTCTAATGTGACTTGAAAATCTATGGATTTCCTTTTGGGAGTGAGAGAAAACAAAAGAAGGGAAGAGAAGAGGAGAGAAGAGAAAAATGAGAGAAACAGAGAATATAAGAGAGAAGGGCAGACAGAGAACATGAGAGAGAGGGAGAGGGAGGGAAGAGAGAAGAGAGAAAGAGAGAAATATATATATATATATATATGTGTGTGTATATATATATATACATGCACACACATATATGTATATATGCATATACACACACACATATATATGTGTATGTATATATATATATATATATATGTATATACACAGAGAGAGAGACAGACAGACAGACAGACAGACAAAGAGAGAGAAGAAGAGAGAGGCAAACACACAGACAAACAGAATTGAGATGCAATGGAAAAAGCACTATTAGATGGTACGATTGCAGCAAGACTGCCTGGTTTCTATCTGGAGTGAATTTGGGTAAGATAAGCCTTAGGATGGGTAACTGGAGCAGGGGATAGCATGCTGCTAGCTGTTTGTATGCATGTTTCAAGGATAGGTCTTGTGTTCATAATTCAGGGAGTCCCTATTGTATCATAATTAGATTTATTAATATTTAATTAAGTTTGTTACTGATCTCTTCTCTATAAACATTCATTTATTCAACACTCTTTAAATTCGGGGCAGAAGGGATACAAAGATAACCCAGCCCTATATTACTTAAGAATGAGATCTCTACTGAAACTTTTTCCCCTTTAAGTACAATCCCTTATTATGCATCTTAAAAGACCATATTACCTGAAACATAGGATAAGTGAGAAAGGTCTCCAGAGTTCGCTCTTCACAGTCAGGCTTTGCTTCATAATGCTTCAGGAGTTTGTCAAAATCCCTGTTCTGTTTGCAGTGAGCTAGGATCTGCAAACTGTATTGATGGTTTCTCACAAACTCCTGGTAAATATTCAGCATAGGCAGCAGTATGTCAAATAGGTCAGCTGGAAGAAATAAGTAGAATGAAACTCAGGATTTGGTTCAGTTGTTCTCTTTTCAATTCCAAGTATTTATCCTTTTCTGATTCTAGGACTTGTCAGCATTACCTATTTATTTTGTATTGGGGCTCCTTGTGGGACTAAAACTTTGAACATTAGCTCTAAAACAATTTTTCTCTTCCAAATAAATCACATCCTTCTTCATGATCTTCAAGTTAAAAGCATGTTATAATCACAGTATTTAAAAGTAAGAAGGGACCTTGGTCATCAGCTAGAGGTGTAATTCTCAATGTATGGTCCAGGGATCCCTGATACCCTTTCAAGGAGGGGAGAATCTGTGAGATCAGAACTATTTTCATAAAATACTAAGATATTTTAATTTCTAATATGGTAAATATCAATAGATATAACCCACATAAACAAAAACTTTTGGGATCCTAAATAATTTTTAACAGTATAAAAAGGTCCTAAGACTAAAAAATTTGAAAAATACTGATCTAGTAGAATCTTCTTATTTTACAGATGAGGAAATTAAGATCCAGAGAGATAAAATGATTTGTCCATGACCACTTAGGTAGTTGGTGAAAGGGCCAAGATTAGGGTCCATATTTCTTATTTCTACTGCAGGGCCCCGTCTACTGTGTGATGCTGCTTTTTATACATCTACCTCAGTTTATACATTTTGAAAATTTTGTATGTAGATAATCAAGCTAAACATCTTTTGACCTATTTCATTTAGGTATGTACCTACATTAAAAAAAAAACTATTTATTTGTTTTTTTTAGTTTATGGAGTGAATCAAGCATTTCCATAACCTAGTACAATATAGAAGATGATATCACATGAAACTGCTTTTCCTTTTAAATATACCACAAAGTTATCATGGAAATTTCCTTTTTTCTTTATTTTTTTCTTCTGTCCCCTCAACCCACTTCTGATATGGCTACTATTAGATACAAATAGGTGTATCTATCTATGTAAAATTATTCTATACATACTTCTATTTATCAGTTCTTTTTCTGGTTGCAAATAGCATTTACACTGTTGGTTTTTATTCTGTGTTTGAGATGATTTCATAGTACATATTTCTCAATTTCTCTTGAAAGTAATATCTTTTATTCTGATTCCACTTCAAATCTTATTGACCTTCCCTTCCCCCAAAACTATCTGAGGAGATCTGATCCCCTATTGCAATCTCACAGAATTGAGGAATTGAAGTCAGAAGAGGCCTTGGGGACCATTGTATTAAATCCATCTCCAACAGGAATCTCTGCTCCCATACACCTGACAAGCAGGCTCTTCTGCCACTGTCTGACTATTGCGAAGAATGAGGAGCTCACTGATTCTCAAGGCAGTCTGTCCAATAGTTGGATATCTCTAATTGTTAGGGAGTTTTCTTGACATCAAGCCTAAATTCTCCCTCCTTACAACAGTCTGATCCTGGTTGTTCCTGCTGGAACCAAACAGATCATGTCGAATCACTTTTCCTCATGACCCTCTTTTTATATAACAGAAGACAGCTTTCATGAGCCCCTGAGTCTTTTATTCTGCAAGCCAAAAATTCTGTTTCTTCAATCAATTCTTATTAAGGCCCTTTAGCATCCTGGTTGTTCTTCTCTGAAAGTAGTCATTTTATTACTAACCTTCTTAATATATGGTTCCAGAATACAAAACAATACTTCAAATAAAGTCTGACAAGGGCATTATACAGAGACATTGTCATCTGGAACTTATATCTTCCAATGCAGCCCCAAGTCACATTAGCTGTTTTGACTGCCACATCACATTATTGATTCTTATTGACCTTACAATCCACTAAACCCACCAGATCTTTTTAGGCAAACAAGTTTAACTAAGACAACCGTGCCTTGTCTTCACCTCACCTTTTTGTAGCTTTAGTGTGCCTGAAATGCTATATAATCTGCCATTCTGAGATTTTTTGTGAAGCTGATTTGAATCTCTGCCTTAAATTAACAGTTCTTTTTCAAAAGTTTTGTTAGGGAGGTGAGATGGGGCAGTTTTATTCTGGCATGAGTTTGAACCTGCAACTTGAAGCTCCAACAAAGAAGACAACTTATATCAGATGTTGCTAAAGTAGTGGTTGCCAAGGACAACTTCAACTTCTCAAAGAAGTGCTATTGTCTGTAATATTCAAGCAACATCTGGCTAGCATCTAGCCTCTGGTTCTTCTGGAGAAGTTTTTTTTTTTTCTTTTAGAAAGATTATCCTGTTTGAGTAAAAAAAAATCTCTGTATTTCCAAGTTTTCCAAGTATAAAGTTTTTGTGGTCTTCCTTGTTGGTGGAAAGGAGGAGGAAAGAAAATAGCCTGACACAACAAGGTAATGTTATAAGTTTAGAACTGGCAAGGGCCTTAGAGGTTGATCAGTTCCCATCCTTCTCATTTTACAGATTATGAAACTAAGACCTAGACAGGTAAGATGAGTTGACTTATAGCCAACAGATAGTAGGTAACAAAAATAGAATTTGAACTTAGTTCCTCTGACTCCAGAGCAAATGCTCTTTCCCCTGTTTTGTTTTTATTCAGTTATCCAACTCTCTATGGCCCCATTTAGGGTTTTCTTTGCAAAGATGCTGGAGTGATTTGCCATTTTCTCCCCATTTTACTGAGCTCAATAGGATTAATGACTTGCTCAGACATGCACCTAGTAAGTGTCTGAGACTGGATTTAAACTCAGGTACTCCTGACTCAAGGCACGGTGCTCTAACCACTGCACCAAAGCTTATTCCTGTATCATCTTTCTATTTTTCTTTTTCCTCGCTAATCTGCTCTCCTTCAAGCAAATTGAGAGAGGGAGACACTGGAAAGTTAAATAGCTAGAATATTAAGAAAATACAAGTTGAACAAGAGAGTCCAAAGTAGTCAGATTCCCAAGAATTCTACAACTTTGAGAAGATACAAGGGAGTTTGGTCTGAAAATGGCCTGATATTCCAGAATTATTTGCCTGCCAACACTCCTACACCCTCCCTCCCTCAATAGCACTAATGTGGCTAATTAAATGTATGGGGGTAGTGTGGCTTAGTGATATGTTTTCTTGCTGAAAATGATAGCAGCATGTTACCAAAATGAATTGAAAAGATTTCCATGACTGCTGACACTCAGCAGTCCCAGTCTTTGTTCCTAGATTCTGCATAATCAATTTGGGAGGATATATGACTTCTCAGATGCTTGCTGCCTTGTGATTGAGCTCATTGTTCGATGACACTTTTCCATCCGAACATTTATGGATTTTGATTCATATCCAGCTGTTTTGGCTGCATGTAGATAAGTCTGCCTCTTTGGGGAAGTCAAAAAGGTTCTAGTTTACTGAACCCATTATATATATTCTTGTACAGGAGGAAAGTATGATTTTGTGAAAAGAATATTGGATTTAGAATAAATAGAACTAGGTTTTTAAATCCTAGTTTTGCTATTTGCTTATTACCTGCATGACCTTAAAACTTGTTTTATTTTACCTGTTTTTAGTTTTTTTTATCTAAAAAATGAGTGAGTGAGGTGGTCTGGATAATTTCTGAAATTTCTTAAGTTTTGTGATCCCATCCAGTCCTGGTTAAATCTGCTTGTGAATTCCTGAAAGTACGAACATCTGTTCTTTAACATATACTCTGAACCCCCAGCAGAGGGATATTATGTACATTGTAACCACTCATTTATTTGTTCCCTATTTTGGAATTTTATTTTCTTTTTAAAGAAACACCAAGTATTTAACTGGAAAAAGGGTTTAGGTTTGAAGTAATTTTCATATATAAAAAAGGTGAATCACTTCAAAGTAGTCTTTGAATTAAGAACAATAATAAAGCCTCCCAAACCTCACTGGGATAATTTGCCTGGAATTAAAAATTAATTTATCTCGGTCATGAGTCCAGATGACACTTCAGAACAGTTAGTAGAGGGATTTCTTCTTGGTGGTGGAGTAATCATGTGAGGTGAAAGCCAGTCTAGGCTTCAAAGATAGGTCAATAGGTACTCTGAAATGTGGTCTTTAATGAAAAATGCTGTTAAATTAGTCAAATATCTAATTTCCAAGTGTTCATCATTACTCACCAAGCACTAATGTTGGCCAGCTGGATATCCGGGCTTTGAGGCCTTGGTAAAAAATCTGATGCAAAAACATGATTGTTTCACTGAAAAATAAAGCACATAGTTAGATTTCCACTTGAAGTAGAACACAGCAAAAACATATTTTCTGGTTTTTTGATGTGATCCCTGGAGCATAGCAAAAAAAAAAATAATAATAATAATTTCCCTCCTGTCTTTCAAGGGAATCTCTACGGAAAAGTTAGTTGGGGAAGGGCTCTTTCTGATAGTGGGTTTTTTTTTTCCTACTGAGAAGCAGAGACAGAATGGTAAACATACCCTGTGATCATTCTCATGTCTAAACCAACTTATTTCTTCTTTCCTAAACTCCTCTAGTGGAACAGATATTTTCATTTTCAGTTACCCAAAATGCTTGGTACTACAGTGTTTATTGGGGGATGTTCATAAATCTCTGAACTGGAGAACATGGTCACCAGATGCCCCTATTTGTACTGCCCTTCCTCCTCCTTGGCAACTCCCCCACTCTTTTCTTGTACTCCCACTCTATTTTTTCATGCCCCATGCATTATCAGCTGGTAGCGAGAACATAAACCTCTGCTTGCTGTACATGCATCCAGTGTGCCTTCCCTAAACACAAGCTGCTTTGAAAAAGTAACAGGAAGGAATTAGAAAGGGACACTAGAGTTTATTGCCCTTTTTGGGAGGCTGCTGCCTAATGTCTTTTGGACCTCATCTAATTTCTTTAAATCTGAGAATGTCTTAATTTATATGAATGATTTATACATGCTCAGAATCAGTATTTGCTTAATCTCATCTCTAAAAAGGGAGAAGAACTATCAGTCACTCACATTCTAGAACTTGATGGCTTACAAAGCACCTTCTTCACAACAACCCTGAGGTAGGCAGGGCAAGTACTTCCCTCCCCCAATTTATAGATGACAAAACTGAAGCTAAGAGAGATTAAAGACCTGGCTGGTTTTAAATAGAGGAATGGTATCACAATGGGGATTCAAATTCAATTCTCCCTCCCTAATTTTTTTTATTATACCTCACTGACCCCAGAGATCTTCTGATACTTAAAGTGATATTTAAGGTGAATGAGACACTAAGAAGTTACTAGAACCACATGATTAGTGTCTTTTTTTTTTTTTTTATAGCATAGAATTTAGGTGAATTTGGACTTCCCTTCTTAAAAAAACATTTTGAGGCTACAAAAGTCCTGAAAAACAAACTATAGACATCACACCTCCAGACATTCATTTTTGGAATGAGTAATCATGGGGTCTCACCCCATTACATCACAGTCACATGATTGGCTAATCACAAAACCTTCAAAGACCATCTATTTGTGAATCTGTAAGCAATTTGAGAGAAAGAATTGTATTTAATATTTCTAGGTGACATAGAAAATAGAATTTGGACTTTGAATCGGGAAATCCTGAGTTTAGATCCAATGGGGAAGTGACAACATCTTTGACTTTTAGTTTTCTCCAGTGTAAGATGGGGATAATAAAAGTACCTATTTCCTGGGTATGTAGCATATGTAAAGCATTTTGCAAACCTCAAAGTTCAATGTTAATGAAAGCTCTGATGATAATGATTGGTGATGATGCAAATGATGATAATGGTGCTGGTGATGTCGATATACCCCTCCAAGTCTTTAGTGCAGCACTTTTCAATGTTTGTTGTTGATGATGATAGTGAAGCCTCAGTGTATTCCTAATGTTAGAGTACTTAGGGTTTTGACCATGTGATCATTTGAGAACACAACCTCAAAAGAGAAAGTATAAAGAAGAAAGCATTATTTTAATTGTATTCTAGGCTGCTTTTGGATATAGCTGCCAAAGATTATGATGACTTTTTCTGTGGCCATTGTTACTCTAACTTGTTGACCAGCTGAGGATTGAATCATGTGTTTATTCATATAAAGCTGTTTTTCAATCAATGAATTAATGAATCAGTCAATCAACAAATACCCAAAATCTACTATGTTCTATTATATGTTGGAGATACAAAGAAAATACTATATATATATATATATAATATATATATATATATATATATATATATATATATATATATACACACACACACACACACACACAAAGACAACATCAAAAGAGTTCCTCCCACTAGAAACTTACTCTCTACTGAAGGAATAATATTACAGATAAATATAAAAGGATATATGAAAAAAAATCCCAAGTTATTTAGGAGAAAGGCTTTAAGAAGTGGAGAAACTAGAAAAGACCTTTTAAAAGAGATAGCTTTTGAGTGACTATTGAAGGGATTTAGGGATTCCAAATGGCAGATGTAAAGAAGGAGAATATCCTCAGCAACAGAAAACAGGACAGTCTATACAGATAGCTTGTCACATTCTAGTATGAGCAGGTAGGTCAGTTTGGTTGAAGTGGAGAGTGTGTGAAACAAAGTAGTCAGGAGAGCAGTTAAATTATAAATGACTTTAAATGCCAGAGAGCATTTGAATTTTTTCATAGAAGTAATAGGGACTCCAGCAGTGCTTCTACTGGACTTATATCCCAAAGGGATCTTAAAGGAAGAAAAGGGACCCACATGTGCAAAAATATCCCTTTTTGTAGTGGCTAGAAACTGTAAACTGAATGGATGTCCACCAATTGGAGAATGGCTGAATAAATTGTGATATATGAATGTTATAGAATATTATTGTTCTGTAAGAAATGACCAACAGGATGATTTCAGAGAGACCTGGAGAGACTTATATGAACTGATACTAAGTGAAATGAGTAGGACCAGGAGATCATTATACATGGCAACAACAAGACTAT
Source organism: Antechinus flavipes (assembly GCF_016432865.1). Taxonomy (NCBI): domain Eukaryota; kingdom Metazoa; phylum Chordata; class Mammalia; order Dasyuromorphia; family Dasyuridae; genus Antechinus; species Antechinus flavipes. The sequence goes on from NC_067399.1 coordinate 570,295,111, forward strand.
ATGATGATCAGTTTTGATGGACATGGCTCTCTTCAACAATGAGATGATTCAAACCAGTTCTGATTGTTCAGTGATGAAGAAAGCCATATACACTCACAAAGAGGTCTGTGGGAACTGAGTGTGGACCATAACATAGCATTTTCACACTTTCTGTTGATGTTTGCTTGCATTTTGTTTTCCTTCTCAGGTTTTTTTTTTTCTTTGTAGATCAGATTTTTCTTGTGCAGCAAGATAACTTTATAAATATACATACATATATATTGGATTTAACATATATTTTAACATATTTAGCATGTATTGGACTATCTATCATCTAAGGGAAGGGGTTGGGGGAAGGAGGGAAAAATTTGGAACAGAAAGTTTTTCAAGGGTCAATGTTGAAAAATTACCCATGCATATGTTTTGTAAATAAAAAAGTTTAATAAAAAAAAGTAAATGGAAATAGTGAGTTTCCTATCAGTGGAGATTTCCAAGCAAAGGTCACATGATTACCTGCTAATGGCTAAAAATAATCAACTAATCCATTTCCTTTATTTTCTTTATTTAATCCATTGAGAGAAGTGAGGTCCAATGAAGTTAATTGATTTGTTTAATAAAAACATTAAGGTTTTCAAGAAGAAGAAGTAATAGGGAGTCACAGAAGTTTCTTGAATGGGGGAGTGATATTCCTCTTCTCTTGACAAGATAAAGATCTGTGATTTAATATGTCAATCTGGTAGCTGTTCAAGATTAGAAAAAGGTGCCAAGAGACTGGCCAATTAGGACCTTATTCCAATGCATTGTTATTAAAGTACTATAGATTGATCTTTGATCCTAGGACCTATAAGTTACATAGATGCATTTTATTCAATAAATAATTGTCTTCTCAAGTAGACTGTAAAAATGAATTCTTGACCAGATCTGATTCTGCTTTGCTATATAATTTTAGGAATTATTATTATTATTATTATTATTACTATTATTATAAGCCAAGACTCAATTCTTTTGAATTTGGTAGATGAGAGGAGATTAGTATCCTGTGGGGGAAGAAGCAAAATCTTTGCTGTTCATATGGCCATCTACTCGTATAAATGGGAATCAGTATTATTGGTACAAAATGATATTGATATTATTGAGAAACATTACAGATATTAATTATTTATATTATTGAGAAATAGTATGGCATAGTAGATAGTGGCTTTGAAGTTAGGAAAGACTGGGTTCAATTCCTACCTATTACCCAAAATGTATTGGGTAAATGACAACCTTTTTCATTTAACTCTCTAAAATGATGTACATGAGCTGCTAATTTTTATTGGAGGGAGGATTTTTCATATCAAAATTTTCCCTATTCTAATGAAATCACAGGTTCAGGTAAAAAAACATTAAAACATACATTATTAATGCAATAGTCCAAATTTATATACTAATTACACGATAGTGATAATACATGAACTATCCTAGCACAGAGTCGATCAATCCACAAGCATTTATTAAGTACTAAAAAGTAAGCTTTCCATAAAAATGGATCAGCATATTTTTATATAGGGGTTAGCTGTTAATAATGTTACATTTTATTTGGATTATTTACTACAGTTCCACTGCCTCCTGACTCTGTACATAGTAACTCCTCCTATTGGTGAGTTCTTCTAAGAATCTCTGTTTTAGAGAAAAGCCCCATATCAGCTGTCCCCATTTGGCCATGATACCTCAGTTGTCTCCTGGCTCTGCTCCTGTGGCCTCCTTCTCCTTCCTGAAATTTCCAATCTGGGGAGTCTTAAACTAGTCTTCTTTGACAATTCAAACTTAACCATGAGATTTCTATAAAGGTTAACTTCTCTCCCCCACATTTTATTTCCCTTTTAAAGTGTCTTCTCCCATTAGAATATAAACTCCTTGAGGGTAGGAACTATATTTTTGCTAGTATTTTATTTTCCTGGGCTTAAGAACTTAGTAAATGCTTATTGCCTAACTGCCTGATTTAGCCTTTTGTGATAGGATCTTAAGTATAGAACTCAAGAGACTTGACAGGTCTAGCTCCTTCATTTCACAGATAAAGAAACAGGCCGGGAGACTCTTAATGACTCACCTAAAGTAATACAACTTGTAAGTATCTTCAACAGGATTCAAACCTAGATCTTTTGGATTCTAGGTCTGGTGCTCTATCCACTATACTATTGGCTCTTAAAGTTATTAATATTTTGGTTACTAATTCACATCTATATCTTAATTATGCTTATAAAATGCTTTGCAAATTGCTACACATTTTCTTTATAATGATCCTATGAATTAGATAATATGTGTTATTGTCATCTTATTGTTATTGTTCATCCTTCATTTTTGAAGAGGGCCAATGACATCATCGATGATGTCTTGATTTACCTGTGAATTGGATTTAAGTGAGGCAGAGAGTTACACAAAGTTGTCAGCCTCACTCGCTCTTCTAGAGTCATAGAAATTCAGTGGCAAGACAAAAACCAAGACCACTGCCAATAGCCCAGCATGCCAAGATGTCGAAAGTGAGACTCAGAGAAACGAATTATTTTTCAAGGTCATGGTTAATAAGTGATAGAACTAAGGATTTGAACTTTGGTCTGTTGATTCTTTACCTGTTGTAGTTATAAGCATTGGAAATAAGGAATGCTGGCAGAAAGATAATCTACTTCTTTCACACTTTGGGCAAAATGAAACAAAAATTCAAAATGTTTTTCTATTTATAGCAAGAAAAAGAAACAATTTGGTATTTAATTATTTTGCTTGGCCTTCACCTGTAGACCATCTTAGCAATTTGTTTTTAATAAGACTTGTCAGCCTACTTAATTCTAAATGCCCATATGACTACTGTGGCTTGTGTCAGGGTACTAGTAATTAGCTAACACATTTTTACTTAATAGCATGCTGTTATTTTTATTAAGAGATGTAGGCCTCTGGGGTTTTGAATTCACCCTTGTTACAGAAATGCCTAGAACACAAGAACTACTCTTTTGCATCCTCTGCTGAGAACAGGTGATTGTGTCTTTACTACTTTTTGCTGTTGGCCTTAGAGACATCATCAGAGTCTCTAATTCCCCTCTTTTATAATTATCATTTGTAGGGAAGAAGCTTCATTTGTTCTCCTAGGATCACTAGGATCTATGTGAGCTCTATGTGAGCTCACTTTGGGAAGTTATTCCTGATCACATTATTAGTGATAACACTTTACAGTAAGTATATCAATGCTAGAAGGGACCTTTATGAAATGTCCTTCAGTCCCCATCCCTGCATTTCACAGATAAGCTAGCTGAAGTCTAGAGAAATGATGTGACTTGCATAAAATCACAGAACTAGTAAGTGTCAGAACCAATAATTAATTACTAAGGGAAACAGGGAGAGAAATCTTTCCAAAATATGATACCGTTGATCACCTCCTCCTTCTTAATATTCTTTTCTCCCAGGTCTCCTGACTTTTCCCCCTTTCCCCTCTTTTATTTACATAGCATTTTTTCTTTCAAAGAACATTGAATTCCATCTCCTCATCTTATTGCTATGAGATAGGTAGGACAGATATTTTTATTTCTATTTGGCAGATGGGAATAGTGAGGCATAGAGAGGTTAAGTTGCTTGTCTAAGGTCAAATAGGTTATTAAGTTGATTCTGCTGTTAGCTGATGTACAACCATGGGTCACTATCAAGGACTTCTAAAGTCCATGCATTTTCATGCTAGTTTTAATCATGAGAGATTTGCCCGACTTCTCCAAAAAAATCTAGGCTGACCACACCTCTGCTAGGCATCCAGTTTCTTTGATAATCCTCCAAGGACGAGGAAATAAAAGGTCTTTTTTTGGGAGGAAGGAGGGGAAGGAAGGAGAGAGACAAAAGGGAATTAATATATTTAATTAAAACATTTAAACATTTAAACATTACCAAATTTGGAGGGTTTACCTTAATTTCTATTTGTGGTAAAATACATTTTGAAAATATATTTAGAAAAAAATTAGGAGTCTATGACTATGTGCATATAGGTCATCTCTATAGAACTCAGTTTTCTTATCGGTAAAATGGGGTTGAATTAGATTAGTGATGTCAAACTAAAATAAAAATGTTAGTCACTAAAGTGCATGTAAGGATCACTGTTGGCTGCATATTGACTTAGAAAATTATATATAACTATAATAGTATTTGTATTCCATTTTAATTTTATTCCTTTAAAAATATTTCCCAATTAAGTTTTAATCAGGTTCAGAGAGCCCTCAGGCATGTTCTGGGCTATGTGTTTGACCTCTGGGTTATATGATCTTTAAAGTCCCTTCTAGGGCTAAATATTATGATGCTATAAACTTATGAAGATAGAAATAGAGTAATTTCAACAAGGTTAAAGCTTCCTGAAGGTCTTACTCTGATAGTACATTGTGGCTTGGAAATTACCCTGAATCTCAAAGAAGATAGCAGTAGGATACAAGCTTTGGCAGGTTCTACAAATCTCAAAAGACTTTGAGTTATAGTGCTGTCCACAAACATTGTGCATTGTAGAAGAACCAGTTTAGCTGAGTAAAATGGATTTATCTCCAATTGGTTGATAAGTAACTTGAGGGCAGAGACTATTTCTTAGTTTTATCTTTGGATCTCCAGTAACTTGTACTTTTCATTTTGAAACCAGACCTGTGATTTCATCAAAAGAAGGAATTCTCTGAGGGAACTCTATCAATGCAGCTTAGTCCTGATTCTTGGAAATGTGTTTTGTGTAAGGTCACACTGCCATCAGAGACTTGAACATAGGTCATACTTAGAGATTAGCTCTCTATCTCTATATTATGCTAGACAACCATAATTTTGTTTGGATTTAAGTTATGGAATTGAATTTTTTTTTTTTTTTTTTTTTTTTTTTTACTGGTGACTCAGATAAAATTGAATTGTAAAGTTGGATGGAACTTTTAAGTTTTCAAGTTTAATCTGTTACTACATACAGGGATCTCTTTCAATTACATATAAAGACAATTTTTAACATTCATTAAAAAAATGTGAGTTTCAAATTATCTCTCTTCTTCTCACCACTCCATTCCTAAGATAGTAAGTAATTTGATAGAGGTTATGTATATGTAACCATATAGAACATTCAAACTAGTCATGTGGTAAAAGAAAAAACAGGTCAGAAGAAAACCATGAAAAAAAATAAAGAAAATGAAAATAATATGCTTTGATCTGCATTTAGAATCCATCAGTTCTTTCATTGGATAGCACTTTTCATTATGAGTCCTTTGAAACTGTCTTAGTTTATTGTATTTCTGAGATCTAAGTTGTTCATAGTTGATCATCACACATTGTTGCTTGTACTGTATGTAATGTTCTGCTAACTTCACTTTGCATCAATTCGTTTAAGTCTTTCCATGTTTAAATAATATAGTTAATTCAAGATTATATATCTTTTACTTTACCTTTCCAATGATGGGGCTTCATAACTTCACTTTATAGTTTATTTCGTTTGGGACAGCTTAGGTTGTTAGAAAGTTCTAATTGCAATATCAATTCTCATAAATTTCACTCATTGATCCTGCATCTGTCCTCAGGAGTTTCCAAGGAAAAAAAACCATGGTTCTCAGTTTCCTAACCTTCTTGATTATGACCTAGTTTGTCAATATTTCTTTCAAAATATGATGTGTAGAACAGAACACAGTTCTCCAGATGAGGTCTGTCCAGTGTGAAGTAAGTTATCACCTCACATTTTCTGGAAACTTTGTTTCTTTGTAAACAAAGCTTAAATCTACTACTATGCAGTATTTAGGGGCAGCCACATAGTACTAATATACTATGTATTATTACTTAGATCTTTTAAAAAAATACAAATGCTAAGTCAAATTTCTTCAATTCTTCATTTGTATAATTGAATTTTTAAACCCAAGTGCAAGAGTTCATCACTTTTAAACTGCTTTCTAGGCTGTTCTAATTCTATTGTCCAAAGTATTAACTATCACTCTAATTAGAGATTGACCACAAGTTGCTTTTAGACTTTAAGGTGATTAGATTTACATAGTTAATGTGAATTATTTGTGATTTAGAGTACAATTGGCTTTGTGCTTTTTTTTCTATCAAGTAGAAATTTGTGAATTAAAAAGAATAGGATAAAAATGGCTAATAAGAAATTGAAATGTCAAGTAGGTAGGGAATTGGTAAGAGGACACCTGGATGATTTTAGATTTCTAGGTCCTGATAAACTCTATCTTGGAGATTTGAAAGAACTGCCAGATACATTGGGCTGAGCCACTTTCAGTGATATTTGAAAGGATTCTTGCCTTCCTTAAGACTTGGATTATATTCCCTCATGCTTGAGGCCATCCCTCATCTCCCTAATTGTAATTTCTTTCTTGCTAAGGTTAGTCCATCTGCCTTGAATTCATATTGCATATGTGTATATACATATATGTATATAATGTATATATGTATACATAATATAAATATAAAATTTATACACTTGTACACATATGTATATAAGTATACATATATATGGAGAGACAGTCTAATGGGGAAACAGATATATTGTATGTATATGTATTATATGATGCTTATGCATATTGTACTATATTATATTATTTCATTATGTGCATATACATGTTTATCGTCTCCTGGTTAGAACATATGTTCCTTCAGGACAGGGACTGTTCTTTTTATATTTTCAAATCTTAGTACAGTGCCTGGTCACATGATAAAATCCGTTATAAATGCTTGTTGATTGATAGATCTTAGGGAATGGGATGCTTTAGGACTGAGGAAGAGCAAAAGTACCAATTTGAAAAATGAAAATGATAAAGATACTTTACATTTATTTAAGATTTGCAAAGCATGGGGTAGCTAGGTGGTGTAGTGGATAGAGCACCAGCCTTGAAATCAGGAGGACCTGAGTTCAAATCTAGTCTCAGACACTTAATATTTACTGGACAGGTCACTTAACCTCAATTGCCTCAAGAGAAAAAAAATATTTGCAAAGCACTTTTTTTTTTTTAAATCTTCACAACAACTTTGGGAAGTGGATGTTATTATCCTAACTTGATATATATATATATATATATATATGTAATCATGCAGAACAGATAAGAAGACTAAGGCAGACAGGATTTAACTGACTTGCCTAATGTCACACAGCTACTAAATATCTGAAATCATATTTACATGTAGGTTTTCTTAACTCTAGGTCCAGCATTCCATCTTGGAAAGAGAGCAGAATTAGTAAATTATATCTCAGTAAGCTTAACTACAATTTGTTATAAATTCTAGAATATATTACCTAAAAGAAGGTTAATGAACAGTGAAGGATGAAAAAGGACACAAAGATGCTTTAGTGTCAGTATGACTTTTTCAAGATACAGTCACTAGATTGTTAGATCAAGGAAATGCTTAAATATAGTCTGTTTAGATTTTAACATCATTTGACGTGATCTCTCATGTTATGCTTATGAATAAGATGGAGAAATATAGACTAGAAGATAATACAAATGGCTCCAAGTTAAAATTAGGAGGTCACTAATAGTATGTTCTAGGTGGGTTCTTGGTTCTAAATTATTTAATACTTTATATCAAAGATTTTAAGGAAACCATAGATGAAAATCTCTATTAGATTTGTAGGGGGACAGAAGGCTGAAAGGGAGAAAAAGCTAATAAATGTGCTGATTTAAAGATTCAGGATAGAAGACCTAACCCATCTTTAATAGGATAAAGCATAATAAGAATACATATGGAAACTGTATATTAATTATACTTAGGGTAAAGATTCAACTTCATAAGCACAAAATAGCAAAGGAAAGAAGGCATGGCCAGTTCATCAGACTTCAGCTTATCTGAAAAAATATCTGGTAGCTTTAGTGAACTGCAAAGTTGAATGAATAGGGCAATATAGCAATTCGGAAAGCCAATGCAATCTTGCTGAATTAAGAGAAGAATACAATAAGATCTCCATTAGTACAGATAATGAATTTTCAAAAATGGCCACATGTATTCAAATTTGCACTATGTGAAGCTATAATAAATATAAATGTAAAAGATGACAACTGGCTTTAGTTCAGTGCAAATACAGAATGCAAATTTAAATAGTATTTCTACTTCAGAGCATTGTTATTCATACTAATTGGGACCTAGCTGTAATACTTTGAAAGAAGGAGATAATAATTACACTGTAATCTGCCCTAATCAGACTACTTGAGAAATATTTTCTTTAGTTCTGGGTACCACATTTTAGAGAAGACACAGATAAACTGATGGAGTCTAACCAGCATGTGGAATAGCCTCTCATTGTTCAGTCTTGTCCGAATCTTCATGCCTCCATTTGGGGTTTTCTTGACAAAAATATCGGAGTGGTTTGCCATTTTCTTTTCCATCCCATTTTCTCAGTTGCCACTGAAGCAAACAGGGTTAAGTGACCTGTGCAGGGTCACACTGATATTAAGTGTCTGAGGCCATATTTAAACTTAGGAAAATAAGTCTTTCTGATTCCAGGCCTGGCACTGTCTACATGATAGACTTTGGGCTTACATGATAAATGTCTTCAAATATCTGAAGGTCTGTCACTTAGACAAAGGATTAGATTTGGGCCCAAGAAAGAATGGAGAGCAATGGGGAAAAAGTTACAGAAAGGCGGATCTAAGTTCCATGTAAGGACAAAATAAACCACTAGGTGACACAGTAACAGGTGTGGAGTTAGAAGACTTCTGAGTTCAAATCTGACCTCAGACACTTAGCCCTGTGACCTTGGCCAAGTCCCTTAACCCTATGTGCCTCAGTTTCTTCATTAGTAAAATGAACCAGAGAAGGCAACGACAAACCACTCTGCCAAGAAAACTCCCAATGGAACATGACTGAAAATGTGTGAATAATAGTCAACATGGACAAAATTTCCTAATGATGAGAACTCAGCAAAATTGGGATAAACTGCTTTGAGAAAAGGCTCTCTCTCATTCGATTTATTCAAGCAGAAGTTCAATGGCTGCCTTCCAGGTATATTATAGAGAGAATTCTTGCTCTAACATCAGTTGCACTAGGTGGCTTTTGAGGTCCTCTTCCCCTCTGAACATCATTTATGTGTTTGTATGAAATAACTCTGCTAGAGAGGAGAGGTAAAGGTTTCTGAACATGGTTATTTGAGACTGAACTTGGAGTGAAAATATGAAAGTGGGTTGTAAACCATTTTACACCTCCAATAGCAGAAGTCAGTTAAATATTAGCTTCTGAAGTCTAATCCCAGCAGTCTATCCTCATCTATCCTGTATAGAGGACACCTGACCGACATCTGTGGTATAGTACAATCTCCCATAAAGGTAGCCTCCAAAAAGCCATCAGGACAATACTCCTGACAACTTTCGATATGAATATAGGCTGGTTTTGGGGGTAATCAGAGAACAGCCAGGGGCCTGGGTGTCCATATTTTTCAAAGACAAAAAAAGGGAAGGAAAGAGCAGTACTAATCACTATGTTTTGCCTTTATCTCCCTTTTAAATTTGCTTTCCCCATAGACTATCCCAGATGCAAAATCTCCTACCCCAAGAAGTTTATTCCCATATAGGTCTACATATATGATGGCAGTTAGCCTTCTGGTAAGGATCAATGAAACTCTGACTTGAGCAATTTGCAGTTCTTATTCACTTAATGCTCTGGCTCTAGGTTCACTAGCATCTTCCCTCTAATACTCATCTACTGGGGGATCTATTTTTCTATGTGAAGACTATTAGGGGATTAAATGTACCATCTCTCTGAACTCTTTTATCATTGTCCCAAGACACTTGCTATTGCTTTGTGGGAAGGGGTAAAGTGTATGTTTCCTTTTGTTGACTGGATGTAAAAACTAGGGGTCTCTGCCTTTACAAACTGCCCTCATTCACCACTGTCTCCATATTCCCACAAATCATGGGCTCTTTTCAAAATGATTCCATCTAATGCTTCATCTAGTGTCACTCAGAAAATTATCAGAGATTATATCTTCATACCCCTTTTAATTGTCCAGGAATCCTCCCCTGAACTTACGTTCAGTAGTACTCACACATAATAGACCATATTCTCTCTCACAGACAAAACACTACCATTCCACACTCAAACTCTGCCCTCAACACAACCCTTTCACAAAGATCTCAGGGATTGGTTTCCTAAGCAAACCCATTCCATTGATTACTAGGAGAACATCCTAACTACTCCTATAAGCCTTACGGCACACTCCTTTTTCTTTGATTTGGTCACAGATCCATCCTGTAGATGCCAGCAGGGCTCCTTATGAATTTGTTTTCTTGAGGAATAGGAGGTGTGATCAATATTTGTAACAGGGCCCAATTACTAAAGTGATAAACATACTTCCGGTATCACACATTGAGAGAAACAAAACATTTCTACCCATTGATTGGGGTGCAATTTCATAGTCTTAGCTACAAGTGGTGGTATCAAGAAAAGGAGATAAAAGGTAATTTTGTGTTTTCATTAGTTTTTGAACTTCCCTTATAGTTTTCTTTGGCTTACCTTTTACATCTTTGTAAGCTGGGCTAACCAATCTAGAAGGTTTGGGCAGGTTTTGTGAAAGCCAGTTTATATTCACTGAGGCCAATAGCATCAAATTAGGTTAATATCTTTTCCTATAGTGATCAAAGAGCTCATAGATATTATAACATTCATCTTTCAACATACCATGCAGGCACAGGAATTGAAATTCTTATTCCCATTCTAGAGATGGGGAAACAGACCTAGAAAGGTGAACTCTTTTAACCAAGGAAGGTCATATAGCAAATAGGCAGTAGGGCTAGAAATAGAAATCATGCCTGCTAATTCCTAGTCCAGGGTTCTCTCCATTAGCCTGCAATGCCCTGTAGGAAGTCTGTTTGTCCATAAATTAAGGCCAGGCCTGGCAACTTCAGTATTAGAGAAGGGATCTGTAACCATAGCAACAGAAACAGCACTCTCTGGATGAAAGGAGAAGTAACTAAAGGAAAGCAGCCAGGAGCAAGAGATTTAGCAGTCTTCTTAGATTTTGTGGCCTGCATTGGATCCCATGCTGGGCGGGGGTGCAGGGGTGGGGTGGCCCTTATCATCTCAAAGAGGGGAACAATCCCTTGCAGTTTGGGGGCCTTTTGCAGGACTGGTTGGCTGTGAGGCTATGATTTTGGAGGGGCCAGTGCTTAAAGGTGAGTAGTTGCAAAGATTTAAATTTTGTCTTGAGGTAGTTAAGAAAAACTTCTTAACAATTAGAATTTTCCAAAAGTGTCATTCTTCTCCTCAAGAAGCTCTCATGACTCTCTATTGTCTTTAGAATAAAATATATGCTCCTTTGTTTGATATTTTAAATCCTTCCCAACCTGACTCCATCCTAGATTTCTAGGTTGATTTTATATTACTTCCTACTCATATCATACTCATGCTCCAGCCAGACTAGCCAATTTACTGATCCCTGTATATGGCATTTTCTTTTTCTCCTCCTTGGCTTTGGCTTGACTTCCTCCTGCCTAGAATGTTTTCCTTTATCACCTCCACTTCTTAGAATTCCTGGAATCCTGAGAGACTCAGTTCATATGTTGCTTCTTATACAAGGTTTTTTTGATTATAATTGTTGGAAGAGCTCTCTGACTTCGCACTCCAAAGTGGTGGTATACTTCCCTATGTACATTTCTCCCCTTTTCCCCCCCTTTATCTCCTGCTGTCCCCATGTGCAAGCTGTTTGAAGGTAGAGGCTGTTTCCTTTTTGGCTTTATATCTTCACCCGTGGTGGTGCCATCAATAAGCAGAGTCATAGGAGCCCTGGGAGTGACCACAGTTCTGCTTGTAGCTCAGCCCTAACAGTTGCCAAATGGGGAAATGACTCCTGTGAAGAAAGGATCGACCCTTCTCACCAACTACCCACCAATTTTCTCATAGGACAGATAAGCCAGCCTCGCTGAGGCAGCAAGGCCATCTGAAAGGGAGTCAAGGGGCTGCATGTGACAAGATAAACCACCACTACGGCCAACATGATTACCATCTCCCCTCAGGTCCTGATGGAGATAGCCCAGAACCCTGTACCCAAGAGGCTTCAGAATCTCAGAGCTTCCAACTCAGTATTCTCAGACATCTGTGGAGAGAAAACCTGGCAATTGCTCCTACAGGTGCTACAGCCATATCTATTGGTGACTCAGGAAAAAAGTTCTTGCCACAAAAATCTTTGGCATTGTTAGTAGGTTGAACAACAAAAATTGTCATTTTGTCAGTCAAAATAATAGTAAACAAGAGGCATTAACAACTGCTTTCCTCATTGACCATGAGACTTTTCCATATGATTTGCAGCTAAAACTTTCCATATAAGTTGACTCTCATGGCAGAATGCTTTGCTTATTATATATTTATTTTTATTATATTATTATATAAATATATTATTATACTTAATAGATATCTCATTCATTCATTCTGTGGGTCTGGCATATAATGGATGCTTAATAAAGGCTTATCAGATCCAGATTGGGAATTTTGATTATGGTAGAGGGAGCTTTCAGGAATAATACCATATTGGGAAAATCCTTGATTTCCATGGGAAATTCCATTCTGAACATACTGTGAACTTGTCTATGAGGTCAGCTAGACACAATCCATATCACTCTCTTAATTTCTTTAGGCTTACAAAGACAGAGAATATGTCTTGGGATTGGAGCAAACACTAAAGAAGATATTCATCCTTGACAGAGTCAAGGGTATTTTATTTATCTTTAGGATAGGATATACATACATACACACATACACACACACACACAGCCACATACACACACATATATGTACACATCCATGTATATATAGGTATGTATGTATATGTGTATATTATATTCATCTCTACATACATATATATGTGTATATATAAATACATATGTAGATATACATTTGTGTGTATATATACACACATACATACATATATATGTATGTATGTGTGTGTATGTGTGTGTGTGTGTGTGTGTATCTTAAATCCATCTGGATTTCCTAAAAGAAGTGTTCTCTGAGTAAAGGCTAAAACCATTTACCATATGTCCACTTAAATTAGTTTACCCTTTGTCCTGCCTAAGCAGCACAGGAATTTCATTTTTGGGCAGGCAGAGCAATAATCTAAAGGAAAAAAAAATACTAAGGGGTTTCCAATTTCATAGTTCTTTTCTTTCTTACTTTCTATTTATCTGCCTTTTATAGTTTCTCCTTCACCATCCAGATATTTTAAAATCTTATTCACTCAACTCAGGTTTGGGCAAAATAATCACATGAAGATGGAATTCTGAAGAGCAAACTACCAACTAAAATTTCAACTCAGCCTGACATTCATAGTTCCTCCTAATCTGGTACCACTGTATCTTTCTAATCCTATCTCATATGATTTCTCTCTATGCATTTAATTTCCCAATCAAACTAGATAACTCTCTGTTGAATGGGCCCAAGTCTCTCCTATCTTCCAGCAAAATTTTGGTCTGTCTTCTCCTTATACATGGGCTATCCTTCTCCACCTTCTTTAATTTGTTGGCATGCCTATCCATCCTATAAAGTTCAACTCAAAACAATTTATTTTCCAGAATTCTTTATCCTATTCCCCTGTTTAGTCATGGCTTTCCCCTTTGGATTGCACACACCACTTGATTTTGTAATGCTCTGAAATATTTATCTTGTAATGTTTATTTTAGTTATCTATGCTGATGTCATATTCTTCCTTCCCTTCTCCCCCCATTTGATAGCAACCTCCTTTGAACTACATCTTATCCAAATTTGGTACTATCCTCTGCTTCTGCCCACAGTATACACTTAATCAATATTTGTAGTATTAAATTACATTACATTATTGTATTATAATATAAAGAGCACCCATTTCTTTAATTTCTTCATCAACTTATCCTACAGACTGATATGTGAATTATATTGATTTTCTGAAGCACGTTCAGGCTCATGCTGGTGGGGACAGGACAGAAAAGAGCCTGCTTAGTAGAGATATAAATAACATGATCATATCTCAGATTTGCCTGGTGCTAAAGTATCTCCCTTTACCATGGACAGCAGTGCCTCATAACTGGTGGGGGCATTCTAGTTACTTGGATAACAATCACTAATCGCCTTGGCCTGTGCTCTGATATTGACTGGGTACAATCCCCTATATTGTGCCTTCTGCCTCTTTCCTATGGGTTGAACCTTGTGGTGGTCACTTGAATGTTTTGCCATTGGTAAGGCGTTCCACTAAATTTGACTTTTCAGAGTATGTGTCATCACTCGTGGAACTTTATGACATTGTGCTGGAAGAAAAGAATTATATCTTTCCAAGGCATTATTCTACATAGCCATATTCATGGAAGAATGAAATATTTTTCTTCTTTCTCCTATTTTCCCTTGCTTTGTGACAACATCAAAAACACTAGATGAGAGCTTTCTAAGATCCCACAGGATTGAAATCCTATCTATAGTCTTGGGATAGATTTGTTCATTCATTTACTAACACATTCACTGACTGTCATATATAAAAAGTACTGCGGCATATATAGAAATGCAAGACACTGTGTCTTCAGAGGGCTTATTATCATAATTATTATTATGTTATGAAACATAAGCCATGTACAGAATATGTATAATACAAGTCAGTAGATGACAAGTACCATTAAATAGAAATAAAGTAGAAGTATTAAGTAAAGGGAAGGAGATGAGTTGGTTAGGAGTTTTAGATTGGACTGCACAGGTAGAGATATATAACAAAATAGTTGAAATGTGGAACTGAAGGTTAGGCTAGGGATAAAAATTTTAAAGTGATCTGTATAGAGGTAATAATTGAAGCCATCAGAGTGGTTGGAATCACCAATTGAGAGAGAAAGTGGAGAGAGAAGAGAAGAGGATTGAGGGCAGATCTTGAAGTGCTCTCATATTAAGTGAGAGAAAGCACAGCAGTGATGGAAGGAGACAGAGAGGAAACATAAATAGGGGAGAACTCTGAGTATGCAGTATTATAGGACAATAATTCATAGCAACTTTGGAAAGGGCAAGTTTGAATTGAAAAGCCTGAATTTTGGAATATTTTAAAAATAAACAGTTTTATTATTTCTAAATACACATAGAGTATAGTGTTATGCTTTCATGAATAGATAGAAATCATCTCTAATTGTTTATATTCAACATGAATTGCTTATATTCAATAATTTGTTAGCTAATTGAAGGAATGTTAAAATAATTTATTTTATTAATTAATTTAAACACTCCTCCCTCTTATGAGTAACCCTGTTTATATGATCAGTCTGATTTTTTTTAATCTCTGTAGTGGAAAATCAAATTTCAGCAGGGTCCTCTGAATGCCCACTATTTTACTGCAGTTGTTGATTGGAAAAAACCCAGGAGCTCCTTGCTGAAAGCTTCTCCCTCCAAAAAGAACACTCACCTATTTAGGAAGATGCTGCTGACATCATCATGTGTAATAGGAGGCTTTTTTGAGCTGGCAGCCATCCTCAAGGGACGGAGGAAGTTATTGACTAAGATGTGCAGTTGCTGGACATATTCAGCTTCTGCCTCGAGCATGCTAAATACCACTTGGTTTCTTTTCCGCATGCTGTCAGCATGAGGTGACCGGATATAGTCCTGAATAATTGTCTTCCATTTTCTCCGGCAGAGCCAGCCCCGCAAAAAACTTTGCACCTGTGAAAAAGAGAATTTTATTTTTTCCCTCCTCCATTATGTATATGGAAAGATGGCACCATATTTTGTTCACTCAACAAACATCCAGTGCCAAATACATGCAGACATTCTGCTAGGTGTTGAGAATTTAAAAAGAAAGGATGGAAAAAAATGATAGTTTCTTCTCTTAAGTAACTTACAATTTAATAAGGGATACACACACACACACACACACACACACATATATACATACAGATAAATATGATAAATTGTGACAAGTATGATAAATATGATAAATTGTGTTGTAGCAAAAGAAAGATCTAGGCTGGGTAATATTTGAGGTAAAAGACACCACTTTCAGACAAGGAAATCAGAGAAGATGTTTTGTGGGAAGAGGACACCAGGGTAAACCTTCCTTAATAAGAAGGGGTTTCAATAGATGAAGTTGAGAAGGAAATATGCACTAGACATGGAAATACAGAATGTGGTTAGGGATAGCTTATTCTGGCTGCAACAAGAAGTGTTTGAAGGAGAGTAATGAAAAATAGGGTGAGAGTCTCAAAGACCCAGAAGGTTGTAATTAATATTCATCATGATGATGAGAAGTTATCCAATTAGAATAGATAAGGCATATTGCCTTAATCTCATCCTTGGGACTCCTCAGATGAAATTGAGTACATGCATATCTTGAACTTCTGCCTACTGATTCTACAGGGAAATGAGCAGGAATATTTAACTCTGATGTCTGTCGTCTGATTCCTTCTTGCTGGCTAATTTTAGCAAGATCCAGGGAAAAATTAATTCATATACAGGAACATTTGAAGAATGTTTCTCCCTGCCACTCACCAGCTCTTGTTTTCATATATTTCAGTGGTATAGCAGAAAGATCCCTAAACTAAGAAGCTTGATTTTAGCCTTAGCTTTGCTGCTCAGCTCTGGGCCAAGAGTCAGGAAGACTCCTCTTCCTGAGTTCAAATCTGGCCTCAGACACTTACTAGCTTTGTGATCCTGGGCAAATCACTTCACCCTGATTGCTTCAGTTTCCTCATCTGTAAAAATGAGTTGGAGAAGAAAATGGCAAACCACTCTAGTATCTCTGCCTAGAAAGCCCCAAATAGGATCATAAAAAATCAAAATGACTGAAAAATGACAAGTCATTGAGCAACCTTAGGGGAGATGCTTCACCTTTCTCTGAATTTAGATTTCTCTCATTGTAAAATAAAAGCATTGTAAAGATGTTACTAGGGTTCTTCTTAGTTCTATTATATAGACTAATATGTACTACTATTGACTTGGGTGAACTCTGAAATTGTGTCCCCTTTAATCTGTAAATTAATCACTCTGAAATTGTGTTCCCTTTGATCTATAAAAGAAGAGAGATTGGATTCTCCCAAACTCCAGAGAGTCTGGGAGAAGGCATAGTTTCCAGATAAACCTTTCCCTAAGATAAGCAGCATCATTCAATTGGCAATCTCAGGCAAATCAACCCTCCTTCCCCACTTCTTCTCCCCCTTGCAACTGATCTTTTGGGTAGCTGGATCCCCACTCAGGAAATTTTAAATTCTGAAAAAAGCGTTCAAAGTGATTTTCATTCAATTGGGACATCTTGGTCTGATAATCAGATCAAACTGCCCCCAGCCCAGCAAGATCTGCTCATAAAATAGGTTTCTGTTAACTCATTCTTTGCAAATTTCCTCATTAAGAGATTTGTCCACTAAGAGAGAGCTTCTTAGTGAAAAATAAAACTTCCTTTTTGCCACAGACTTTGGGATTCATTGAATTCTTTCACATTTGGACCTGTGTCTCAGAGCAGAGGGGATCTCTCCTCCTTGCCACAGAGCATCACTATGACTCTATCCCAAATGAGTTTATTTTTCTCAGTATGGGAAGGACATCCATAAAGCAGTTCAAGAAAATTCCTAGAATCATAAGCTCACAGATTTAGAGCCAGAAATAAGTTCTAACCCTTTCCTTTTACAGGTAAGGAAACTGAGGCCCAGAGAAGTTTAATGATTTGTTTACCATAAGACAGTGTTGAGATCTGAACAAAGTTTCTCTGACTCTAGATGTATGGTTCTTTCCACAGTTCTTTGTCATTGTCTTTATTCTAAATAGTTATGGGCTCTTCATTGGTGCTCTTCTTTACTACACCCAAAGTAGAAAAAATGCCGGAAGACAGTTGGAAAAATTCCATCAGTCATTGAGTAAATAAATACACTATTATTTTGAGGATTTTCAGACTATTCTTTTCTGAATTTATAATATATCAGTGTTACTCCAACTTAATCCAAAAGAAATGTCTTTGTATTTAAGAAGCTAGTTGTTGGATCCTGATTAGTCAGTTAAATGGGGTTCTTGTTCTGTAAAATGGGGACATTAATATTTGTACTATTTACTTATGAGGAAAACATTTTATCTGATGTACTTATTTGCCATGAAAGTTGTATTTTTTTTTTTAAGGAAGGAGGTGAATAGGAGTATTAAAAATAATTGGATTAATTAAAAAAAGAAATACAAGACATGACTGGCTTTCTGTGATTTTATAGTTTTTGAAAACCTATTCAACTGTTGGGGTTAAAAGAGAGCATTGAAAGAGTAGAGAGTAAATGGATTTTTTAAATTTTTTCTGTTTTTTTTTTTTTTAGGGTGGGGAGAGATGGGTCTTTGGAAACGTATGGATGAGCAGATTCTAGAGATTCCTGGAAATAGTAGCTGGTTTATTTAGGAACAGTAAGATGTCAAAACATGTTAAAAATAAAGAAAAACTGCACAAACCTTCTTAATTTTCTTGATGTCACTGTCTTCATCATTGGGTGTGACAGTTTGGATTGATTGAATTCGGTCATTGTCCTTGAGCAAGGAGGCAATCTACAAAAACAAAACAAAACAAAACAAAACAACCAGTGATGAATAAAGGTATAAGTATGATATTCAGAAAAATTACCCGGATCAGCTGGCCTGTAAAAATTTGATTTCCGGTCTCCTACAGTTTTAGCTGCTCTTGCTAGCATTTTCTATGTGTCCCTGTAATGACATGTCTGATAATGTTGTTTGTTAGTGGTCCAAGAAAGTCCACAATTATATAATGATGTGATGGAAAGGTGTAATTGATCATGGGATGGTAAGAAGCCTCAGTAGGTGAATTTTCATAAGTCATTTAAGGCACACAGAGGCAGGCACATGGGGCAGCTGATAAGAGAGCTAGACATGTAGTTTGGAAGACTTGACTTGGAATTTGGTCTTAGAAAGCATAAGCTGGATGACCTTGGGCAAATCAGCCTCTGTGTAGCTGTTTCTTTATCTGTAAAATGGGGATAATAAAAGTACCTACTTCAAAGAGTTGTGATTCTCAATGAGATAACATATATGAAGTGCTTTAGAATCCTTAAAGAATTATATAGATGTAGATATTATTATTACTACTACTAATAATTATCTCTTAATTTCCAAATCTTTTAAAATGTGCATATTAGATATAGATAAATTGACTTTTAGTTTTAAGGATTATGGATTGAGAAGTGGAAAGGATCTTAGTGACCATTTATTCCAAAGAGGATTTTAACCTGGGGTTCATAAACTCCCTAAGGACTTGTGAATATATTTTTGGGAGTCCATGAACTGGGATGGGAAAAAAGTTATATCTTTTCATTAGCAGTTTGTTTTCTTTATAATCCTGTGTGTTTTATCTTAAACATTTAAAAATATTGTTGTGAGAAGAGGTCCACAGGCTTCACCAAAGGGGGCCTCTATACACAAAAGATAAAGAACCTGATGTAGCCTAAATACCTTCATTTTATTTTACTCCCCACCTCCCATCAAGGTAATAGGGGTTAAATGACTTGCCCAAAGTTACACAGTAAGTGGTCACACTTGAACTCAGGTCCTGAACTGAGGACCACTGTAATGCCACAGTTTCCTTGAATTGCCCTACCTCAGTTATTCTGCTCCAAACTTCAGGCTATCATACCACCCTTCTCTCTTGATCATCAGAATTATTGATAAAGATAAAAGATCTTATATTCTAGAATATCAGATGCTGCTCCCCATCCAAATCTATTAGAATATCAGATACTTTTGCCCCATTAGAATATCAGATGACTTTCCCATCTCCAGTGCCTTCCCATATATCATTCCCATTCACTCCCTATTATGTCATTGTTTTTATCACCCTATAAAGAATCTCTATATCCCACATTCAATACTGGATACTTGGAGCTGAGAGTCCGATTCAGTCAATTGATTTACTCTCCAATAAATTAAATTATTATAACTCTCTAACCTCCATCTTGCCTCAGTTTCTCCAGCATTACACCATCTACTGCTTCACCTAGCTATCCCTAACTCCTCTCATTTTAGGAAACTAATGCCTTAATCTTAACCAAGGTCATGAAGCTAAGTAACATATTCAGGATTAGAAGGGAAGTTCTTCATCAGGAATTTATTGTGCTGCTTTGCCCATGATATCATAATTCTAAAAAAACAGTGCAAGCACAGGAAATCAGAGTTTGAACTACTAATAAAGTGTTTAATTCCCTGAATTTTCTTTGGCCCTGAGTCAATTGGCTTACCACAGCCAGTCAAGTAAACATCTGGAAGACAAAACAAAGCAACCACATCCAGGTTTATGTCAAACTGAGAACCATAGTTATTTTTGGATTTTCAGAATGCTGGGTAAAGAGTATTCAAAGAACACAAATATCAGAGAGCAAGTCCATTAGTTTTGCGTTCAGGTGAAGGATTTTTGGGGAGGAATCCTCTCCAATTTGGTGATTGATATGCTATATTGAATCAAGGAGGACTGAGGCACTTCTCTCTATTCAAACACTTTAGGGAAATTCCATTCAATAAGTAGTTATTGCTGATACACTTCATTCATTCAATTCAAGAAACATATTAGAGGTATGTGTGCTAGGTGGTAGGAGATACAAAGATAAATAAACTCTGGTCTTGTCCTCAAGGAACTTTCACATATCTGTAGAGAACAAAAGAACTGTGTATGAATAACTATATCACATAATAAGAATAGGGACTAGACAGGGTTTCATTGACACAGGAGATTTCTAGATTAGGGACTTCTATTGATGCAGCTTGACATCTTTTCTGCAACTTGGAGTCTTTGAGAGTAATTCTAGAATACTGAGAAGTGACTTGCCCAACTTCTCACAGTCTGTATGTCGGCTATGATGTTTGAATCTAGCTGTTTCTAGCTTCAAAGAAAGCATGAGCTGGACTCAGCTCATACAGATTTAACTTTGGAAATCAAGAAACACTACAAATCCAGGATTGAATTAATGTTTTGTTTATTTTTAAGGCCACACTTAGGAAAATAATGGAGATAATATTAATGATATAGATTAAAATTAAAAATATATCCTGCCAATATCATTCCCCTATCTCCCTAAACTTCTTAGTAAACATTCATCAGCCTATCACTATTTCAATATAATCCTCTATTTTCTCTGTTTATGCCATGGTAGTTACTATTATTATGTGAAACAGAAAATGATAATCCAAAGAAGATAATAGGAGAATTTTGAGAAGGGAGGTATCATTTCCAGTTGTGGTAGAATCAAAGAAAGTTTTCATGGTGGAAGTAATATTTAAGATTTTAATAGGCAAAAATGGAGACAGAAAGTAGAAGGAGGACTGCATAGATTTAAGGAAAGATATGAATAATTCGATTCAAATGAACAAAATTTAAAAAATAATTTCTGTGTTCCTACCCTCAAAAAACTTATATTCTTCATTTCAGAGCCAACAGTATGGGAACAGAAAAAGTACCTCATAGTATGCAGAATGCAAGATAATCCTAAATGCTTGTTTTCATGGAGCTCAAGTTATAATCTTGTTAGGAAGACAAGGAAAAATATACGAAATAGTTAAAAATAAAAGTTCTAGTCTTAACCAAGTGCCAGAATAGTGCCAGTGTTACAAACCCTAAGGACTCTTGCCTTAAACACATTAATTCTGGGGTGGAAGAAGGAAGTGCAGATTTTTTTTTTTTTTTTTTTTGTATTTCATCAGGCAAATGGTGTATTTTTGGCCATTTTTGGCCAGTTTTGAATATTTGAAGGTGCCATTGAATGCACTGCTTGTGTCTTAGATACAGGAGATGATAAAGGAATGAAAGAAAATAATCAAGGAGAAGAGAGGAAAAGAGAAAGGAAAGTTATGAAATATGAAGAGATGTGGTAGCCTGCTATTTCCCCCTCAATAATAATATTGATTTAAAAAATTCACACCTTGAGCTTCACTTTTCAAATAAAACTGCCAGTGAGGAGACTGTCAATTCAGGTGAGCATTCCTTTGCAACTTAGAGAGTTTTAGAGTTGCTTGGCGGTCAGGCTCAATGGCAGAGGTAGAATTTGAGTCCAGTTTTTCCCCCCTTAGACTTCAGGACTAGTTCTTAATCAACTACACTATATGGTCACTCAATAATAATAGCTTTCATTTATATGAAACACTTCAACACTGTTAATTCATCTGAAATTAATGTCTGTGACATAGGTCTTACAGATATCATTATCCCCATTTTAAAGATAAGAAAACTGAGATTGGGCAATGAACTGAATAGATGTGGCCAAGGTCACATTACTAAAAAAGAGGAGGCATGAGAACCTGGGTCTTTTGTTTACAAAACCACCAGACTTTCAATAACAAGATTAGGTGGCACCCACCAGTGAACTGACCTATACTACCATGCTCTTCCTCTGATATCTCAGCAATTTCTTCCTATCTGGAACAGCAGCAACAAAACCCTGTCTCTGTTCTGGGCTGCATGATTCATGCTGGATTCTAGATGTGTCACTTTCATAGAGACTCATTGGGTAGATCTGTCTTCAAGTTAGGGACCAGGAGGGGGAAAAATCCAATGAAATGCCTGTTGATACTACTGCAATACAGTGTTCTTTGTTTCTAAATTTAGACAGTTAATTGGTATCCGAAGACATAACCCATGAAACCAGGAGACCTCTCCCTTAGGAAATCCCAGTTCTGTTTCTTTAAGTCCACTCACAAAATGGCATATGAATGAATACCTTAGTTGATCAAATGGAGCACTTTAAAAGCTAAACTGATTCTGTTTCCTGCCACCCTCAACTAATGATCTAAAATGACTCTTCAGTTCTGAGTAGAAGGTGCAATGGATCAAACTGAGAAATATTAACTATAGGGGAAGTGCTTGTTTTTTTTTTAACGTCCTGAGAAATTTAAACATCGAAATGAAATATTTGATCTCTACTATAAAGAAGAGAGAAACAGCTAGTGGCACAGTGGATAAAGTGCCAGCTTGGAGTTAGGAAAACCTGAATTCAAATATAACCTCAGATACTTAATAGCTGTGTGACCTTTGGAAAGTCACTTAACCCTGTTTGCCTTAGTATTCTCATCTAAAAAATAAATTGGAGAAGGAAATGATCAACTCCCAGTATCTTTTCCAAGAAACCCCAAATGGGGTCACAAAGAGTTAGTCATGACTGAAAAAAAAAATGAAAACAGTAACAACTGCAACAAACAAGAGAATGACAATAATTTGAGAATCATCAGAATGGTGGGGACTTGAAAACATGCCATCTGAGCATTAGTTGAAGAAGAAAAGACTTGAGGATGTGGTGGTAGTTGGAGGCACTTGATAGCTATTTTTAATAGCATAAAAGAATGTTACTAAGAAGAACTAGATTTATTCTGCTTACTCCAGAAGATGGAATTAAGTGCAATGGATGAGATTTACAGTGAGGCAGATAATGGGTCAATACAAAGGAAGAACTTTGGGGCCCCAAAAGGAGGAAATGAGTTTCTCATCATTGAGGTTGGATGATCATTTGTAGGGAACCACCAATCAAAATGAGATTGAACTAAATAATCTTTGATATCTTTTCCAACTCTGCAATTCTATAGATTGGAAATAACACTTAGCTCTAGTCCTATGTTAATTTCCCAAACTCATTCTTCTACCTTTTACTTGATAATTGTTGGTTGTAACTCCTGCTTTTCTCCTTTTTCTTAACAATTTTTGAAAACTGCAGGCTGCTTTATTTTCACTTTTGTTCAAAAGGAAAGTTGGGATGATAGAGAAGGAAGGAAAGAAGCACATGATTTATTTAACACTAGTCTCTCTCCTTGGAGATTAGCATGTACTCAGTTGGGACTAGTGGCAAAAAAAGTAATGACGAGACATTACTTTTTTTTTTTTTTTTTTTTTGATAAATGGACTGTTATGCCCAGAATTTTTATGCTCTGAATAAAATTATTATGGCCTCCCCCCCTTCCTTGCCATTAGGACTGGGAGAATTGAGTCAAGAAAAACCTTGAAGCTCTGGCCACTTTACATACTATTGTATCATAAAATCCAGGTGCGTTATCGCCATCCTTGCTAGTATAATTCCCCTTCTGTTTGTATTGCCCCTTGCCTCACTGTCTCCTGCCCTTGACCTTCTTATCTTGTCCCTTATTCTGTCAGGATTAAGTTATGATACTTTCCTGGAATTATGGCTTGTCTGCCCACCCAGTGTCCTCGCCCTTCCTTATCTGCCTTCTTTTCCCTTATAAGATTGTATATTCAGGTTATATATCCTGTTTAGCTAAAACCCTATAAAAGTTCCCTGCCTCAGTTCTTCAGGGCTGAATGATTTTTGAACATGAGTTCCATTCAGTCGGCTAGCCTAAAAGTCTTCACATTAAAAGATTATAAACCGATCTCTATTTTGCCTCTATTTCTCTGGCATTACAGTACAAGCAAAGCAGTTAGAATCATATTATTTGTTTAAAGATCAGACTGTATGTTAGTGCATAATCTACAGGGACATATGTTAGTGCATAACAGGTACTGTGAAACTCCATTGGTATGAGCCAGTGTGATGTAATGGAAAGAGCTCTAGACAAATGTTGGGATACCTGAGTTCTAATGTTACCCTTTATTAGTGGCTTTGGGCAAATTATTTGAACTCTTCTTTGCCTGTAAAATGGTGGTGATATCTACCCTGTGTTCCACAAGGTTGTTTTTGAGGTTTAAATGAGATGTGTATATGATGTAGAGGAGACAGCAGAGACTCTGAAGCCCTTTGACCCAAGAGTGCTCTTGCTCTAACAATCTGTTTGCCAATAATTGTAAAAGTCCTCTGGCCTAGGAATGTAATAATATTTCTTCTCTTAGATATATTAGTAATCCTGAAACCCTTTGATTTAAGAGCACTCCTGTTCTAACAACCTGTCTGTTAATTTCTGGCCTTAGAATAGTCCTACAAACATTACTGACTGTCAGATAAATAATCTGTTGGTCAGTATTGAGCAAGTTCCTGAGATAATAGTGAATAGATCACCCCTTAAACCTACTTGCAAGCCATAAAGTTAGAAAATAAGTAACATGAAGCTCTGATCAATTTTATATAAATCTATCTCCTGTCCCTTGATCCCTTGCTAAAATCCCTTATGGAATCTAGCCCACTGTTGTCAGTATAATAAACTCTTTGCCCACTTAACTTGGAGATTGGGTCAGCAAATTCTTTCACCATACCTGTGACATCGACCTGGGTTCCCCCAAATGTTGTTGATCAGGTTGTCATCTTGGTCAGTTTCTTGACATCTTGGTCTTATGGAGACAACAGCATTTGCTTTTTTTCCTGCATAATTCTTACTTTTAGGAATTTTGTGAGTTTGAGAGAATTGGAAAAGATATCTAGGTCTCCATCTTATTGTTCTTTATCACCTCCAACATGGTGTATATTGTATTAGTCTCCTAAATAGTCTTCTCTATTCTATCTTGTTCTCAGCTTTCTCCAGTCCATTTTCCCCCTGGGTATCCAATTGCACTCCTATAGCATGGATTTGCTCATGTCATGCTCCTTGCCAAAAACTTCAATTTGTTCCTAGGATAAAATGCTAACTTCTTTGGTTGTTTGGCATTTATAGCCCTTTGCAACCTGGTTCCAACATATATTTTTATACAGATTTCACATTACTATGTTCTAGCCAAATTGACCTACTTGCATGGCAATCTGTTTTCTGACTCTGTGATTTTGTACAAGCTGTATCCCATGCCTGGAATATTCTCTTTTCACCTCTCATTACATGGTATATCTTTTATATTTACTTATCTTTTTTCTCTCAGTAGATGACTAGCTCCTTGAAGACAAAGATTGCTTCATTTTTGTCTTTATATTAGGTCCTACCACAGTGCCTAGCATACAGAAGGAATGTTATAAATGCTTATTAAATTGAATAAAAATGCAGTAAAATGTAAGCGCTAAAAAAGGACCTCACAACCCATAATTTGACCTCTTAATTTAACAACTGGGGAAAAAATACTGTTTAATAAATGCTTGTTGAGGTGATTTGAATTGATTTGTTGTTTAGTCATGCCTGATTCTATGTGATCCTATTAAGGTTTTCTTGGCAAAAAATTATGGGAGGATTTCCATTTCCTTCTCCGGCTCATTTTACAGATGAGAAACTGAAGCAGATAGGGTAAGTAGCTTTCCCAACATTAAACAGCTAGTAAGTTGTCTGAGGTCCTCTTGATTCCAGGTTCACATTCTATCTAATGTGCTACCTACCTGGCTGCCCATTTTTCTGATCCAGATTCAGAAAGCAAGTAAGTGAGACAATCACAATGAGATTACAATTCAACTGAAATCTAGTCCAGCATTATTTTAAAATAAAATTTAAAAAATATTTAAAATTAAAAAAATTATTATAGAAGGTGGTAATAACTTCAAATAACTTGAACATGAACATGATGCAATTTGCTATAGCGTTTAGCTATTACTCCATTCAAACAGAGCAGTTTAGTTTAGAGGGAAAAGTATTTCATGTAAATGAAAATAATTATATCAATTATCAATGAATTTGGGATATTATTACTGTTACAGATGAACATTTCAATGCCTAAAAGGAATAAAAAAGAGCATTTTAACAGAACTTATTAAAAGATATTTGAAAAAACATAGCTTTCAGATGGAGTTTGATGGAAAATCAACCAAGGTCTAAATATAAAGACAAATAATCTTGTGAATAGTATAGAATGATGGCCTACTTGTATGTGAATAATCTGATGGTCTAAAGAGGAAAAAGGAAAAAAAAACCTTTTATTTATTAAAAAATTAAAAAAACCAATATAAATCAAAGAAACATAGAAGCACAAAGTTGTGTGGTAGGACCATATCTAAGACTTTAAAGGTGCAGATGTTACGGTTTTTCACTCATTTGTATTTAACTTTTATGATTAAATGATTTATGATTATTGATTGTGATGAATGTTATTATTTATCTATTCATTTTAGTGAATGACAACACATAATGTTATTAGTATTTCTTGCTTTATTGCTAAGTAAATTGCTATTTTTAAGCTCTAAAATTATCGTAATTGTGAAAGGATAGCTGTGTGAATTTCACACACGGTGTGGCTGCATTATATTATGACTGGCTAGTTATATAAATAAAAATGCATCAGTAGGAACTCAAGAGCTAGGATAATAAATAGGTGAGTATATTTCTTTTCAATAGGATTAGTCCCAGGACCCTGAGAGAATTTTAGTGTAGTTATTTGGTGGTAGTCTTCCTCTGGGAACTTAGACCTGAAGCAGATTGGAATGAATGAACCAACCAAGAGAGTACCTTCACACCCAGGTGAGATATGTTGAGCTCCCTAGATAATGTGGATAGCTACACACACTGCTGTTACAGTGGAGCACAAAAAAGACATTTTTCATTTTTTACAGTGGAGCACAATTCTCCATGTAATTCTTTATTCATTGAGCTCTTAAATAGCTACAGATCAAAGTTATCCTTTACCCATTGAACTTTTTCTGCCATCTCTTCCTTCTCTATCATTTCCTCATCAGATACAACCTCTTTAAAGATTCTTTATCTTTCCCTATTCTTTCCCTTCCTGACTACTTTTTCTAATTGTTTTCTACAAGGCTGCTGACTTTTACAAAGCGACAGTGGAGGTAAGCAGTGATTATCAGATAGGAAAAAGTGTGTGTGTGTGTGTGTGTGTGTGTGTGTGTGTGTGTGTGTATGGAGAGAGAGAGAGAGAGAGAGAGAGAAAGAGAGAGAGAGAGAGAGAGAGAGAGGAGTTACTTCAATATTTCATGGAAAGTCAGCACCTTCACCAAAGGCAATCACAAGTTGCCAGTGTCTGATTTAATTTAGCTTCTTATTTTCTGCTTCCCAGTTCCTGGTCATCTTTGATTTATCCCTTGCCACTTGTTATATTCTGTCAGATCTAATTTAAAGTCAGTCTTGAAAGTTTCATAAGCCTTTGAAAATGAGTTGTAGAATTGCTTTTTGTCTAGAAGTGCATCTTCCAAATTAATATGGATTTCTTAATGCAAGAGATTAATATGAAAGTGTTTCCCCATTAGGATAGGTACATTGGAGGATACTTTGTCTTGAGAAAATGTTAGGCTATGAATTCAGTCTACCCTAGAGATTCTGAATAACCTTTAGAGAGTTTGTTTTTCACCTGGATTCTCTGAAATTCTCTTGCTTAAAAAGTTAGCATCCCATTTCACTTTGTTTCTGCAGACAGTCTATTCCATGAGAAAGCATTTAATTTAACTTCCTGCTATCTTTTCTTTCATTATTTGAGCCAACCATATTGCCAGTTTCTCATTTACCTTCTTGATCCTTTCATCTATCATGTGGTTAATACTATTCTTCATTTTAAAATCCTTTCTCATCAGTTTCTCTCAATCCTATCTGAATTTAATCCAACCATAAATATCTGTTTTAGACTCCAGCTTCCCTAAAAAGGATAGTGCCTGTATTCAATTGTTATTTCTGCCTTGTAATACTAAATAGGATTATCAGAAGGATATATGGCACCATGCTATAATCCTCCCTCTCTGGTTTTGTACTGGAAATTGATCCTGAGATCACTTGATATGGAAATGGAGGCTCAGAATGTTCTTTGCTGACTTGGAAATGAAGATATATATGAGAGGGTCAAAGAACTTATTGACTTCTAACATAACAAGGAATGATTTGAGAAACCTGGTATGAATGTATGGACAGAGAATTCCTCCAACCATAAAAAGAACCTTTATTAGGCTGATAGCTAGGTGATGTACTGAATATCCAACTTCTTAAATTGTGCTATGTAACCCAATATTGTAACTGAATGTGGGGAGTCATGAAATTATGATTTATTATCAGTAAATGTTTGATTTGTATACCTGTTTTATATACCTATATACTTGGGGTCATATAAGAATTTTTCGAGTGAAAAGGAGTTGCAAGTAGAAAAAATTTAAGAAGCCCTGGAATAGAACATTAGAATTGGAATCAGGAAGAGCTAAGTTTATAATCAGGTGTGTGCTGAAGTCAGTTTTAACTAGCTTGTGGGAGCTGATTTTTAAATTGTCATTGTGAGCCTTTATAATTCAAAAACTGGCAAATTCTATGAATGTGAACTTGATTTACTGTTTGTTGAAATCTAGACTTAAGGTAGTGAAGGAGAAAACCTAAAAAATGCAGATTAACTTAAAAGTATGTCATGCATATATCTTCTTTCCCTCCCCTCCTTTAGTATTGCAAGTTTAGTATTGCAAGGCAGAAATAAGAAGTAAATCACACATGAATTACTGCTCATAATTCTACATAATATGCTTAATAGTTGTGTGTCATCGAGAGGTCATTTAACCTTTGTCTTTCTCAGTTTTGGAGTATGGTACATAGACTTTTTTCTTTGTTTTCTCCACTGTATCCTCTTACCTAGTTCTCTCCAAGATGACTTTCAATTCTGCCATTTATAACAGTAAGTCATTAGAAATCTCAAATGGCTTCATAAGTATTCTTACTCCCATACTTTCTTTTTCTTTTTTTTTTCCTGAGGCAATTGGGGTTAAATGACTCGTGCAGGATCATACAATTAGAAAATACTAAGTGTCTGAGGTCTGGATTTGAACTCAAATCCTCCTGACTTCAGGGCCGGTGCTCTATCCAATATGTCAACTAGCTGCTCTTGTTCCCATATTTTCTAAATTTTTTCATAGTGTTGGTCATTTATGTTTTAAAATTTTCTTTTCTCCTGGAAAACAATTTCTCTTTGAAGTACAGCTAAACTAGACAACCCATTATTTGATATCATCTTACCTTTTTTAACCTCATATTTTTGTCCATATAATCCCATGAGTGTGGAAAGAATTCTTATTCCCCTAAATATTTACCTATCTACATTTATTCCTTCAAGGTTTGGATCAGGGTCTGCTTTCTACATTCAAGTTTCCCTGATCTTTCCTTCCTGCCCCCAATTAGAAATGATACTTTTTTTGAATTTGTCAGACCACTTTATTTGACCATTGACTTGTATTGTTATTTTTGTCTGTATCTTCTTTACCTTACCATGCTTTTGTAGCTTGTAGAACCTCAGGAAAGTCATTTAACACTGTTGGGTCTCAGTTTCCATATTGATAAAAGTGAAATGAGTTGTTCTTTAAAGTTCTTTCCAGCTCTCAATCTATGGTCATATGATCCATGAGTTTATCATTACCACAAAATGGTTGTAAACTCTTTTAGGTATGACTTCATCTCTATTTTTGCACCCTCAGTGACCTATGTAATGAATTGCACATAGTAGACACTTAATACTTGTTTGTCAAATTAAATTTAACTTGTTCAGTTGCCACTGTGTTTATTTTGGTTCTATTCCTAACCAATCTCAATGCTATTTAGCAATCTCAGCTAGCAGTAAGAAGAACAGAGGGAGAGCAATGACCACTGATGAAGCATCCTTTTAACTTAGTAATAGAGTTAACTCTATTAGAGTTAGAATTGGAAGAAGCTTTGAATTCATAGCCTATCTTAGACATTAGCTATGTGACCCTGGTAATTCATTTAATTCTGTACATCTTAAGTTTCCTTCTCTGCGAAATGGGGATAATAATAGTCTCTACTTCACAGAGAGGTTGTGGGGAATCAAATTAGGTTAGATATGTAAAGTTCTTTGTAAACATTAAAGCATGATATAAATATTATTTATTATAATGTGGTCATTTTTGAGAAGGAATATTTTGAGATGATGGTATATAGCACAAATGGCTAAACCAATTAGGATTCAGGGGTATATGCTTTCTCTTTTTAGAGGCAGAGACATCGATTATAAAACTGAAACTAAGGTACACATAGGGCAAAGATGATTGAATGCAGAGACGGGAAAATGGGTTCTAATCTTAACTCTACCATTAATTGGCTAATGAGCATATGCCTTTGGCTCTGGGTGGGCCTCAATTTTCTCAGTGATCCCTTTTACAATTCCTTCCATAATTCCATGTATTTCTACAATTTTTTCATTTTAAAAGCTTGATTAGTGTTAAATCTTCTGCCCTTGAGATTTTCTTGATCAAACTGATCTCCATATCATTGAGTCTAATGCCATTTCCCACACCTACCAAATTTGGTCTGTTTTTTTGTTTTTTTTTTTCTTAGAGAGGAAGGGCTAAGCTATTGGAGATACAGGCTGCTGAGAAGATCCTTAAAATAAAGGGAGCTATGTATAGCATGCTGAGCCCACACAGCTGGAAGACTGCTCTTTATTAAACAATCTCCTATTTTTAAGCAGGCTATATTCAACCCTGAATACTACACAAAGTGTATGGATTCTGAATGGCATCTGCTCATTTGTCTCTTTCCATTTGGTTCAGCAATTTTCAGCTTCCAGTAGCGCCACTCTGAAGACTGATGGAGGTAAGCAGTTGCCCCCACTCTCCTGTGTTGCTTGAAGCCTAGTTACACTGGCTGGAGATAAATATCCTAGTGAGAAACTGATCTCAAGATTTTCTTCTTCATGCTTGAGGATGTAATTAGCCATTTAAAGCACTGCTTAAGTGTATCACCAGAATCAATGCATTGTGGGGGAACAACACTGGATATGGAGTTAGAAAACCTAATATGTGAGGCTTGATTCTGCCACATTTGTGTGTGACCTTGGGTAGATCACATTTCTGGGAATAAAAAAAGAAGTTTATCCATTAGGAGAAGATACTCCTTTGGACATTTTCTCCAATTTGTTCTTCTTGTGTTTTAGAAAACAAGGCTCTGAGTATTGAAACAAGGATTTTAATGGTGAGAAATGAATGGTCAAATCATTAAAGAAAAAAAAAACAGTCTTTAGAAACCATGAAAAAAATTAAAATTCCATGGGCAAACAGTAGCTAACAACTTATATAGTACTTTACAAGTACAAAGAACTTTAGCATACCTTTTATTCTATCTTCAAAAGAAAGCCAAGAATTAGGCACTAAAATCATTTTACAGATGAATTAATGAATCAAAGAACATTAATATTATTTATCAAGAAGTATACTAAGTCTGGGAGGTACAAATGCAATCTCTGCTATCAGAAAACTGTGAGGTAAAAATATCTACCAAGTCCTAGGGTAGCCAGTAGCCAAACCCAGGCCTTAATATGTTGGAATCCTTACAAACTGCTAACTAATTAGAGTTGATCTAATCTTACAAGAAGATGTTTTGGGCAGAACCTGAAACAAGGTACTAAGTAGAACTAATTAGTACAATGCTTGTGTTTGCACCTTTACTCATTGGAGTTCACAAGTATGCCAGCTTCACAAAGTAAACTTTGTAACTTTGTGAGTTCACACCTCCCTTGAAGCTCTTTGGGCCAGAGAGCACTATGGGGAAAAACCCATAATCCCTCTCTCTCATATCCCACAATTCATCCCTCTTGTATAAAAGAAACAGACAGAGGCTCTCAGTCAGATTTCAGTGGAATTACGCCAGAAGCCCTCTCTCCGAGGCAAGGCAAGAGAGAATATTTTTTCCACTTGGCTGGCTGGTCGCAGAAGAGAGTTCAGCTGGACTGGAGAGGAGCACTCTGGTGCAGACAGAGAGCACTTTGAGAGATTTCACCGGAATGACATAAAGAGTGGAGCTGGCTGGAGGCTGAAGAAAGCAGAGGCAGAGGCTAAAGGACAGAACCTTTGGATTTGGAGACATTTGGAGGGAGCTCTTGGAACCAAGCAGAGAGATAGACCTCTAAGCTAACCGGGCTATATTGGAGATAATAAAAGATCTGAACTTTTATCACCTGGCTGTGTTTTGAGAAGAAAAAGCTCACCACATTTTGGCACCCGAACAGGGACCGACAAAATCCTGATTCCAGGGAAGGCACCCAGAGAGAACTTTTATAATATTTTATAGAAGAACAAGAATCCAACATTTGAACTCCAACATTTTGGCGCCCAACATGGGGCTGATTCAGATCCATCTGAACTAGATCACGACATTAATAGGATTATAAATCATGAGATTTTGAGCTATAAATGAACTTAGAAGCCATTGAATCATTTCATATATGGGAAAACTGAGGAATGGAAAAAGGTTGAAAGAGTTTCCCAAGGTCAAGTTTTTGAGGCAGAATTTGAAATGAAGTCTAATTTTCTCTTTCCACCATATTATGTGAAATTATCTGGTTGTAAAATTGAGTACTATAATATTGGATACTGAACCTGTGATTTCATTAGGAAATAGGAAAAAGGTTCTTTTTTTTTTTTTTTTTTTTTGCCAATATACCTTCTTGCAATTTATAGATAAGGAGATTATGTGACTTGCCCATGATCATATAATCAATATGTGGTATAAGTAGGAATTGAACCCAGATTTTCCTTTTTCCAAGGCAGATTCTTTATCTATTCTATTTTACTGCCTTTCAGTTATAACATTAAACATTTTGATTGAGGTTTGATATGATGAAAAAGTATGTAAAGTGCTTTGTAACCAGACAGTACTGTGCAATTATAAGCAAATATTAATCCTCATAAACGCTGGATAACATAAAATGTTTCCTCATCTGTAAAATGAACCGGAGTAGAAAACAGCAAACCACTCTTATATCTTTGCCAAGAAAATCCCAAATGGGGTTACAAAGAGTCAGACATGATAAAAATGACTGATCAGCAACAACAACAATATTAAATATATTTATCTAACCATATCTTCTTGTGAATGGTCATTTGGCATATTGATTTTCCATATGTTTATTCTCCTAGCATGTCATACACTTCATTTCTTTCAGTTCACTCTACTCTCAATCCAATTCTTCCTCTCTCTCTCTCTCTCTCTCTCTTTCTCTCTCTCTCTCTCTCTCTCTCTTTCTCTCTTCTCTCTCTCTCTCTCTCTCTCTCTCTCTCTCTCTCTCTCTCATTCCTAGCAAGAATCATTAATATTTGGTAGCTTTATCAGTTTTCTTTCTTTTATTGTTGTTGAGAATTCTGGATGACTCTCTTTTACTTTTTACCCCTACCCATCCCTGCCCAAAGAGTCATTTTAATATTATTTATTATTTGACCATCCAGCTTGAGGCTTATATAAGGCTCTTGGGTTCCCTTCCATTTTCCTGCTTCT
Organism: Antechinus flavipes; assembly: GCF_016432865.1. Classification (NCBI taxonomy): domain Eukaryota; kingdom Metazoa; phylum Chordata; class Mammalia; order Dasyuromorphia; family Dasyuridae; genus Antechinus; species Antechinus flavipes. Next base: position 570,329,032 of record NC_067399.1, read on the forward strand.
TGTGTTCTAGACATTTAGCTTTTCCTTTTCATGTTCACCAGAAATTTAGTTCAGGAAAAGAATGGGAATAAAAGGATCTGAAATTCCAAGCCAAAATTTATTAGATTATCAGAAGCTCTGGTGAAGGTTTTACTAGAAGGAGGCTAGAAAAGATAGATTGGAGATTACCTATACAGTTCAATGATTTGTATGACCATGAAAAGAAAGAAGTTAAAAATGAAATAAAGTCAAATCATTCTTTGATCTGATCATGATTAGCATGGCATGCTGAATGTAGTTACCTCTGATTTCAGCCGTTCAATCTCAATCTCCCCATCTTCGATCTGTTGTCGCAGCTGTTTGGCAACCGTTTTTTCTGTTTCCACAATTTGAAGCAAATGGAGATACTTCTGCATTAAAGCTTCATGTTCTGTGGCCAAGTTTCTGTAACTGTGCAGAAACAGGAGCATTTTAAATATGTATCCACTCAAAAAACCTCCATAAAACAAATCTGCCTCCACTTTTCATAATCCTCTATCTTTTTCCTTAACAGAACAACCAATCAATCAGCAGCCAAGACTTTTTAAACACTTTCTTTTATGTCCAGCACTGTTTTATGCACAGTGGTAGACAAACAAATTGAAGAGATTAGAATAACAGTCCCATACCCACTCCCACACAAAATTAAGAGATCAAGACATCATATAATTAAAAGCAAATTTTGTGGCATAAACTACAAATTTAGGAGATCTGAGGGGTAGGAGATTAGAACTGGAGTAGTCAAGGAAGGCTTCACAGAAGAAGTAGAACTTTGGCTGCACCATGATAGATGGGTAGAAATTGTTCAAGTAGAAATGAGATAGGATATTTTAGGCAAGGGAAAAAGTATAAGAAACTATATATAAGAGGAGATGTATAAAAATGGTATGTTCAAAATCCAATATGAAAGTATCCGAAATGAAGGATCCAAGTTGGGGAGAAGTTGTGAATAAAGTTGGATAGGTAAGAAGGAGCTAGATTCTTAAGGTTCTTGAATATGTGACAGATGAAATCAGACATAAAATTATTAGAGAAAGAATAGACCTTTGAAATAATCTAGTTAAATATCTTACATTTGTTAAGCTTGTCCTTTGTATAAGGCACTATTATCTGATACTGAGGTATGAAGATTTTAAAAAAATGGAACAATTCTTACCTGTAAGGAGATTACATTCTCCTGGAATTGGGTATGAGAGCAATAGATAATATAGAATATATATATATATATATATATATATATATATATATACACACACACACACAAATATACTAGTAAAAAGTAATTGAAGGAAGAATACAGCATTAACAATTGTAGGACCAAGGGAAGAGAAGGCCTTTGATTTGAGCTTTAAAAGAAAAGAGAAATCTGAGAGTTAGAGATGAAGAAGAAATATATTCTAATCATGGAGGATGACTTGGGCAAATGCACCTAGGTGGGAGATAGAATGTTGAATTCATAAAATAGCTAGTAGTTCATTTTGACTGGTACACACTATGTATGAAGGGGGGGCAATGTGAAATAAAGCTGGAAGGATTGGTTACAGTTATATTGTAGAGGGTTTGTGATATAAGACTAAGAAGTTTATATTTCATTCTAGAGGTGGTAGAGATCTACTGAAGAGTTTTGATTAGGGAGGGACAAGGTTAGGCCTTGTACCAAGTATAGTGCCTTGTATACAGTATGATCTTAACAAATGTTTGTTTAATTGGTGAGGCATTCAAACTAAATTAATTCAAAGATCCATTCTTTTTCTAAGAATTTTATGTCTAAATTCATCTGTCAGGTATTCAAGACTTTCAACAATCTAGTTCCTTTTTGCCTGCCTAATCTTATACACAATTGCCTCCTGATATGGATCTTTCATTCAGGATAATCTCATTACTAGATTTTGTACTAAACCATGGTCATACATACCCTTCTACACATCTTTGCTCATAGTGTTTCCCCTTTCTAAAGGAGAAAAAAAGATTATTTTGGAGGATAGATGGTAGAGGAAAAGAACTAGAAGTAGGGCTGGAGGAATCCTTAGAAATCATCTTAATTAAGCCCTTTCTTTTAGCATATGATGAGACTGGGGCTCAGTAAATTAAGAGACACATTCAAGGTCACATGGACAATAAATAGCAAAGCTGGGCTCTGAACCCAGATTCTGCACAAAATCCTGCTTTTTGTGAAATAAGGAGAGTATTGCAATAGAAGCAGAGAAGTGATAAGGACCTGAACTAGGGCGGTGGCTTTGTAAATGGACTGGAAGGGACAGCTTTGAGAGATATCATGGAGGAGGAATTAACAAGACTTGGTAATTCTTTGGTTGGGGGAGCAGGTTGATGATGGAGAGAGAAGAGTCAAATGTTAATATCAAATTATAAACCTGAGCAACTGGGATGCTGGTGAGGGCCAAGACAGTAAAAGGAAATTTGGAGGTGGGTGAGATCAGGGGAAAAGATGATGAACTTCATTTTGGACATGTTAAGGTTGAGATGCTGATGGACATCTAAGATGGGATGTCTAGAAGACAGTTGGCAACTAGAATTCATGGAATTGGTTGGGGCTAGATTGAAATTCTTCTCTTTTGCATTTGAGGAAATTGAAGATTAAAAAAGCAAAATGACTTATCTAAAAGGTCATACTGCTAGTTATTGGTAGATTCAGGAGTAGAATCTAGGTCTCTTGACTCCCAATCTAAGTACTCTTTTCATTACACTAAATAATGCTGGTTGAAATAAACATTGAAGGTTTGTGAGCAGAGGAATGACATGGTGAAAATGGCATTTAAGGAAGCTTAGTTTAACAGCCATGTAGAGGATAGACTAGATAGAGAGAGACTATAATAAAGGAGGATAGCTAGAAGGTTGCTAGAGTAGTCTGATTTCAGTGTGAAGTGACAAGGTTTGGACTGGAGTGATGATAATGGGAATGAGGTGGAAAGCAAAGATTTTGAAGGGAGAATCTACAGATTTGATGACCATTTGGGTCACAGATAACAGTATCATGGACTTCTATAATTCAAGAGGAATTCAGCCATTATCTAGTTCAACCTGTAACTGAATTCTTATTTTTTCAAATTCTTCTTTATTAATCATTTATTCTCATTCTTCTTTACAACAGTGATGTTAAATTCACATAGAAACATGCCCTATAAACCATGTATAAAGTTCCATGAAGGCCATCAATTGACTTTGCTTTAAATGTGATATGATCTGTATCTTATTGTATTTTCATTTAATTTGTTAATTATTTCCCAATTACATTAATTTCTGATTTGGGGTATATCCAGGAATATTGACACTTCTACTCTATCATATCCCTGAAAAAATGATCATTTAGCTCGAATTTGAAAACCAGCAAAGATAGGGAATACTTTACTTTCAGAGGCAGTCTACTGTTCCTTGAGGCATGTGTCTCTCCATCTGATTTCTGTATCTTGAATTTTTTACAATGTTACATTTCTAATATACTGCTGAATACAGACTGAACTCAGTAAATAAGTTGATGCCTGTTGGAATCACAAGCTAAACATACCCAGATCCCATTTTATAATAAATATAAAATTCAATTCAACAACCATTTTTGGAGTACCTGCTATGGAACCTTCTACTTGGTACTGAGAGGCATAAAAAGATGAATAAAACACTATTCTTGGCTTCACAGAGTTTATAATTAGACCATCTCATTTAGAGATTATTATCCTAGGGTCTATCAATTTATATTTAAAATATTTTGATAAATGCAATTGGTTTCCTTTTTAATTCTATGTATTTTGTGTTACGCATTTAAAAATATTGTTCTGAAAAGGGGCCAAAGGGGCACACAAAAATAATGAAGAACTTCTGATCTAGAGGAATTAACCCATCTCTGGAAAAATGCAAACTTGATTTTATCAGGAGAATATATTGTCAATTAATGTGGCAGTATTTACTGAATTCAATCTATCCTTGCAGCACTGTGTTAAGTTGAAGGGTGAAACTAGAAGAAATTTAATACACAGACCCTAATTACAAGGACCTTATGCATTAATGGGAGAATTAATGAATAATTAATGCATTTAATAAAATGAATTTTATCTTTTATTAAATAATTATAACAATAATTAATAATATTATAAATAAATATATAATATAAACATAAAATATTATAATTAATAATTATACTAATAACAAGATATAATTGAATAAAGCATTACATTGTTCAGTATGAACAGCTATATAATAAAATTCTGATTTACAGATTTATGAAGATAAGGCAATAAGTCCAAAATCTGTTAGAGAGATGGGCCTCAAGAATAGAATGTGGTTGGCAGGGAAGGCTTCTTGGAGGAGGCATAATAAACTAAACCATAAAAAATGAGTAAAACAGAGAGAACAGGAGAGTTTATTTTGTAAGGCAACAGCATGAGTAAAGGTTGAAGTAAGAGTGAGCCTGACACTGATTAAAACAACAACAAAACTTGATCCAGAAAGAAAATCCAAAGTTTGATATTCTTTTTAAAAAAAGTAGTTCAACAAATACTAGTACTCTTATTATAAAATACTATTTGTTTAATAAGAAACATTTAACTGTGTTATTGAAAATTAAGCTAACCAAGAGTTCTTTCCCTCAATCCTCCCTCAGTTTTCTACCAAAGTTCCTTTTCTTTATTTGCAAGAGAAATGCTGCTGAATGTAAGACAAACTTTATTTTCAAGATTAACTCATCCATGCACATTTATGATGACTATGCCAAATATTGGTGGTTTATCAGGGAAATTCTGTGATTAACATGAAAGAGATTATCAGGTAATGAGTTTCCTTGAGGATTCTGATGGCATCTTCCTATGGAGTATGTGGACATATCACTTGGCTTCCCATGAAGTTCCTCATGTTTTGATAGTGAATTATTGCATAACCTGTTCTAAGAGGAGCTTCTTCTTTGTTGGGGCCTATAAAAAGAAGTCAACAGACTTGCTGTATCTTTTGCTTTTTGTCTATTTGAATCCCCCCCCCCCCTTTTCCTTTTTTCCTCTTTTCTCTGGAGATATCCTGAACAAGTAATAGATCTAAGTAGAAGTAGAACTGAATCTTGGGGCCAGGGTTAGAGTTCTTTAGGATTTACAAAGGTCTGTCTTAGAGGGGCAGAGGCAGATGGGAGTTTTTTTTTTTTTTTTTGTGTGTAATATATATAATGTGTGTATATATATATATGTATGTATTATACACAATACATATATTATATAATATATATTACTCTTGCCCACTTTAGTCCAAGAAGAAAGTTCTTGAACTTAAAATTTCCTGAGAGATTCTGAGAGATATTCCTGAACTCCAACCTTCTGGAGAGAAGGGAATAGGTTTTTTTTTCAGAAATGTTAATCCAAAATCTAACCTTCTAACAAGAGAAAGAGGAATTCCCAGGTAGTTATATAACCTTGAGAATTCCTTGATAACAACTCCAGTAGAGTTCAAGGGCTCTAGGATACAGGCTTCTTGAAAGCAAAGGGGAATTCTTGGACAGTTGAAAAAAGGTTATCATGAAAGCAAAGGGGAATTCTTGGACAGTTGAAAAAAGGTTATCATGCATATGTTCTCTAGATCTGGAAAGAACAATAAGGGACTAAAGCTTTTACATAGAGGAGTAAAATATCTCAACTTTGCATTTCATTATTTCTATGAGTTAATTAGATGTTGTAGATCTGATAGGGAAGGAATTTATTTTGCAGCAGTTCCCAAATCATTTTCCTTCCAGTTGGGAAAAGGAGAGTCCAAATCTTTTAAGATAGAACCAAAGCTGGATACTTTTATGGTTTTCTAGAGATTAAAGTGGAATATCATTGGAATATTAAAACAACCGCAGGTTCATTTCCCCTCTCAGGAAATATTCAATAACAGGGTAGTGCTATGAATCTGGGGTATTCTAGAAATCTGGAGAAAGAAGGAATTCTCCAGAAGTAGGCATTGGGCAATGGAAAGAATGCTAGGTCTGGAGTTAGGAAGACCTAAAATTGAAATCCAGCCTGAGGCATTTACTAGTTGTGTGACTAGGCAAATCACTTAACCTTTGGTTGCCTCACTTGCAGTGTTGCTATTAGGATCAAATGAGATAATATTTGTAAGAGTGCTTAGTATATAGTGCCTAACACACAGCAAGTGCTACTTTAATGTTTATTCCCTTCCCCAGAAAAGGAGGAAAACTGTATTAATTGTTCTTTGGTGACTATGAGTCCTTTTTGTGATTTTTACTTTTTCTGTGCTGAGAACTAAAGTTTATTATCTGTTCAATCAATATATTATTACCTTAAGTGTTTCACAGGAGCTAAGGATCATTTTAGCCACAGCTGTGGATTAACAATAGTCAAAGCTTATTTTTGTCCACCTGCATTTTTGATTTTCTTCACAGGCTAATTGTACACTATTTCAAAGTCCAATTCTTTTTGTACAGCAAAAAAACTGTATGAACATGTATACATATATTGTATTTAATTTATACTTTAACATATTTAACATGTATTGGTCAACCTGCCATCTGAGGAAGGGGGTGAGGGGAAGGAGGGGAAAAATTGGAACAAAAGGTTTTGCAATTGTCAATGCTGAAAAATTACCCATGCATATATCTTGTAAATAAAAAGCTATAATAATAATAAAAAAAACCAATAGTCAAAGTTTTGTTTTTTGTTTTTTAGCCTTCCTCAATGGCAATTATAGGTGGGAGTAAAATGAGGAAAGAGTTGTTTTGGGAGGCTGTCACCAAATTTGGGCTCAGCTCATGTACATCCTAAACTTGAGATGCTGGAATATTTAGGTTATACATTTTTACTTGTAAAGGAATAACAATATAGGGGAAAGCTCACCAGCCCAGCTCCTCCATTAACTAATTTTTTGTAACTTTAAGAATGTGATCTAAATACTTTGGATGTCACTTTCCTCATTGGAGAACTGGATTAACTCATCTCTAAGGCCCTTTCCAGCTCTGAAGTTTTATTAACCTAATGCCATATATGGCAATTGTTTGAAAATTTTAAAATGACTATTTTTTCTAAAAGCATATATATTTTTTCCTAGTGAAAAAATTCTGTTTGACTATGTATATATGTGGATAAATTATTTCCTGCTGCAAATAGACTTTAAAAGGCAAACAGCATCTATTTAGAACAGGAAATAACAATTAGGAAATTCATGTCTTTTCTTTCTATTTATTCTTAATTTCCAATGTTAACAGTTAATTGCTTTAAATAATGTTTTAAGCTTTGACCAAAGATGTAATATATGAGAAACTACAGTCTGGGCTTGGCTTTCTGGTATGAAATTTAAATGTAGTTTTATTTCAATTATTAATGACCACTAATGGGCTATAATGAAGGCACAGCCTATTAGCTAAACAAATAAACAATTAACTTGAATTGTAACCTGAATTAACTTGATCATTGTTCTTTTTTGCTATGTAGATAGAAGTGTATTTCACTACTAAAGAGCTGTCACCAGGAAAGAAAAACAATCACCAAATTCTGTTTTTTTGGCCACAAAATCCTAGCATGATAAAGATCATTGAGAACAATCCCTGCCCAAAGCATAGATGCCTTCTACAACATATGGCATGGGAGACACTGGCACAGGTCCTCCCAGCATGGTGTGTCCTCATCAGAGAAGGTGTTGTGCTCCATGAGCAAAGCCCAAAGGAAATTAGCCCAAAGGAAATGTGAAATACACAAAATTAGAGAATTTGCCCCAAATGTTCATATGGACTATTTGTGTCTGACTTGTGGCAGAGCATTCTGAGTTCATATTGGTCTGATCAGCCACAGTCAGACACACTGTAACTGAAGAAGGGAGCCCAAAACACTAAAACTCCTTGAAGGAGAAATTCTCCTTGGACTCTGCCTCAGTGAGGGACCCCAGCGGAGAGAAACGAGATAAACAGCTTCATTCTGTTATCTAGATGGGGTTGGTTCAGTCTTGAGCAAAAGAATTCCAGCTCTATTCAATTAAAGAAACTCATTCAATTTTATTCAAATTCAGTTCAAGCTGTAACCTAGCTAGTAGCCAAAACTCCTATTATAAAAGAGCCAATCTAAAATCCTCTCTTTGCAGAGGTTCTAAACATGCCATGCTATGCCAAGGAGACCTCTGCCCCCTGGAATAATATTCTTTTCCAGTGCTACCCTCTCTTTACCCTCACCTATTTCCCTAACCAGACTTTATGCCTCTCTGTCGGGATTTCTAACCTTACTTCCCAATCCCTATAATAAGCCTCTTTTATCAATCTAGGTTTTCAGGTTTGTAAATTCCTTTACAGAGAATCCCTGTGCCACCAGAAGGGGTTCCCCTCCCTATCCTTGCGTCAAATACCAAGGTGGGTGCAGGGGAGCCAAACCTCTCCATCTGGTTCCCTGAACCCCGAACCTGCCACTAGACCTTACTATTTAACTTCCTGATCACTAGAAACCCTAATCTCATTTTGGCTCCCTAAATCTAGACCTTATTATTTGGTTCCCTATGAAAGGGAACCCCCAAAACCTAAACATCATCATATTTTTGATTCCCTGAAAACTAGACTTCACTTCATCATATTTAGATTCTAACATAGTGATGTCGTTTTGGTTGTCTTTGGAAAAGAAAAACAGCAACTAACTAACAACATTTGGTGACACAGAAATCACCTATCCTCTGCTTATATAGCCCCTGTTATAGGAAACTGTAACTCTCCATACAATGTAAAGTGCATTAACTCAGGGTGTGTCTTACTTTTAGTGAGGAGCACACAAAAAAATGTAATAGAAATAATTTTAGCTATGGAGTCAGAGGACTAGGGTTCACATCATTTGATATTATCTCCTTATGTAACCTGTAGGCAAAACACTTAGCTTTCTTGGGACTTAGTTTCTTCATCTGTAATATGAGGTGTTGGATGAGATGGTCTCTGAAGTCCCTTCTGGCCTTGGAGCTAAGATCTTAGGTGATGTGGAACAGGAACTTTAATCACCCATCCAGTTCCCATAGTCACACCCCAAAATAGTACAACTCCTGAGATTTATATTGATTAGCATATCTAAAACAGACTCAACCATCGCGTAGCAACTGCTAACTCATTGTGTAGCTGATCTGTAAATGGAGGAAAAGCTGGTCCTTGACCAGGAATCATCCTAACTCCTCACTTTCTCCTCCCTACTCCTTAGAACCTGCCCTTATTCCCTGCCTCTCCTCCCCCTTAAACCTTTAAAAGCCATTTCACTTAAAAACATGCTGCTTAATCATTTTTTGATATAGCCTATGAATCCCTTTCATGTCAATAAAGGGCAACTTTTATGACTGTGACAAATGTCTGTGCGAATTCCAAACTACTCTCCCATCACTTGGTTCTCACCTGGTATTTCTTCATACTTCTTCACTAGGTACTTAAAATTTTTTGTTGACTGATTGCATTTTCAGTTACAATTTTTAAGAAGCCATTCCTTATATGCGTGTGTGTATGTATGATATATTTTTCCTTATGATTTCCACATTTTGGCTCTGCTTCTTTCTTTTCTTTTAGATTACACAGAATAAATGTAATCGTTCTTTCATATCAAATGCTGGAAAGACACTTGCAAAATCTCCAAACATTTTCTTCTCAAAGCTAAATATGCCTAGTTTCTTTAACCATTTCTTCTATAACAAGGTTTCAGGCACTCTTATTGTCTTAATCTTCTTCCTTTGAATGTGCTACTTGTTAATGCTCTTCTTAAAATGTGCTGCCCACACATGAATAATGTTGGGAATCTCATAGTTGATCTTAGAGGCATTTTCATGTAGAGACTTAGTCTTCCCAATAAGTACTTGAAAATGCTTATTGAAGAACCATCCATCCACTTTAGTACCAGATTTTTGTATTCTTTTCAGTGTCCAGGCAAACCCTGAATGCTCTGTCTTTACTATTGTTACTACAGTTTACTATTGTCACAGAAATAGACTTACACATGCTATCCCTACCATTTAATGATTGGGTAATTGTTTTTGGCTGTCTCTCATACTTTTCTAGCCCAGTTGTAACTAAGCAAGATCCTCTTTATTGTTTCTCATCTTGTGGGCTCTTGAAAAAGTAAGTGTAATCTGCGTGGGTTTATTGGGGTTACATCCTGAAATGAATAGAAGAGAGAAAATATGGAATGAGGAAAGTGGGGTCTGAAGAAGTGGATTCAAGTCCAGGTTCTACTAATGACTAGCTTGAGCAAAGTCACTTATAGTACTTTTCTGGGGTTCAATTTCCTTGCCTGTAAAATGATGGAGCTGGATCAAATGAATTATTTCTGAGGCCCCTTCCAATACCAATCATTTATTTTTTTTAATAACTTTGGCACTTAGAGATGCTATATCCTTCCCTTGTTGCCTACTGTGGTGCTTGAGAGACAACTTAGCTGCTGAAGGCTCAGCAAGACTGAAAGTAGGTTGCTAATGAATTTTGCACTTCATTTTGCATTTAAGCCTACTGTTATTTGAAGGCATCAATCAGAATTTATTAATTCTATATACTTGTTTTATTTGGATAAGATATTATTTATCAATATAATTTAATTATGATTTTGTTTTGTTTTTTTTTTGGTCCCTGGGAATTCAAAGGGAAAAACATTTGAACTCTAAGACTGTATTTCCTTTAAGTAAAGAAGTAGGGATCTATAGTTATGGAATATGGCATATACAATCAGGTGCAATTAATTGTCTTCAATCTTTTTTTGTTTTGTTTCAGGAGTAAGTTCTAAATGAGCAATTTTATTGGGAAATGACTATGTGGTAGAAAAAGAGGCATCAGTAAAATTTAAAAAGAAGGATTTCTAAAGCTGAATAATATGTAGAGAGCTATTCCTGGGCATGTATTCATAGCCATAAATTAAGGGGACCCAAGAGAGTCAGTTTGCAAATGTGTGCTCATGGCTCCAGGACACATGAGCTACAGACAGTGCTTTTATGGCTTCTGTATTGATTTGGGATTTGAGTTTTTCATTACACTTGGGAGCTGCTTTTACAGTACAAACAACTCCTACTTTCTGTCCTTTTACATGCCCATAATGATTATTTTTGCTCCAGACTGTCCTATGGGGTTTGTGTGTGGGGTGTCTTCCATTTCTCTTCTTTCTAGCACTTCTCCTACAGTCACAGGGGTTGGCCTTTGACCTAGTGAATGTTACATTTGACCAGGAACTAGGAGGTCTTGATTCTAGCCCCAGCTTAATTACTTAAGCAAAATAACTGGGCCTTTATTTCTTCCTCTATAAAAGGAGATGTCAAACTTTACCAAATTTTAATGTCCTTTTTAGGGTTTTGTACATAGTAGGTGTTTAATAAACTTATAATTGAATTCCAGCTCTAAATACTGAAGTCCTATATTACTTATAAGGTTCTTTATGGTTCTAACAAAGCATCATAGAACTGAAAATCCCTCATTTTAGAGATGAAGAAACTGAGGACCAGGGTGGGGGGTTGGAGATGGGGGAAGGCAATGGGGAGGGGGACTAACTTGCTCTATGACCCAAAACATCATATATTATTCATTTGTTTATTCAATAATCACATGTAAAACTTCATTTCCTATCTTTACCTATAATTCTTTCCCTCCTCTCCCTCCTATTGAAATATTTAATATTCTTTGAGATTCGGTTTAAGGACAAACTTTTGCATAGTCTCCTCAGCTATTTGCCATTCCTTTTAGCTTCTCCCCAGATCTCTTAAACCTGCTTTGAATATGTTTTGTATATAACTATATGTGGGAACTTCCCTATTTGAATGTAAAGTCCTAAAGGATAGGGATTGTTTCCTTGTCTAGCTAGCATTTAAGTGTGTGTGGGAAATAATTTATTCTTCTAGTCTTTTGGTAAATGATTCTAACTCATTCCCATCTTCAGTGATCTTCAAGGAGGTATTATAAAAATACTGACAATTTTATCACTTAGCAAACAGAATTCATTTTTATTCTTTTTTCAGGCAAAAGGTCCAGATACTATGTCATAAACTCTATGGGACATCCAAAGAATTTTCCTCCAAATTCCCAGATTTCTGACCAGAAGAGCAGAGCTGGGCTTCTAGGTCATCTATTAAAATGCCACAGCTTAGCCAGCACAGGTATCTTGTCATCAATCTTGCCTATCTCCCTCATCATGAACAGTGATGTCTTGCCCCATCATCTAGAACTCTAGAGACTTTGCTTCCTGTCCTTCTTCCTCCTCACCAATTAATCCATTCAGTTTGGTTTTTTCCCCCTTGGAAAGAATTCCTTGCATGGAATTCGAGAGATGAGCCAAATTTTACCCTTTACATTTGTCTGGTGCAACTCCTCCAGACCATTTAGCCAACTAGCAATACTTCAGGATCTGTCTGGTTGGTGCTGGGCTCTATCATCTTGCACAGAAACTATTCCTTCTCCTTACCCCCTTTTTTCCTTCTTCTTAATAATCAAATCAATAAAACAACTAGAAGCAGCTATGTGGTGAAGTAGAAAGAGCATTGCATATGGAGTTAACACAGACTAGAAATCAATTCTACCTCAGGATTTTATTAGCTATGTGATCTAGGGCAAGTTACAACCTCCAAATGCCTAAATTTCTTCATCTGTAAAATGGGAAGAGTAATGGGATCTACCTTCCAAGGTTGTTGTGAAGATTAGATAACATAATAATTGTAAAGAATTTCACAAATTTTAGAGTCCTATGTAAATACTAGTCATCATTGCAGTCATAGTCGTCATCATTATCATCATCATCATCATCATCATCACCAACATAGAAAGGCCAGGACAATCTGCTAATCTGTCTTGATCTACTTAAAATTTCTGTGACTGCTTAAGCCAAAATTGCCTTCTGTGGTCATCATTCTCCCAGCCCTTTCTATTCCCCTAGAAGAATGTAAATTCTTCCGGGACAGTGATTATATTTGTGTCTCATTGTGCCCAGACCAGTGCCTGGCAGAAATTGGGTGCTTAATAACTCTTTGGTGACTGATTCATTGAAAATTTCCTTAGAAAACTGGCAAGAGAAAAGAAGAATTCTGAATCTAGGAGAGAAGGCTTTACTACTTCTTTTACCTTCTGACAATCTTCCCAGTCAATTCTAATTCCTAGTTCCTTGATCTTTTAAGGGGGCAATTTGGTAGAGAGCTCAGGAATTTAAATAAGTATTGTTAGGTGGTTGGTATGTTTGAGGTAGGGAAGGGAATTGAAGGGTTAATGACATTTGGCAGCAGGACAAAAGAACTCTATTTTTCCTTACTATTTAATTTTTAAGAATGTACATTTTCCCCACTTTAAAGTAAGATCTTTCAAGGCAAAGCATCAAAGAAAGCATTTATTTTTCAAGATTCTTTATGTTAGAGAATTAGCTACAATCAGAAAAGAAGAGCATGATTTTTTTATAATGGAATCATAATAAAATTTACTGATCTATGGCATCTTTAAGGACAATAGAGCAAAGAGATCACAAAATATTCTACTCCCCAAAGGCTGAGAATTATTATTCTAAATATTAAATTTGAACTTTTTGTTCCATCCTCCTCAGTAGTAAGTCACCATTTATAGCATACTCATTAGATCATCAGTCTTGAGTGTCACACAATCCTTTGCTAAATGTATGAGGATTTATGAAGGAAGAGATTCTGTGGGCAGGCAATTAATCACAGACACAGAAAATTTTGTTCTACTCAGGAGTTGTCTCACTTAGGATCCCTCAGTATCGAACACTCATGTTCTCTAGCTAGGTCCTTTCTTTCTACCTAAGAAGGCTCTAGTTTCTTCTCTCATTACCCGTCTTTGTGACTTTTTTTCCCTAGAATTTTCTATAAGCAATATAAGCCATTGAAAAATGAGGCTCCTTATTTCTAGTTTCTTCAAACCTTGCCATCACCTAAGCAAATGTCACCAAAGTCTTATTCCCATGAGTTTTATATTTTTGGAAAAAAAATTATTTTACATTTATTTTAATTATTTTATTTTTAATTTATAGAATAAAACAAGCATTTCTATAACATTGTATAATAAAGAGATGATTTCACATGAAATTGCAGATTTATTATGTGCAATTTGCTATTTCTTTTAAATATATAATTGCTTTATAAGTTCTTTTTCCATCTCCTCCAACCCTAGAAATAGCTACCAGTAGACATAAATATGTATATATAGGTACATATATATGTAAAATCATTCTATACATGTCTACTTATTAGTTATGATCTGGATGCAGATGACTTCCTTCATATGTTTTTTGTAGTTAATTTGGGTATTTATAATCGTCAAAATAACTTTGTTCTTAAAACAATATTGCTATTACTGTATACCACATTCTCTTAGTTTTGTTTATTTTACTGTTCAGTATTTTGTGCAACTCTGTCTATGTTTTTCTAAGATCACTGAGCATATCATTTCTTATAGCATAATAGTGTTGTGCTGAAATTTCTGGTGGACTCTTCAGCCTGATCAATTCATTGGAATTCTAGAAGACCTGAATTTCCATTTTTCCACTATTTAATTGGTTGCATTTATTACCTTGGACAAGTCACTTAGGTTCTTTGAGTCTTTCTTATTCAATAAAATGGGGATAAAATCCTTATAATCAATCAATAAAACAAACAATCAATCCATACTCATTAAACACCTACAATGTGCCAGACACTTTCCCACAAGGATCAAATGAGAATAATGTTATAAAAGTCTCTGTAAGCCATAAAAAGGATTATCTAAATGTTAGTTTTTACTTTTAAACAACCTATCTTTCAGTAAACTCTCATTTGGAAGGTATCTTAGAAATTATCCAATCTAAATTAACATTTTAAAATGGAAAAATTGAAGTCCAATGGTAACTTATCAGTCCTTGTGGTCTTTTTCAGGGGTGGGGTTGCAGCTTATCTTCTCTGATTCCATAGGTCACACCCAATGTAACATAAGTACCATGTTTCAGAACTAAGAATTGAACCCAGATCTTCTGATTTCAGATCCAAAATTTCAAAGGCTTCATCACCTTAAGCCTGGATTATTGCAATAGCCCCTTTGTTAGTCTTTTTTTTTTTTTTCTTAAATCTGTTCCCATTCCAGTCCATTCTCCATTCAGCTGTCAAATTAGTCTTCCTAAAATACAGTTCTATGTAATGTCACTCCCCTACTTAATACTTCCCAGGGCTCTCTATCATTTCCAGGATCAAATATAAAACTCCTCTTTTGGGTATCCAAAATCTTTCACAAACTGGCTCTTTTCTACTTATACTCGTTTTTTTTTCATATCTCAGCCACTCAATGACACTAACTTCTTTGCTGTTCCTCAAACAAGACTCTTGATCTCTAGATTGGGTATTTCATTTTCTGTCCCTCATGCTTGGAATACTTTATCCTTATCTCTTCCTCTTCACTTCTCTGGCTTCCTTCAAATCTCAGCTAAAATTCCTCCTTCCATCAGTAGGCTTTCTTAATCCCTCTTACTTCTGGTGTATTTACACTATTGATTATTTCAATTTATATTGTATATATCTTGTTTATATATAATTGTTTTTATGTTATCTCTCCCCCCCTTCCCACCCTTCAAAATTAGACTGTGAGTTCTTTGAGAGCAGTCACTGTTTTTGGCCTTTCTTTGTATCCTTAGGACTTAGCATAGGAAGAGGTAGATGCTTAATAAATGTTTATTGATTGACCAACTATTTCTTTCCCTTCATCTGTTATATAACTGTATCCTTGTATATCCTTCCTAGCTTACATATCACAGGACTCATTTATATAAAATACCCAGAAAGCTCATTTACATAAAATACCCAGAAAGCCATTAGGAAACTATTAGCAAATCCAAAAAAATTAGAATGCATTGGAATTTTTCTTCAGAGACAGCAAACATATGTTATCTCATTTAATCCTTACAGCTAACCTGTAAGGTAAGTGCTTTTAAAGATTCCCATTCTACACTGAGGAAACTGAATGCTAATTGACTTGCCCAGTGTCACATAACTACTAAGTCTTATAAGTACCTTTATTTATTTTGAAACTCAATCTTCCTGATATTCATTTTATTATGTATAAGGAGTAGGATTAGGATAGGGAGGGAAGGAAGGAGGCAACAGAGGATATTTTAAGTTTTATTTGTAAGTGCATATGGCTTTTAACACAGATAATCTCATTTCCCAGGGTAAGCAGGTATTTATCTTGGGAAAATTCAAGCCAGAAATGTTATAGTGAAATCTCAAAGGTAGATGATTTCCTTGTCTACCCCTGATGACAGCTGTGGCTCTAAAATTATGGAGCCTGAGAATATGCTGGAAACTAAGGGGAAGTTCTAGAATAGGCTAGCACTAAAAGAAACCTTTTAGATCATCTAATATTCTAAAAAAGGAATGTATCCAAAGATGGTCAGTCATTTCAAAACTTTGTGGAATAACTGTTGGCAGAATTGTTTACTGTACCAAAAAGAATTCAATGCGTCTCCACGTGTAGATGGTTTGTAGGCTTTGGGATCTCACAATCATTCCCATCTCCTAAGGGTCCAGCATATCCCTTTTTTACTTAGAATCATTGGAAGCCATTTTGGTGGCTATCTAGGCCGGGGGTTCTTAAATTGCCATTGACGAATTAAAAAAATCCCCCCCTCCCCATAATTGTACTTCAACATAATGTTTCTGTGTTTCATCCTGTGAAGTTTTTGTTTTATTTTATTTTATTCATTTAAAAACACAAATTTAATTTAAAAACATGTAGGGGGCCAAAAACTTCATTAATCTGCCCTAAAGTTGTACCACAAACAAAAATAGATTAAGAACCCATGATCTTGGCTAATCACTTTGTTTACAGATGAATTAAGTGAGACCCAGAGCAAATACAGTTTGCTAATGGAACTGTAACTTAACTGTTGCGACTGCTACTGTAACTTAAATATCCTGAAATTCTAGTCCAAGACCCTTCCTTGACACCATCTTAATAAACAGCCTTCTCACTATACTTCTCTCCATGTCTTAGAGATCCCAAACTCATAGTCAAGGTAGCCTTCACTGAATAACTCATTTTTTGGGGGGTGGGGTATAGGATGGGTATGTCCAAATATTTGATTTTATTATTCTGAGAAATTCTCAATATGGAAACTTCTCTCTGATGCAGAACTCCTCTTTAATTCTGAGTCTTTGATAATTATTCTGAGTCATTGAAAAGTTCTAATTTGTCAATTGGTTACATGCCAGAATGTGGTCAGAGGCAGAGCTTGACCCTAATTTTTTTCTAACTACAAGCATACCTGCTGCCCACTATACCAAACTCCTACTTCAAAGAGTGCAATAAAATAAGAAATCACTTGTATATTGAAGAACAGTGACAATTCAAGTATCCCTAGAAAGGAAAAAGTGTTCCATTCTCCTTGGCTTACCTTGCGTGAGTTATTGCGGCCACCCATTCGTCACAATCTTTAGCATCTTCTGTTCTCAATTCTAGGGTTTTCTGATTCTCATGGTTGAAGTTAACCGTGAAATAATGCTGTTAAAATGAAATAAAAAAACTTATGATTACTTGGTTACTCTCATGAGTAGCATTTCTATTTATCTATCAATTTAGCTATTTCTAAAGAGCTCACTGCCACATTAGCTAAGCCCCATCCATTATGTATGATCATCTGAATTCTGTTTTATTTATCAGTTTAAAACTCTTGCTTGGGGCTTGTTTTGTAAAATGTAATGGAACTGATGCTTAGGACACATTGTGAGAGGGAAACAGAACCCAGAAAGCCACACTTACCAACAAATTGCAAACAAGCAGGTTGGGAATGCTGTAAATGTTTCAAAAGAAGTATAATGGTGGAAACAAAGGAGGGAGCTAGAGTGGGGAGGGTTTCATTTTGGAAATTTGAGTTAATTATAAACTAGCTTCTTCTCATTGTCTGCATCTTCATCAGAGAATGTTTGTTCATTCCCTTGCCTTGCTGTGCTAGGCACTTTGCAAAGGAATAGAAAGGCCATTACTCCTCCATCCCAGGAGTTCTCTTGTCTCTAAGTTAAAATCCATACTCCTCCACCTGGCATATAAGACTCCACAGTCTGGCTGCACACAAGCTTTGTAGACTCTGCTTTCCTGCCATAATGGCTTACATAGCATTTACCAAGCTTGGCATTCATCTATTACCTCCATTCTTTTGCACAGGTAACAATGGCACAGTGGCATTTCACATGCCTGGAAAGCCCTCTGAATGTTTGGAAGGCACTCATTTTGCATATGCTGCTCTAATTTTTTTCAATCTTAGGAACAAGTTACCTATCCCAGAGTAAACTCATTATTTCTGAACTCACTACTCAAGCCTTGATTGACATCACATTCTCAGTTTCCCTACCTTTTTGATTGGAGGGAGAAGTACCAAATGTCTTCCTTTATAGAAGGCAGAAATTGGACTCTTAGTTCACCCCAGTTTTCATCTGCTGCTCTGCCTGGTTTAAACTCCATGGAACAAGCTTCCCTGCCCCAAGTAGCCTCATTTCCCCCATTCCCCAATGCTTCCTTCTCTCTTTTTATGTGTTATATTCCCCTGTAGATTGTAAACACCTTGAGGGTAAGAACTTCTTTCTTTTTAACTTTATGCCCAGAATTTAGCACAACAATTGATACATAATAGGCACTTAAAATATTGATTGAATTGGGATGGATTCCCTTCTCATTTAAATCTGTTAGAATCTCTAAGTTTCTTAAGGCTCAACTTTTGTACCACTTCTGATATTCTTAGTGGTTTGTGGATAAGAGATGAAGTAGATGGAACATTGGGCCTATAGTCAGAAAGTCCTGAGTTCAAATATGAATTCATATGCTATACTAGTTGAACCTGGGTAAGTTACTTTATCTCTGTCTGCCTCAATTTCTTCAGTTGCAAAGGGCAGATTATAAAAACTACCTTTCTTTTAATTGTGAAAACAAAAGAATATAGTATTCCTAAAGTGCTTGACACATTGCCTTGTACCAAGTATGCACTTGATATATGTATATTTCCTTTATTCCTCCTTCCTCAATAGTCTTTCCCTCCTCCTCAAATTATCATGCAGGTATCCACATGTATATATTAAACATATGTATGTAAACACAAAATAGGGCAATTAAGTGGCGCGCTGCTAGAATGGCAAGCCTAGAATCAGGAAGAAATCTTCATGAGTTTGAACCTGACTTCTGACACTTACTAGCTGTATGACCCTGGACAAATCATTTGTTTGGCTCAGCTTCTTCATCTGTAAAATGAGCTGGAGAAGGAAATGGAATACTTTTCATTTTGTCTTTTTAAGTCCAGTACCTTGCCTATACCAGGCATTTAATAAATATTTGTTGGATCAGATTGGAAAAAGAACAATACTGAGATGACAATAATAGAATGTCAACAGTGGAAGGTACATCAAAAATAATTTGCCAACTCCTTTCTCCTTTTCCCCAAGATAATGTTGCTGCTTGTTTTTCTCGAAGAGGATCCTGACAGTAGGGAGGTGATGCAAGTGAATTGGATTTAGGTGAGAGAAGACTGAGCAAAGTAACCTGTCTCACTTTCTCCTCCAGAGCCATTTGGGTCCAATGGCTGGATATAGATCAGGATAATGGAGATGGCCCTGGATGCAGTGGGAGACCTGGCCTTTTTAAACTAAGGTCTTCAACAGGTCTTAGTTTGAATTAGTTTGCTACCTATTTAGTGATCAAGGCCAGATAATAATTGAGGTATTAAGACAAGGTAGCAATTTGAAATTTCCATATCTACCTGTACTAGTGACTTGTTCAAGGTCACTCACTAATTAGAGCCTGTGGGGGATTCTTTCCATCCCTCCATGTTGCCTTGCCAACCCTTTTGGTTAATCTGTTGCTATTTGCTCCAGTGGTGGTGACTGCTTTTTAGTCATCCAATTTTGACTCATGGGTCAATCCAGTGCTTCTATCCCTGAGATTTAGGAGTAAATGTCCAGTCTTAATCATCTGCAGTTATCTCCTATAAATCTTCTTCAGAGTTTGCTTATGGCTGAAGTTGTAATGCTTGGAAATGGATGACAATAGAAGGGTTAAAATAAGCAAGATAGAAATCTATATTATTTGGAAGTTTCCAAATACTGTAGAAAGTAGAAGAGATTTGGTGGAAAAGATGCTGCTATATCTTGGCTGTTTTCTCTAAACTAGTTTTTGGAATAAACTTGATTTCTTATCTTTTGCCTTGAGACAGAATGAGTGCTTGAGATCAGGCCTGGAATTAGGAACTCCTGGGTTCAAATCTTTCTAATTCTGTGACTATGAAGAAGTCACTTAACATATCTCAGAGTCAGCGTCCTCATCTATAGGATGGAAATGACACTCCTTATATTATCTACCTCACAGGATTGTTGTGAGGCTTTCAATGTGCTTTATATATCTAGTTGTTACCATTATTATTATTCTCTTAAAATTCTGATGCAGAGCAAAATATCCAGTTAGCAGAGGGCTCCTGTTAGTTGAGTGCCAGTTAACTGAGATTTCATTATATTACCATGAATTGAAAAGGAGTTTGAAGAAGCATATTCAATAATGTTACCTCTTCTCAGTAAAGTAGGGAGCAGCAAACATTATTATGGAAATTAAGGTACATTGGACCTTAATGCTTCTCCCCCTTTAATTATACTATGCCTGTAGCTAGAGCAAAGCTTCAGAATTTGCAGTTGTTAGCAGTTAATGTCTTTATTTTACAGGTATACCATGTAAAAAGGAGAATGTTTCATATGTAACTTGCTGCTTTTAATTATTGGGATATTTAATGTCCATAGAAACAGTGTGGAACAGTGGGAGTTGGGAGATTTGGATTCTGATCTTTCCACACTGAAATATATATTCCTATGAGTTTATGGAGGGAAATAACCTAGCTTGATATAATGAATAGAGTGAATATAGTGAATAGAGAAGTCAGGAAGAACTGAGTACAAGTCCTGTTTCTGATACATACTAGTTTTGTGACTAGGCAAGTCACTTAACCTCTCAATGTCTCAGGCAAATCTCTAAAATGATGGCTTAGTTACAAAGGCACTGTATTGATCTGTATTGATAGAGGGAACTTCCACACCAGGAGTTCACCACACTAGATGTGATCATAGGCTTGGATTTACCTCATCTTTCCTTTTCCCCTCAAATCCAACAAACTGTTTGTGTGAACCTGGGCAATTGGCAAGTTTTGTCCAATCTACTTCGACATTTATATCTCATTCCTTTCCACTGCACTTAGCACAATGCTTGGTATATAGTTGGCCTTTAATAAATATTTATTGAATTGAACCGAATTAAAATAGCACCCACCATAATTCAGTCCCTCATCACTTTTCTAATTGGTCTTTCTACTTCTGGTCTCTTTTCTATTGGATCTAGTCTCCACATAGCTGCCAAAATTTTTTTCTTAAAGAAAGATCTAATTATGTCACACCCCTGCTCAAGAATCTTCAATGACTCTCCTTTGCTTCCAGGACAAAATACAACCTCTTCAACCTGGCTTTCGACACTTCACAATCTGATTCCACTCTGCTCAGCATTGTTACCAATTGCTTCCTTTCATGCAGTCTACATTCCAGCCAATTTACCCTTGTTGTTTCCTACTGACTTGCTTGTAGTTCCCTAAATTTATCATTCCATTTCCAAATTCTTTGCTCTGGAAGGCTGCTCTGGATATCTAGAATCCTTCTCACCTCTTCTCTTTAGATTCCTTTAAGACTCAACTCAGATATCAACTCTTATGAGGAAGCATATTTTCTCCTAGATACTCATGTTTTTTTTGTTTATTTCCCCCCATCATATCATTCTGTGTGGACAGTTTTTATAAGTATCCTATCTCTTCCTTTCTCCATCCATAATGTAAGCAGGAATTATTATGCGTTTTGCCTTTATATCCCCAGTTATCAATGCAGTGCTTACCACATAGTAAAAAGCACTTAAAAATTCTAATGAACTTGAAACTTCTTTCTGGACTTAAGGGTTTTTTTTTTTTTAACATATAAAATGAAGAGTTTGAAATAATGATTTGTAAGGTTTCTCCCAGTTCTAATCTCCTGTGATTCTTTGGTTTATTATGGATTTGGATGGTGCTTCAATGATAGATCAATGGATCAATAATGTAATTTTCATCATTTTTGTAGTGAATGAAAGCAGGGGGCTTATGATGAGTGTAGCTGAGAGAGGAAAACAAGAAGTAGGCACATGATTTAGTTCTATAAACTTATCTACTTGGTGACTTTTTTTTCTTTCATTTTGCCACTTGATAAGCATGTCTGAAATGCCTGTGTGCAGAGCAATGGGCTAGATGCTAGGTAAGCTGAAAAGTTCAGTTAAGACACTGGTTCCTGCCCTTAGGGAACTTCTGATCTAGTAAAATGCATTTTTATAAAAATGCAACTGAAGCTTGAACTTGGAGTTACATTGTAAGGCCCAGAGAAATTTTTCCCTGTATCATGATGGCTCAGCACCAGGCACCAATAAACAGCAACCCAGGACTCTGTGTGTAAACTATATTTAGCTCTCGTTGACATTTACTGTATTCATGTTAATTGTCAGTCACAGTGGAAGCCAGTGTGTGAGTTCAGGTTGTTTTTCTACCATTCGTTTCCTAGGAAACAGATAACTGGGACTGTGTAATGAAATGTCAAATACAACACAGAATAACTGAACTAATAAGGAAACAATAGGAGCATTCACAATTGACTATTAGCTCCTCTGCTTGACAAAGAAGCAACATAAAAAAAACCCATCTTTGCAAACTCCAACAGTTTGCAGGTGTTTGGCTAATTTCTGCTTGTCCTCATCTTTGAAAGATCTCAAGGTAATAGGATGGCTGCTGGTATTTAATTGGGTGCTGTTTGTGTATCTAGGCTATGGTTAGTTACTATGCCCCCATGCAAACCAAAATTTCACTACAAATGAAGTTGGATGAACTCTCCTTGCAGACTGGATAAATTCTCTTGTGGTTCGACCACTAGTCAGAGTTTCCATGGCAACAGTTGCCCCCCTTCCTGCAATGCCTAAAAAGTACTGATTCTCCCATAAGTCACTAGGAAAATGCAGGATTGCCCCTATTATCTAGCAAAATGTGTGGTACAGTGGATAGAGTACTAGACTTGCAATTAGGAACATCAGAGTTCAAATTTAACCTCAGACATTAACTGGGTAACACTTGAGGAAATTACTGAACAGCTATATCTCAGTTTCTTCCCCTGTATAAAATAGGCATAATAATTGAACCTATTTTCTAGGGCTGTTTTGATGATATAATATTTATAAAGAACTTTCTAAACTTTAAATCATTATGTAAATGCTGGTTATTGATATTCTTATTTCAATTCATTCTGTTCTTTGTCACTTCTTAGTCATATGATGTTGAATCCTCATTGTGCTAATGTTCAAAATGAGACAGACTAGATGATCTGTAAGACTGTGATAATTTTTGTGACTTTATGACTTTTTCTCTTGCATGTTCTCTCTTTGGAGAAAGACCTCCTTCTATTAGCTGAAACACTTTCACTCATGCATACTCTCTCTCTAGGAGATATTCCCTCATTAAGCAGTACAAACTGAAGAAATAGGGGAATCCCAAGAAATCTAAACATATCCATCATATGACATTCTCCTCTTCAACCTTCCCCACTTTCCAGATCCTCATCATGGCTGTTAAATTGATTCTGCTCCCTAATTTGAAAGGAGACTTCCAAAAATTGCTAAGTCTGGGTAAAAACTGTATCCTCTGCATATCTTTGGAATAGGGAGAAAAATGTCAATATTTTCCATCTCCTGAGAAATTCCCTATACATCAACTTCATCATGAATCCAGCTTCTACCACATTACTCTCCTATTATCCTGGGGAACAGAGAAAAGAAAATGGCAAGAATGGGGACAAGTGGTAAAGCTGATAAATATGTGCATCTCCAAATTTTCCTCTTAGGAGCTTATTATACAGCTCAGAGAAGTAAGTTTGTAAGATTCTGCAATTTGGACTTCCCCTAGACAAAACCTATGAGTCAAAAGTTGTATTTAGTTTCCTCCATTCTTCATATAGTCATATCAATAGGCATTCTAAATTAGGTAACTGCTAAGTTTAGGCTGTCTTCCATTTTCCCAGAGTTGTGCTCCTTGTTCTTGTCAATTCAGAACCCTATTTCCTTCTCCTTTAAGTCCTGCTTTTTAGATCTACTTACCCTTAGGATTTAGAGCTGGAAGGAATCTTGGAAATATAGATTGGAAAAGATAAGTTTACATTCCAATCCTAAAGAAGAGCAACATCAAAGAAAGTTCAAATTACTAAACAATTAAGCTCATTTCACATGCTAGCAAGATTATGTTTAAGGTCCTTTAAGTTAGACTTCAGCAATATATGGATTGAGAATTACCAGAAGAGCAGGCTGGTTTTCAAAGAGACAGAAGAACTAGAGACCAAATTGCCACATTCACTGGGTTATGGAGAAGCAAGGGAGTTTCAGAAAAAATAGCTACTTCTGCTTCATTGAATATAGCAAAGCTTTTGACTGTGAGGATCACAACAAAATGTAGTAAGTCCTCAGAGATATGAGAATAAGAGATCATCTTATTTATTTATTATATATTATATATATCACATATGACATAAAAATATTATTTATTTGTTTAATTTATATGCGGAATGTGTATCCTGCAGGTTGGAAGAATCACAAATTAAAATTAAGAGTATCAGGTTAGGTATTACCAATCTCAAATATGCAGATGATATCACTCTGATGGCAAAAAGTAAAGAACCTTCTTGATGAAGTAAAGGAGGGGAGGAGCTGGCTTGAAGCTTAACATCAAACATCAAAATCTTGAAGCTTAACATCAAAAACCCTAAGATTTTGGCAACTGCTCTCATCACTTCCTGGCAAATAGAGAGGGAAGGAATGGAAGCAGTGTCAGATTTTATATTCTTGGGCTCAAAGATGATTGCATACTGCAATTGTAGCCAAGAAACTAGAAGACTTGCTCCTTGGAAGGAAGACTGTTGAAAATCTGGGCAGTACACTAAAAAAACAGACACATCACCTTGCCAATAAAGGTCCGTATAGTCCAGGCTATGGTTTTTCAGTAAGTATGGCTGTGAGAATTGGAGTATTAGGAAGACTGAACACTACAGAATCAATGCTGTGATGGAGAAAAAAGCAAGGAGATTAAATCAGTCAAGAGCTAAAGAAATTACTTCATGATATTCATTGGAAGGTCAAATACTGAAGCTTAAGCTTAAATACTTTGGTTCTATAATGAAAAGATGGGACTCATTGGAAAAGACCTTAATGTTGGGTAAATGTTATGGACCATGCCTAAGTGAATGGGTAGGTCAATTATCTGAGAGCCTCCACAGCTGTGGATCATAATATCTGAAGGAGTTGCAGGACAGCCTTTGCTGACACAGGTGTTGCTTGTGGACTGGGAATGAAATAAATTGGAGCAGAAGGAGAAGGAGAAAGGTCAGACAATGCAACGGCCCCTCTGTGGAAAGGTCAGAGAACAGCAACTTCCTTTCGGTCTCCTTGTACCATTATCAATCCTCTCACATGAAGAGATTCATTCTACAGGTCCAGCAGCCACTGGCAGGTGGTTTCCGTATCACAACAGGGAAAATAGAAGGCAAGGGGAAAATATGATGGAAGAAGATGAGATAGATAGATAGAATCATGGAAACAACAATCATGAACTTGGACAGACTTCAAGAGATAGTGGAGGACAGAAGAGCTTCCATGCTATAGATGGTGATATTTTGGCATTCTTCACTTTAGAGAGGCAGCATGTTGTAGCATAAAGGGCACTAAATATGGCATGCTGGCTTTGAGTTTTGACTGTCATAGTATGTGAATTTAGGTAAGTCATTTAGGCTCTACTCTAAGATTTGCTTTCCTCACTTGTAAAATAAAGGGGTTAGACAAATTGATTTTTAAGGTCCTCTCTAGTTCCAAATCAATGTTCTTTTAATTAGGCCCAAATTGACTTTTCATGAGATTTCCTAATTTGGGCTCTTAAAATAGTTTGCTCAAAAATATGATCAGAAGAATTTAGACTTCAAATATTAAAGTCTCTGGAAAATCTTAAAGTTAAAAGGACCTTATTTTATCTATGAGTCAGGATGGCATAGTCAATAGAGAATTGACCTTGGTATTGGGAAGACCTGGGTTCAGTTATTTTAAGTCAGTATCATATGTTGTGTGACTGAGGATAGATGCTCTACCCTCTCTATGCCCTAGGCAGTCCTATAAATTACAGAGTAGGTATTTGTCTCTACTGGGAAGAATTTCTTTACAGGGAGTTCTTGATACCAAAAAAATCATAAATCTGGCCTAAATAAAGATGTTATCCAATCCAACATCCTTGTTTTTTATAGTTGAGAATTGCTATGGTCACAAAGTACAGCTAGGAATATAATTTGAGTTTCCTGACATTCAGGTTAGTTTTCTTTCCACTATGCTATGACTTTCTCCTTACCACTCCTTTCTTACTTTTCAGATGGTATCTCTATTTATTAATAATTCATTAAGACCCAGGTCTCAGACAAATCCAAGGAATGGTAAGAAGAGCACAGCTTTGTTAGAGGTGAAAGATATTTTTATCAGCTCCAAAAGACACTGAATGTTTCTGTCCTGAAAAACAAAAAGACCCTAAGTTCTCTGAGAATTACATACATCATTTCACCCACCCTTTTGGAGAGGATGCCAACTATGAAGTGGCGGAACAAATCTGTTCTGATTTAAAGCCATCAGCTGTTGAGCAATAATATTCAGGAGTTCTGAGGATGGGAAAAGCACTCTCCATTTCTCACTAAGTCCAAAGTTTTGGGAGCAAAAGATGATTGAATTTAATTATAGACTGAAAAATTAGACTAAACCCTACTTTATTGATTTTTTGGCCCTTTGAAAGTTACTGGATATTCTGTACCTTTCCTTTCTTCATCTATGAAGTGTGCTCTATCTCTTCTCTCTACTTCTATTCTGTTTTCCTTTTCTCCTCTCTCTTCCTTCTTTGCCCCTTTCTTTTCTCTTCTCTTTCGTCTCCCAATTCCTTTCTTCTCTCTTTATTTTCTGTTTTCTCCTTATTCTTTCTTTCACTCTTCTTTCTTCTTTGTCTTTTCTGTCTTTATGTCTGTCTCTCTGTCTCTGCTTTTATTCTCACCATCTTTGTTATAAGTATATTTAAATGAAACAAAGCTGATAAAACCTAATGGCATCTGTGTGAAGTTTTTATATTCTTCCAGTTATAAAAACCAGTAGCATAAATTTGAAACCTGGACTCACCTTTGCCTAGATGCTACTACCTCATCCATGGAAGTTTCTCTAAACCCTTAAGCAGAATTACTATTGATCTCTTTTTAAGAACTCTCATCACTTGGTGGGCCCAAAGCTCTGGAATTAGAAGGAAGCTTCTAAGGTCATCTAATACAATCCCCCTCCCCCCCATTTTACTGCTGAAGAAACTAAGCCCAAAGAAAATGTAATAATTTCTTCAAGGTTATAATGGCAGTAGGTACCAGAGATATTATCTGAGGACTTCAGATCGATAACTGTATTTCCCCCAAGGCCAATGGGCATAATTACACCAATAGTGACAACTAGTAATTGTTGTTGTTCAGTCATTTCAGTCATGTCCAACTCTTCATGACTCTCTTTGGGGTTTTCTTGACAAAGGTACTAGAATGGTTTGTCATTTCCTTCTCCAGCTCATTTTACAGGAAAGAAAACTGAGGCAAACAGGGTTAAGTGACTTGTCCAGGATCATACAGCTAGGAACTATCAGGGTTGGATCTGAGCTTAGGTTTTCCTGACTTCAGTCTACTGCACTTACCTTCCCCATAACAATTAGAAATGAGGGTAAAACCCAAGAAGAAAGTACTGGAAAAGAGGAAAGGGGGGGGAGGGGGGTACTAATTGACATGGGGGAGTGAGGAGAAAGAGAGTGAGAGAAAACGAGAGAGAGCAAGAGTGAGGGAGGAGAGAGAGAGAAAGTGTATGTGTGTGGTCCAGATTGCTCATTAACAAATGAGATTCAAAAGAAAGATATAGAACAGATTTAGCAGAGGGAGAAAAAAAAATTCCTTTGAAGATACACAGAGAGGAGGAGGAGGAGGTTCAGTTAGAGACATGACTCAGCAAGATAGCAATATTTGGCAAACAGCTCTCTGAGGTCACAACAGTACATCGAGCTTGAGGGTAAGGACCGATGGGAAGAAGAAAAAGAAGCCTTTATGATTTCCCTCCCCCTAGACATCTATGGATATAAAGGCTTGGGTTTTCGCCCTGATAAGAAGCCAATTGCCAAAAGAAAATTAAAAAGACATAGATTATTTTCTTTTAGAAATACATTTAGAAATGTGTTTCCTAGAACTCTCTATAACTGAGTAGTGTTACTAAGAATAAGGATAATAACATACATTTATGTTGCCCTTTATAATCTGCAAAATGTTTTGCATACATTAGTTCATTTTATCTTAGCAACAATCCTGGGAGGTAGGGGCTGTATAATTGTACAGATGACAAAATTGAGGCTTAAAGTTAGTGATTTGCTCAGGTTAACATGGCTAGCATTTGTATGACAGTTGAACTTAGGTCTTCTTGATTTCAACTCCTGTGTGCTATTCCTACAGATATTATATCATCTCTCCGTTTGGCCGTGGGCAAGCCACTTATTGCCTTAGTATCCTCATCTGTAAAATGAGCTGAAACAGGAAATGGCAGACCACTTCAGTAACTTTGCCAAGAAAATTCCAAGTGGGGTCATGAAGTGTTGATCACAACTGAAGTGACTCAGCCACCACACCGTTAGATAATCACCTCATATGTTTTCTAGATAGATTTTCCTATGACTACAAAAATTCAATTTGATATGAAGGAAATAAAATATCTTCCCCCTTCAAATCTTTTGTCTTAGAAAAAGATAAGTGATATAATAGAACACTAAACCTGAGGTCAGGAAGTCCCAGGGTGAAATCTGGCTTCAAATAATTACTGGCTATATGGTTCTGGGCAAGTCACTTAACCTTTGTTTCAGTTTAGTTAGCTGTAAAATGGGGATGAGAATAGCATCTACCTTCCAGGATTGCTGTGAGGATCAAATGAGAGAATATTTATAACTCTTTAGTACAATGCCTAGAATATAGTAGGTACTTAATAAATGCTTGTTCCTTTTCCTTTATGTAATTTGAATTTAATGATTATTTGTATTTTAAAATATATGAATGCAAATAGGGATATAACTTTAACCAGTAATAGGTTTTTAGGAAAAAATTAAGAAGAGAGATCATTCACATTTTGGAAGAGCAAGGAAAAGCATTGTCTATTAAATTCAATTCAATAAAATTAATTATTTTTGCAAAGATAATTTGCAAGTTCTATAGCACTTTGTAAACCCTAAAGCACTATCAAAAGTTAGTTATAATTATCTTCTTAATGCAGAAAACCATACTGCTTTCTGGGTAATAGTTAAAGTTTAAATAACTGTCCTCATAAAGCTTATAGCCTAGGAAGGTCATTTTTAGGATTGTGCTGGAGCCAAAAGAGCTAGTTGATTGTAAATTTTTCATTTCGAGATTTATGTCTTAGAAATTAGCATATTTTACATATCATTGTTTGATTTTGTTGTTGAATGTCTAGACTTAAGAAAGTGATGGAAAAATGTTAATAATTCAGATTAAATTTAAAAAATTTGACTTTAATGCATTTTCCCTTCCCCCCCCCCCCACACTACTGAGAGAGGTCGGTATTAAATATCCCTGGGTATGCTATATACAGAAATAAAACAGGATATTATATGATAAATCCATAGATGTGTGAGGTTATTTAGGCACTTTTCCTGAAACTTAGGTATGCTCTCACCAGGTATTTTTCAAATATCTGGCAGTTTGAATCCATGGGAAAATTAGCAAGTTACCATGTTTTCTTATATCTTGCCTTTGAACAAAAAGCTTTTTTATGATGACACTGAAATATGTTCTTTTAAATGTGACATTCAGAATTAGAGAACCTGGGTTAGACTTTAGGTTTTGCTCTTTAGTTACTATGGGACTTTGGGCAAAGAACTTTGGTATTCTTTGGGCTTCATTTTAGACATTCAATGGTCTTGTGATTCCCTGCATATTTATCCTTTTCTTACTTTGTGGTCAAAATCCTTCTGATAGCATCACTATGTTAGTTCCTAGTGGAATGCAAAATTTTTACAAGTTACCCAAGCTAATGATGTGAAAGGAGGCTTTCTTTCCTCCTTTCTGAGCCAGTAAAATATCTCTGCTTCTTCTCTCTGCCTCTCCTTCTCCTCACTTTTCCTTTACCTATGTTCTGGGTTTGCCCTTTTCCACTTCTAATATGACTCTTCTGAGATATTCTGATAAATACAGCCTCAATCCAGCTGGTATAGGTTAGCATTACAAGTTCTTGGACTAGGGTTCCCCAACCATATATGGCTTGTCTTCTATAAAATCTTATTTCATCTCTCTAGAAGTGAAATAAACAACTTTCTTCCTCTTCTGTTTCCCTTAATCTATATAGGATTGAATGAATGAATAGCCCCTGCCAGTTTGCCCTAGCAACCACTTAGCAACTGGCTTCTTTAGAAATTGCTTTAGATACAGAGTTTAAATTAACCATATCCTTTATAAAAGAACAAGCAAATTAACTGGCTTTATCACAACCACAGATAGGAAATCAAGGCAAGAAAGAGGGAGAAAGAGGAAAATATTGTGGGATGGTGTGAAAGGAATAAGAAATTACTTCAGGACCCTAACTATCCTGAATGTTTAAAGGCATTTTTCTGCTTTCCAGAATCCCAGAGTTAGAAAGGGATACTTCTGAAGGTATCTAATCCAACCTATTTCTGATTAGGAATCCTTTCTACAGCTCAAAGAGAGTTTGGGCTATGAAAAAGGTTGTCAATTATAAGAACCAGGTTGCCTGGGACAGAATCCTGAGAAATGGTTGATATTTATGAGCTCTGTACATACTTCATAAAAGAGAAAGCAAAGGTATGGACTAGCCAGTCAGAATATTGGGAATGCTACTTTGAGCCTAGTAGGACTGCTGAATTGCCCCTGAACATTTTAAAAAAATACCTCTAGTTTTGTAACTGTCAATCTTTCTTGGGCAGTCCTTTCACTACATTATAACTTTAACACCAGGTTTTGTGATTATAGAATCAGAAATGGAAAGTTCAAAGGGACCTTAGAGATGACTTTCACTTCCATTCATTCATTTGACAACCAAGGAAACCAAGGTATCTTATCATGTCATGAAAGTTGGAGAAAGACCCTTATCACCTAGGATGCATGTATGAAGTGTGACCTGCATCTCTAGAAAAAATACACACATTTATGATATCACAGTTTCATCAGAGTATGAAAGAAGTTGTTCTCTGTGAAAATATTGTATTGAAGAAGTAGGCAGTATCAGGATGTGATGGTCATAGATGGCTGGAAAGTAGAATATAGTGAAAAGAATAATGGGACAAGTGAAGCTTGGAAAGATCAGAGTCAGATTGTAGACTCTGAATTTTAGCTCAACAAATTTGGATTGGACTTTGTCAAGAAAGTGATATATAATTTGTTTGGAGAGAGGCAACAACAATAATTTTAATGAACACAAGTGTAGGATTCGGGAGAGTCCTAAGTTATAATCATAGTTCTGCTCATAAACTACATAATTTTGGGCTACTTCCCTTTTTCCTTTGATTGACAATTTCATCATTTGGAAATGTGGGATTTAGGCTAGTTGATAGCTGAGGTCCCTCTCAGTTCTAAAATCCACCCATTCCCGGGTGGAAACCATAGAAACTCTTCTAGCCAAAGGAACACAGGAGGGGGAGTTGGAGAATTCAGCAGATGTAATGGGGGCAACAGAAACCATTCCTCATCTGTTAAAGGGCCAGGAGAAAAGAGAGAGATGATAAACAAAGCAAGCAAAGTCATGTAGGAGTAGGCCGGAGTAGGGGAAATGATGGAGAATGGCTCCAGGAAAGAATGGGAAGAAGAATATCTTTAAAATTACTGTTTAGGATTAGTTAAAATGCAGATAGCAAATGCAAGTGACATTCTATTCTCTAAAGTCTCAATCACAACACACACACTTTAGTGATTTTTGAGACAAAAAGGAGAGACAGCATGGCAAGGGAACAAGAAGCCCATCTTAGTGCTAGGAAGACTTGAATTCAAGTCCCAACTCTAATGCATATTGGAAGCTTGATGCTGGGTAAGTCATTTAACTTTTTAATGATTTTTCACTAGGATTCTAAGTAGCAGAGAAGATATTTTGCATTGGTAGAGAGAATTTCCTTGCCTATAAGTTTCATATACTCACTAAACCAACAATTCTGGTTCATAACCCTATTCTTTGAAAGAATGGCATGTCCTCTCCAGTTAAGTCTCTCTCTGATGCCTGATGAAGATACTGAGATGATCCAGAGCTGCCCAGAGGAATGTCAGCTTGGGCAAATCCTACCAGGCTGGAAAAGATTAGAGCAGAAGTGCCAAATATGTGACCCACAACACTCCAGAGAGATGTCCAAGAAAGATGAAAATGTAGTTCCTATCTGATCTTTAACATGTTGATTTATTTATAAAAAAGAAATGCATAAAAATATGTGGTTTCCCAAGTCATGAATGGCTTGTAAAGATCCTTTGCCATTTGGTGGCTCCTAATTCCTTGAGTTTGATCCCACTGGTTTAGACCATAGATCTGGCATTAGAATGTCAGAGGAGCTGTTATGCCACAGTTTTCTTTAACTGTCCTGACTCAGTTTCCTTGTACAAGTTTCCCTTGTCTCAGTCTCCCTAATTACTCCCCTAAGCTGTAAATCTCCCTCTGGTCCATGAAGGCTGAGGACCAATTAGTCTAAGGATATAAATTGTTAGCCCAAGTAAGATAAACAAGAGAGTAGACTTCCTGATTATCTTCTGTCCTTGAGAAATTTACAACATCCCTTAAAGTATTCCAAGATATTTCACTGACATCTTTATCATAGTCTTTTCCAGCTGGGCTTTTCCCGCTCTTTTTCCCTCTTCTTTGTCTCTAAAAGGTATATAAAGGTTAGAGATTCCTCCATTCATTGCTGGAGAATGGCGGCTGGCTGTGGATGCTGGACACTGGATTCTTTGAGATGATAGTCTCCTCCAGACCTGGGACCAACATGAATTCCTTGGTCCCAGTATATCTTTATCTCTGTCTGGCTGGACAATTTGAGACGAGAGTCCTGTCCAGTCAATCTTACTCTCCCATTAATAAAATATTAAAAACTCTCTAATCTCTCTCCTGCCTCAGTTTCTCTGGCATTACAGAGCAACCTAACTCAGGGTATGCTCAAAGCCAGAAACCTGGCTGCTAGAGAAAGACTTATGACACTATATAAAATTCTCATAAAATTATAACAAGCCACACAGAGGTTTTAGACTGTTTTTGTAAAGGAAACACATACATTGTCATAGGTCTTTTTGGAGAGAAAGTAATAATAATAATGCTTTGTTTCCCAGTTTTTGAGGGTAAAGACCTCATTTTAAGGGAAAAAAATTCTAAAATTGTTTCTCTTTCCCTTTCTCTATGAGGGTCCACCAATGAATTCATGTTGGTTATTTTGTGAGAACTAAGGATTATAATATACTTGTCACTTATAAGGATTCAAAGACTCCTTTCTTTTCTTTCTTTCTTTTTTTTTGTTGAGGCAATTGGTGTTAAGTGACTTGCTCAGGGTCACAGAGATAATAAGTGTTAAGTGTCTGAGATCAGATTTGAACTAAGGTCCTCCAGGCTTCAGGGATGATGCTCTATCCACTGCGCCACCTAGCTGCCCCCAAAGACTCCTTTCAATAGAATTCCCTAAAGGTCTGTGACACAATCAATCAATCAACAAGAATTTACAAAACACCTATTGTATGCCAGACATTTTATTAATAGACAAAAACAGCCTCTGCTCTCAAAAACCTTAGATTTGATTAAGTGAGCCAATATATACATAGTAATGTGCAGCATCCTCCTCCAGGACAACTTGACCCAATTTGTACTCCTATGTAAGGTTCCCCAGTTGAAAGCTACCTCACATTTAAGATACTCCCTGAGTCTATATTCAGAAAACTATAGTTTATCAGCCTTCTCCAGTATGTTTACCTTTAATTGCCAGCCAATACATACAAGTAGCTCAAAGCAAAGACATTTCCTGAGATGATATTATAAGGATGATAAGTAACAAAATATTTTGCCCACAAACTTGGGGTACACTCTCCCACAATTATATAGAATATCAGTGAGAAGTGAGTATATACATAAATGTACACTAAGAGGGAAAGTAGATATTAAAAATATAGAAAATATAAGTCTGTTCATTTCTGATATTGCTGTACGCAATGTCCTTTTCCTTTTTTTTTTTTTTTTTTTTTTTTTTTTGTAGTAAACTCCTGCTTATGCCACTGGGTTCAGTGTTTATGCTGGGCACATCACTCAACTGAGCTCCTTGGATCTGTGCCTCTTGGCAACCCAATGCTGCCAAGTACAGTGGATAGAGTGCTAAGTCTGAAGTCAGGAAGACCTGAATTCAAATTCATCTTCAGACATTTCCTAGCTGTGTCACCCTGGGCAATTCACTTAACTGTTTGCTTCAGTTTCCCCAATTGAAAAGTGGGGACAATAATAGCACCTATATCCCAAGGTTGTCGTGAGGTTAAATGAGATAATAATTGTAAAAGGCTTAGCGGGATACCTGTCACATAATTGCTATATAAATATTATCAATTTTTCATCTATCTAGTGTTCTCTGTCAATAATAATAACACATATATACACACATACATACATATATATATATATATATATTCATCTTTAGTTTATTTTTCTATCTATTATCTATCTATCCATCTAACTTTGGGGATTTGTTCCTGTCCAGATCACCTAAAATAGAGGCATTCATCTAGGAGATGATAGGGATCTACTTTTAGGAGATGTTCTGTATTTCTCTACCACATGAACAAGAACAGCCTATTTGTATTGGCTGCAACAAATTATGTCTTTAAAATTACCAACCTAGAATAGTCTCACTCTCTCTTTTCTGGAGGTGTCTAGGAGTGGAGATTTGTTCATCCAAAGCACAGATACTATGCAATGAACTGGATGTGAGTAGAAGGTCCATCTTTTCTTCCACCCCACCACTTTAGGCCTTATGTTCCCAAGAAATATGTTTGGTATTTTCATGTTTTTCATTTGTCCTTTTCAGTTCTAGTTCAGGAAGTGGAAACCCTGGATCTGTGACCTTGAGTTAGTGGAGACTTTGGAGAAAGGATTTAAGGGCAGATATTGCTGCCAGCCCCTTATGAAAACCCTGATCCTGGGAAACTATCCTGATTGGAGCCTTGGACTAGGAACTTGGTGAGACCATTCTGAAAAGAGTAAAGTTTACTGAGAAATAAACTCCCTCCCTTCCTCAGAGATTGAAGGAACATGGTGGTTATTGGAAAGGGATTGTTTCTTTCTTCTTGCTAGATTTTTAAATATTCCTTTGTAAATGTTAATCTGACTGTTAAGTGGTTAAATGGAACTAGAATCCCTAAATTTAGGGGAACATAATTAGTGAAGATAACCCAATGGCAGAAACTAGATATCATTTATTAGATACCCTCTTTAAATCTACTGGAGAACCCTGGGAGAGGGGTGAAATATGACAAACCTGGCTCCCAGACAGTGGCAGGTAGTATAGTCATTGTTTCATATATATGCATATGTCCTTATCTTTACCCCACCTCCCTCTCTCTATTTACACACACACACACACACACACACACACACACACACACACACACCACTTTGTAACAAAAGGATATACAAATCCAAGCTGATATTTTGATACTATAAATCATGACACTACAAACTATGAACAATGACAAGATTAGAGTCACTCGAATTTGACATTTCTGAGCTACAATAGAGCTGAAGTGGGTCAGTTATCTTTATTTGGTCCAGCACCAAAAAGGTGAAAAGTCTTGGAAACTGGGGATCTTCATGAAGATAGCTCATTGAGGGACAAACTAACTCAGGATGGAAACAGAGTAATCAAAGCTTCCCTACTGATCAGCGATGGGGTTCACTTCACTAATAGTCACTGCCCTTGCAGCCTAGACCCAGTCTTAAAGAAAATAAAATGTCACTGAGTGGAGTAAGGAATGATCCATTTATATGAATTTGGTATCTTCTTTAATGAAGTTTCAGCAAGCTCTGAAGGGAGGAGAATAGAAGTAGTTATTGGTTATGAGATTACTAAGGAGGCTTTTCAGCTCTACTGAGAGGTGACATGAGACAGCAGAATAGTGGACAGAATATTCAGTTTTGAAGTCAGGGAAAACCTCAGTTCAAATTCAGCCTTTGATACTAGTGTAATCCTAGGCAAGTCACTAAATCCATATGTCTAAGTTTCTTCATTTGTAAAATATAAATTATAACACTTCCTTGCCAGGGTTGTTAGAAAGATCAATGAGACAACATTTGCAAATAAGGCTTTGTAAGCCTTAAGATACTCTATATATGCCATTATTATTATTATTTATTGGAGTAAGACTTCAGTTTGATTTTTGACTCTGCTGTTTATTTTACCTTTCTAAGTCTGTTTCCTTCTCTGTAACATGGGAATATTGAGGCTACTTATATCATAAACTTGTGATACTCCAATGAAATATGTAAAAGACTGCATAATATAATGTAAGCCATTATTTGCCCACTTCCTTTATTAATATCATCATAGTTCCTCATTGAATTTCTGTAAGAAATAATAATTCCTAAAACCAGTTCAGTCATTTTAAAGCAATGGCATCCATGGCCAATCTGTCTGTAAGGTTCAATCAATAAACATTTATTTAGTACCCACTACTATGTGCTAGGCATAGGATACAAAGAAAGGCAAAAGATAGTAGTACCCTATTAATGTGAAGACAATAAGCCCACAAATATATAGAAACAGAATTTATGTAATAATAATAACTAAAATAACAATGTAATATGTAATAAAATAATATATAGTCAATAAAAATAAATATATAATAAAATATATAAATAGGATAAATAGGAAATAATTAACATAGGGAAAGCACTCGAATTAAGAAGGATTTGGGAAAGCTTTATATAGAAGATGGGCTTTTGATTTGTACCTGGAAGTCAGGAAGCAAAGATAAGGAAGAGGGGTACTTCAAGTATATTGGACTGCCAGAGAAAATATCCAGAATCAAAAGATGGAGTAGAAAGGGAATCTTAACCTTTTGGGATAACATGATGGATAGATTTCATGGGGTTTATGAGCTTGAATGGGAAAAATCAAATCTTTATCTTCGTTGATCTTTAACTGAAATTTAACATTTTCCTTCAATCATTTAAAAACATTTTTCTGAGGAGGGGGTCTATAAGCTTCATCAGACCCCAAAAACTTCCATTACACAAAACTAAAAAATCCTACACTATACCGAGTTGCTTTTTCACAAAGCTTGATAAGTGCAAAATGGTTGAGTTTGGGGAGTAGAAAATAAAAGTGCTAGGAGCAACTATATGGAAGAGGGATGCAAATGCAAAATGGGCTTAATAAAGAGAAGTGAACAAAAGTACTAGTGTCATGGAAAGAACCTAGAGTTGAATTTGGTAGACCTGCATCCAAAACTCTGCTCTGTCCCTTGAATCACTGTGATCTGAAAAAATAACTTTGCCTCTTAGTGCTCTAATTTCATCATGAGTGAGTTGGACCAAATGAAAATTTTTTTCCAGGTCTGTTATTGGATATTATTCCCATGCTCAGGATAATTTAATATTGAACTTCTTATTTGACACTTAACAAATTCTCTCTTAGAGCATTCAATGTCACTCAATTTGTCAACTAGAATTTATTAAGCACCCTCTATGTGTTAGGTAAGGAGCAGCCTCTGCTCTCCAGGACCTCACTCTAATGGGAAAAACAACATTCTAACAACTATATGGAAGATAAAGACTAAGTAAATAAGGGAGTAATCTTAGAAGGAAGGACTAAGATTCAAGAGAATTGAGAGGGTCATTCAAGTGCCTTTTAAAAGCCAATTAAGTGCCCTTTAAATGTACCTTTAATAGAGGAATAACATCTTTCAGAGCAGGATCTATTATTTTTGTCTTTGTGTTTCTTGGATATAGTAAAGTGTCTTGGACATTTAGGTACCTAACAAATATTGACGTTGATGCTCATTTAAAAATTGCATGCCAAAATTCAGGGTTTTTTTTTTTTTTTTGAGGGGGGGAATAGTTAAAAGATAAATTTTTTCTCTTTAGAATATCCCATTGTAATTCTTCTACACTGGAAATATGATGAGGAAAAAAAGAAGTCTGGTGATGTGTCATTGCTTAAACAATATATTTGAAAAAAATAGAGAAAAAGGTTCTATTTGTAATAGTTCCTTGCTCTTTGTTAGCAGCCTTTATACTTTGCAGCTGCTTTTTGATCTAATATAACATCTGCCTTAATATTAGTGCATCCCTTTCTGAAATCAACAAGCTTAGTCAGGCAGGATAAGTTTGTGTGGTAATAATAATGATCAAGATAATAATAATAATTATGGCAGTTTGCATTTATATAGCACTTCAAAGTGCTTTACAAATATTCTCTGATTTGATCCTTGAAACAACCCTGGGAGATAGGTGGTATTATTATCCCCATTTTATAGATGAAGAAATTGAGGCAAACAGAGTTAAGTGACTTGCAATTTGAGTTTAGATTTGGACTCAGCTCTTGATTCCAGCACTTTATCCATTGTGTAAACTAACTACCTATGGTAATGGGGGATGAATTAGAAAAAGGATGGAAGGGGGACAATTATTTTATCATCTTCCCTCTTCTCCGTCTCATCATCATCATCATCATCATCATCAATTTCTTGATCATATGTGGTCCTGCCTAAAAATAATTAAAGAAATAAGACATGCCAATGGTGAGGTCCATAAAGCAATTAATAGGTGACTGAAAACATAAGAGAGGAATTTTGCCCTTAAATGGTCCTCCATTTCTATTCTATCCATTGGTCACATATGTCTTGAAGAGAAGTTGGTTCCTTTTCTTGTTCTTCCCTATTCATTCCAAAATAGTTGGGCTTATTTAGAGTAGCATTGTCTTCTCCAGGGTGAGTACCAAGCACAGCCATAATACCTGAGCCCGTCTAGGAACAGGGAGGAATGGAGGGACATAGATGCATTACAAGTTTCCTGCCCATTGTGTCAAGTCATAGGCAAGGCACACAAAACATATAGGATTAATTTTTTGCGTAAAGCCTTTTCTAACTACTTGTCTCTGTTCCCTGTATCTCCCAACTGCTAGGTCCCTTCCTGACAAAGTACACTGTATTTGAATGCATCATACATTGCTTTACTCATTAACAATTCTGTTTTATATGCTTATATATGCCCCTTTTTCTCCTCATTAAAGTATAATGGATTGTTTCATTCTTTATATTTGCATCCTAAGCATCTAGCAACCTAAATCAGTGCTTGGCATAGAGTAAGTGTTTAATAAATACTTGCTGATTGATTGATTGGTTCTCCAACAACTATATCTGTCTTTTTTTTACTAATGGAAAATAAAAAGAGTTCATTCTTGCTTCTCTGGAGGCAATTGAACAAAGACCTAGTCATACCCTCATCATCATTGGTAATTACTCTGGTCTCCTTAAGTGGATTAGGAGTTTGTATCTTCACTGGCTAGAATCCTGGTGCAATTATTTGCAATTCACTTCAATTACTCTTCTTTCTTCCCTTGACTCTGGTTGACTTCCTTAGTTACTTGAACAGTATTTCCTCCTTAAAATTATTCTTTTCTCTGCCCCACCATTTGTTTCTGCAAACTGGAGAGAGTAGTTGGAGTTTTTCTGGCTACCTCTAGTGAAATATTCTAATTAGAAAACAAATGTAGACATTTATTTATTTCTATATAACTGCAGCTAGGTGGCACAGTGGATAAAGCACTAGACCTAGAAGCAGGGATACCTTTATACTTTACCATCCTTTACCTTCCTACTTCTCATCCATCATCATCATCATCATCATCATCATCATCATCATCATCATCATCATCATCATTATCAGTTCAGGTTTGACCTCAGACACTTACTAACTATGTGATACTAGGCAAATCTCTTCATTTCTGTTTCAATTTTTTTATCTATAAAATGGGGATAATAATATCTACTCTCATGGTGTTATCACGAAGAACAAATGAGATAATATTTATAAAGTGCTTTGTAAAACTTAAAGTGCAATTTATATGGCACAGTTTTATAAATATTAGCTATTATGATCACTAGTCTATCAAAGAGTACCATGATGCCTATATACATCTATATTATTAAAAAAAAATAACAACTTTCTTATACTTCATCCCTGAATAGAAATGGGTTGTTTCCTGCTGTTGCCATGAAGGAACATCCTGGTTTGAGAAATTATGTAGCCTACAGTCTGAGTGGTACTGTTGAGCCAGGAAGGGGCATGGCAGATCCTGTTTCTCACCATGCTGTTACATTATCATGATAAGTAAAGACAGAGAAGTGGTCAATTATACTTCTCTGTTACATTTAATCTCCTGATTAGGTTCCACCCTTCCACCCTCCTACTTGGAATCTCTTTCCTTTAACCTGGTTTTCCTATTCATATCTCATAAAATTTGATGGGTTGATCAATTGTGGGCTCAAGGCTAAAAGATGCCTCAACAGGCTAAAAAGGTACACAGATGCCTCAATAGCCAATTCCATTCCTCTTCCAATAGTTTTTTTTCCTCTCTCTCTCCCTCCATCCCTCCTTCCCTCTCTTTCTACTTCCTTCTCTCCATTCCTTCCTGCCTCCTTCTTTTCCTTCCTTCCCTTCCCTTCCCTTCCCTTCCCTTCCTTCCTCCCTCCCTCCCTCCCTCCCTCCCTCCCTTCCTTCTTTTCCTTCCTTCCTTCCTTCCTTCCTTCCTTCCTTCCTCCTTCCCTCTCTTTCTACTTCCTTCTCTCCATTCCTTCCTGCCTCCTTCTTTTCCTTCCTTCCTTCCTTCCTTCCTTCCTTCCTTCCTTCCTGAACTATCAAGACATATATTTGAAACTGATGTTAGAAAAAGCAGGAGTGGTAGACATAAACCCTTGGGTGTGTGAATTACCAAAAGGTGTATGTGAAAACAGGTTTTACTGAGATACTGAATTAACAG
This sequence comes from Antechinus flavipes, assembly GCF_016432865.1. NCBI lineage: Eukaryota > Metazoa > Chordata > Mammalia > Dasyuromorphia > Dasyuridae > Antechinus > Antechinus flavipes. The sequence continues at coordinate 570,370,134 of NC_067399.1, forward strand.
TGGAGAATGGGATTGTAAGTGTGAGGAGGAGAAAAATAGTAAGATGAATGAATCAGTTTATTGTGTATGTGAGGTAGAGAAAAGAGGGAGAAAGAAGGAGAGGGGAAAGAGAGGGAGAGAGATGAAGGCAAAGAGAGGGACAAGGAGAGAGAGAGAGGGAGAGAAGGATAAACAGAAGAAAATAGGAAAATAGGATAGAGGGAAATATATAATTAATGAACTGTGAATGTAAATGGAATGAGCTCACCCATAAAACAAAGGCAGATAGCAAATGCATTAAAAAACAAAACCAACACTATGTTATCTTCCAACATACTTTTTATTTGGCTATCTTATGCCTACTTTTACTTTAGACTCACTAATTATTAAAGGACATATTTATTTAATTTTGAGAGTTTTACTGAGATCTTTATAGAATTTCTCTATAATAGTCATGCATAAGCTGCAAATGTCTTCACGTGGTCTTTTTTGCTTAAGCTCATTTTAAACACTGAAAGGCAAGATTATTAATTGTTTCATTAAATAATATTTCTTGTTGATTTTGAATGCTGATAGATTGTGGATAATATGATATTTATTTTTATTAATATCTAATAAAGCAAAATAAAAATATCAGTCTCCAAATATTTAAAATATATAATTTAAAATTAATTTTCATCTATTTTCAATCTGTTAGTTGATATTTTTTAAGTACTATATCAGATTTGTTGCTAAAAGAGCTTCACCAAAAATCAGCTTTATATTCAGTGATGGCAAAAATAATTGAAAAAATAATTCCTATTGCTTTGTGAAAGTGGTTTGATGATGTGGGTAAAAAGTTGGCCTTAAGAGTCAGCCATATGTTTATTCAAATCTTGTCTCTAGCACATACTAGCTGTATGATCTCAGGTAAGTTGTGAACTTTTCCAGTGTTTCCAGGTAGTTTTATGAGATTATCAGTTGTGGATCTGTATTGGTAGAAGGAATCTTTTTTACTTATTAAATTATAGGTCCAGACCAAAAACTAAGGTTTAATACCAAAAGTTATAACATAAAAAGAAAATATTCTACCTATGTCCTTGTTCTTTGTTTTTGGATGTCACTTACAGACTGAGTTTTTGAGGACCAGATTGCCTAGTCAATTGAGTTCACAATATAATCTGAGAATTTAATCTTTGGTTTTGATTTAGTCAGTAGATCTTGAAGACTCAGGTTTGGGAAGGAGGACTTACAGGAGGACAGTTTTGGGAAGGTTAAGATTAGCTCATTCCATCCACACAGTTCATAGTTCAATGTTTTTGTCCCCAAACAAAAATGCTAAGACTTGATGACTTTTCACTGAGATCTTCTGAAGACTCACATCTCGTTCCTTCTCTACTCAACAAATATTTATCTTTAGCAGTAAAGCTTTTATTCACAACATTGCAATCAGGAGTCTTACTTTCCCATCTGAGAATCATTGATAATGATAATGAAATGAGTTGGGAAGGCAGTAGTATAACTTTACTCTGAGGCTCAGAATGATGGGGACAGGAAAAATTTTCTCAGTGATGAAGAATTGAGATGCTGTGGTTCTTTTCCAAAGTCTTAAAAGGAAATACTTCATTTTTTCACTTGGGATGGGGATTGGAGAAATTGCAAGATGCTCTTCTAGGCATAGAAGGGCAAAAAGTCTAGTTTTCCTTCTCTCCTATTTTTTTCTTCCTTCAGTTAAAAATCATTTGTGGAAACTACAACTTCCACATCTCTCTTCTCTGCCTGCCACCTGTAAGCATAAGATCAGGTCAGGAAGAATTGATTTATCGTGAAGTCAGAAACAAATTTCAGCTTAGCCTTCTTCCATTGTGCTTTCTAGAACTGAATAAAGAATAAGATGATGATTCCTTCACTTATATGGTTACACATAACTCTTATTTTCTTTATAAATAGAGTAAAATATCTGTTAGATATTATATAGCTCAGACACATATGTGGAAATATGCCTTCATCTTTCTGAAATATAGTCATGGACATTTTTCTTAGTAAGTCTTTCTTATTAGCTAAACTGTTGGGTTTCCTATCTTTTGTTCCAGCATTTTTAAGAGTCTCTTCTGAATTTTGGATCATTGGATGCTTAATGGATTTTGATATTGCAAGCAATGTGGGTTTTTTGAGATCTGTCGATAGTCTGAGAGGAATCCACTGGGGGCATTTTATTGCATTCGTCTATACTTGGTTTACTTAATGTATGTTTCTTGATTATTCCCAGGAAAAGGATAGAGCAGTGGTGCAGACAATTCAAAATAGAAGGTAATCTGCAAATAATTTCTAGATATTTTTGAAAGACATATTATGACTTCATTGGGGTGAGAAATTGCATTCCTAATTATCCTTTCCTTGAGCACTAGCTTGTTAAAATTGCTGATATACCCCCTATGATGGTGCCTCAACTAATATAATTTCTTTTGTTGTTTAGTAGATTAGTCATATTAGACTCTTCATGATCCCATTTGAGGTTTTCTTGGCAAAGATACTAGAATGGTTTGCCATTTCCTTATCCAGCTTATTTTACAAATGAAGAACTGAGGCAAATGGGATTAAGTGACTTGTCCAAGGTCATACAACTAGCAAGTGTCTGAAATATATTTGAACTTAGGTCTTTCTGATTCTAGGACCAGAATTCTATTCTCCTCATTTTACAGATGAGGAAATTGAATCCCTGGGAGAGCAAATGATTTGTTTAAGGCCACAGCACAATATCAGAAACAGGATTTGTACCCAAGTCCTCTAGTTCTAGAGTTAACACTTTTCCTTCTCTATTACATTGCTTCCTTAGGCAGATTGTTTATGGAAAGATTACTTATATGAGCCATCACTCAGTAAGGAGGAGGTACTCTGAGGCTGCCTCCTTAACCCTCCTCTCTATCTTTTAAATTCTAATTATATTTGCTTTTGAAGATGGGAGGAGTAGAATAGAAAAGACTTGGATAAAATTCGAAGGAACGCACATAGATGGCTTGAAGAGGTTTGGATCTATAAAGTAGATCGTAGCTTAAAGTTGAGATATGGGAATTTGGCAAAAATTGGAAATAATAGAGGAAATTTCAAAGGAGAACAATTTTCAGGCCTAGAGATTAGTTCAGATTCTACTTATAGATTGAAGGAAGAGCAGGATCAAGGATAATTAAGGAGCATTTAAAAAGATTAATGAAAATTAAGGAAGACTAGGGAATAGAGCCAGAAGAAGAAGGTAGTTGGCAAGACAAAATAGAGTTAAGTAAGAGAATGTAAGTGAAGTCATTAGAAAGTAAATTAATAGATGGAGTGGTGGGTGAGGCAAATTGGTTAAAAAAAAAAAGGAGGTTGACGCAAGGCTGAATTGGAAAGGGAAATGGCTGTAAAGTTGTTGAGGCTATGAAAAGGAATAATAATTGACTATAAAAATCAAATTTTGTAAATACTAAGTGAGTGATATTTCTATTTCTTACATGGTTGTGTAAGCATCTCCCTCGTGGAAAGAGACTTGAAAAATGTTTATTCACACTCCATGTTATTAGGGACAAATACAGTGTTCCTTAAAGAAAGAGAAGTGAGGTTTTAATCAGAAAAAAATGGGATCTGAGGTGGAGAAAGGGAGATCTGAGTCTTGTCAGAATATTGGAGAATGAAAAAGTATCACACAGAGGAGAAGGGGAAAGAAAAGAACAGCTGCACAATTAAAGCTTTAAAACAGAGTTGAAGTTCTTTTTGAAGAGACATGGATTCTCTAAGGAGGAAAATTATTCTTTTCCTTGAAAAAATTATATTGCAGAACACATTCTTTATCAGGTAATAGATTTTTGAGTAAATATCAGAGAGAGAAGAAAAGTGTAGTGGTAATAGTTAAGTACAGTACACTAAGACCAAGGGGATATTAGAATGAATTTTTATAAAGAACTGATTGTTAAATTTTTAGTGTGAGTATTTAGGCCTTAAAAATCAGTAAGTGTTACAATTCAGGGATTGATTTATTGTTTTATAGATTGTCTAGATATCAGAAAATAATGGAGAAAAAGTTAATAGTAAAGATTTAAGGGGAAAGTACAAGTATGTATTTTTACCTCCAGAGAACCAGTTAGATATTTACCAGCAAATTGGTGAGTGAAGTAGCTGTCCAGCTACCTGATAAGAATCATAGAGAATTTTGTTATCTTCCTGGAGCATGGAACCAAAACACACTTTTACTACTCATATAACAAAATTCTTAGGGAAACTGAAAAGAATTATCAAATACAGTGGAAGACAACTACCAATTTCAGGTGATTCACATGACAACAAATGACACTGCTAGAAGGAATCTGAATTATTGTTAAAGATCACAAAGCCTTGGCAAGAAATTAAAGACCACAGAGACATAATTTGAATTTTCTTTATCGTTGCTTATTGAAGACAAGGGTTGCAGAAGACAAAAATTAATTTGAAAATGAACATCTAGCTAAGAAGGTGATGACTGAGATAGAGATTTGGATTTCTGGACTGTTGTTGAAAATATAGGGATAATGGATTCCTGGCTAGAAATGGTATACCTAACCAATATGGTTGTAGATATCATGAAAATCTAATTGAAAGGATTTTAAACTAAAAAGGGAGAGATAAAAGAGCATGGATATCTCCCAAATTAGATACCAAAGAGAGTAACTTGAAAAAAGAAAGAATAGCAATTAAGATTCCCAGAAGTTCATAGGAGAGTAAAAAAAAAAAAAAACAAACAACCTATATTAAAATGCCCAAACCTTGAGCATATATAAAAATGCCCAAACCTTGAGCATATATAAAAATGCCCACAGTACAGGCAACAAGAAGAGCTAGAATTATAACAGAAGGAGACAGGTTTTATGTCAAAATATCTCTGCAAATTAGGAGAATGAAACACATAATTGGATTATAGTTCTGGAAGACTACGTTTTATTTAAAAAAACTAGATAGGGGAAAAAGTACACTATATTCTTATCTGCCGAGGTAAGCAGCAAAGTACAGGCTCAAAGGCTACCTTCATCCATAAAGTCATCTCTGATGTGATCTTTCCCTCACTTGATTTATAGCATTTTATATCTGCTCATGTATATGTCATATTTTAATTTGTACTACATCACCTTTGCTTCTTAAAATGCTTTCATGGATCAACTCTTGTCACCTACTCCAAGAAGCTTTTGTAAACTGTAATGTGCCACAGAAAATATTATTATTTTAATAGCATTATTTATGAAATAATATAGATTTGGAGTGTGGTATTCTGCCAAATCCCAGCTGAAGTAAGCAGGGGGACTGTTAATTCTTACTGTGGAGCATATCAAAGACTGGAGTGGTGAAAAAGGGAAAGGGGCTGACCAATATCACCATCATCATCAATATTATTGTTGTGTTTTTTGCTATATCAAGGTTGTAAGATGTGGAGACTAGAAGTAAAGATAACAGTTCACTTTGAAGCTTAACTTTCCTTTTTAACAATGTATTTATATCCAGAACATAACAAATACCCCCAAATGGGTTTTGTAATCTGCCATATAGAACAGAAAATGAAGATTGTACATGAAACTTCAGCCATTGATTATGGACAACTTTCTTCTCTTACACTCACTCTTGTCATAACAATCTTGTTAGATAGTTAATAAAAAGCATTACTGTTGCTACTTTTTTGAAGTGAGAAACTTTAGAGAATGACCCAGAGAGTTCCCATGTGATCTGCACCAAGTCATGTCTATAAGTGTCAGAGATGGGCTTCAAACTTAGGTCTCTTGTGTTTTAGGCAATACTATTTTTTTCTTTTATCTTTTTTTATTAAATTTTAAAAATTTTAAAACATATGTATAATTTTCAACATTCATCCTTGCAAAACCTTGTGTTCCAAACTTTTTCTCCCTTCCTTCCTCCCCACCTTTTCCCCTAGACGTCAAATCATCCAAAATATAATTAACATGTGCAGTTCTTCTATACATATTTCCACAATTATCATGTTGCACAAGAAAAATCAGATCAAAAAGGAAAAAAAAGAGAAAAAAAAAAAACAAAATGCGAGCAAACAACAACAAAAAGAAAATGCTATACTGTGATCCACACTCAGTCCCCACAGTTCTCTCTCTGGGTGCAGATGACTCTCTTCATCACAAAACCATTGGAACTGTCCTGAATCATCTCATTGTTGAAAAGAACCATATCCATCAGAACTGATCATTGCGTAATCTTGCTGTTGCCATATACAATGATCTCCTGGTTCTACTCACTTCACTTAGTATCAGTTTTTTTTTTTTAAGTTTCTCCAGGGTCCTCTAAAATCATCCTGCTGATTGTTTCTTATAGAACAATAATATTCCATAGCATTCATATACCATAACTTATTGAGCCATTCTCCAACTGATGGGCATCCACTCAGTTTCCAGTTCTCTGTTAGGCAGTACTGTTTTTACCACATTGTACTAACCTCAGATTGAAAGTAGAGGGTTTCCTCTTCTCTCCTCCTCCCTGATATGATCCTAATAATAGTCAATATCCATGTAGACATCTGAGGTTGACTATATTTGATTGATTTTTATAGGAAGCCTTAATACTTTTGAAGACACATCACAATAAGCTAGTGTCCAAAAAAACAAATGCACCAATTCTTCCAGACTCGAAGGGAAGATTTGGGACTAACCACCCTTGAAATAAGTCTCAAAATATTTTTTCAGGCAGCAGCTGGAGTCAACAAAGCACAAAATGTTCCCCTGGCCTTCTCACTTGTGCTGATGTCCCAATGTTGATTTTCAGCCTTAAAGAATTAGAAGAATTTTTAAAGAATTAAAGAATTAGAAGGCTATGGTCATCATAGGTAGAATTCCTATGAATACTTACTGCTTTCTCAGAGCTTAATCATTTTTAGCCTTGACCTGTTTTCTCTGGAGTCTTGGGCCTGTAGGCCTCTGCCAATCTACAAGGCTAGATGAAGGTGGCTAATTCCACAAACTTACTTCTGATTGACTATAAGCAACAATGAGGGAAGTGGGTACTACTGGCCTTGATGAATAATTCCAAAACTTTAGGGGCTATGGGATTGTGGGTATGGTGGGTCCGAGAGAAATACAGATTAGAGAAGTTAAAACTCAAGGAGATTCAGAGAGCATCTGCCTTGATATCACCTTCATTTTATAGTTGAAAAAATGGATAAGAGGTAGAAGTAGGATTTGCATGGACTTCACACCCTGAGGCTCTTTGCACTATACCATGCAGAGATGATCTTGACATAATATTTTGAGTTGAGGCTCTAGGGACAGAAGGAAGATTGGAAGGTGGGACCAACTAGCATGTATGGGTTTTAACATGCAAGGACACTGTTTGCAGTTGTCTTCTGAGATGTTCTTTTTATTCCTATTCTAGTTTTTTGATCCATGGCTTGTGATTTCTAACAGTTTCTCCTTAATTCTCCTGTATTTACCATGTGGCCATATTTATTCTTCCTAACCTTTCATTTTGGCCCAGGTCAGGATTTAGCATTACTTGAAAGCTTGGATTTCTCTGCCTTATTCCTCACTGGTTTATTTACTCATTTAATAAACTTGCCTATTAGATTTGTAGAGAGCACAATCTCCTAATGTTAGACACATGTTTAGGATTTATTGACTCTGTCCCTTCCACTTCCCCTTTCAGCTTAGTGGAAAAAAAAGGTATGTGCGGGTACATTGAGAAGAACAGAACAATCATGTCATCAATATCAATGTCATCATCATTAGAGTAAAAGTGACTTATTAAGCATTTCCATATGGATTATTTCTGGTAATTAAACTGATGAGTGTTTATTGTGTGCTCATTGTATGCCAAGTACAAGAAGGTAGAATATATCAATACTTCCACTGTGGGGTTTATAAACTAATAAAAGAAACAAAAAATTTCTAGTTCTTATTACCTCTGTTCTTCTGATCCATAGGTCTTTCTCCACTCTGGATCCACTTGCCTCTGAATTCAGTGTTGGTCCCCATGGTTTACTTCTTTAATGAGTCATTCAGGAGGACTCTTCTTAAATTTTTTGACCCTCTGAATTTCTACCACTTCCAAATTATTTACTATTTCCATCTTTATCTCTGAATTACCCCTCCCCACCCCCTTCTCTACCCATTCAGTTTCTATTGCTGCTTCAGTGCTGTTGCAGAAAATAATGAAACTGGGATGATTTCACACATAAATTTATGTTGTATAATCTCAATTGGGCCCTTTCTGAAAATGCACAAAACTGCTACTCAATTCTTAATTGATTTCCTAACTCATTTACTATAGCATGTTCCAAATTTGTTTTCTTCTCTCCTCCATCCCCACCCCCATCCTTAATCTTATTCCAATTGCTATTCTGGTTCTCAACCCCTTCTGATACAATAGCAGTTATGTAATCTCCCATTTCATCAAGGAGATTCAATTTAACTCAGCATTTATTAAACTCCCACTTTGTGGAAAGCACTGTGCTAGATGCTGGGGATACAGAGATTTAAAAATGAGATAACACTGTCCTCAAGGAGCTTATTATACTAATAGACTGACACCATCTAATGTGAATTCACAGTTGCCTCTCTTCTATTACAAATATATATATATATATATATACACATATATTATATATATATGCCATCTACTTTCCTCCCTTTTGTTACTTTCCCATTTGTCTATGAACATATTTATGTTTCCTTAATTTCTGCTGCTTCCATCCTAGCTTTTCTTTGATCTTTCTGACCCATTCATCCAAACTCCCCATCATCCTATACTCTAACTACTAAACATGTTGGAAAAAAAAAAGCACTTTTCAACTGATGGCTTCACTTCTGTACTATTCATTCTTTGCTTAATCCTTTGCTTCTTCTTCCACAGCTCTATTCAATCTACTCTCTCAAAAGTTCTTTATTACTTTTTAATTATCTAATCAAATGCCTATTAAAAGTCCTCATCCTCACTCAGTTTTCTGCTTCTTTGGACATAGTTGATTATTTCCTCTTATTTAAAGTAATATAATATGTAGATCAGGAAAGCTAATACAAAAATGAATGTTACAAAAAAAGAGTTCTAGAATAGAAGTGATTTTGGAGTAGAAATATAATTCAAGTAAAGAGTTACTTTGAATTTTGAGTAGAGGCAAGGTCATAGTAAAACATTATAGAATCCAGGGTTTGGCAGACATTCAGGTGTCCCAAATTGGAAGGATATGGATTTTTAGTTTGGTAGCCAGTGAGGTGGAAAATTGAAGTTTGGAAATTGCCATATGAGAAAAATCTGAAATCCTACCTGTTCTTTACAGCTTGGTTCAAGTGTATTCTTTTCTACAAAGCCCTCTTAGATCATTTCAACCCACAGGGAAATTTTTGCCTTCTCTGAATTTATAGCATAGTATTTATTATATGTATCACTCATGATAATTAATCTTGAATTGCCTTTTGATATTTCTTGGGTCACAAGACAGAATGGTGTCTCATATTGTTATTTAACTTCTTGTTGCTTTTTGTTTGTTACCATGGTTGCTGTCTTCTAGTATTTGATAAAATGTAAGCTTTTTTAAGGCAAGGTCTATGCCATTCTTTTTTGTAAACTACTCAGTAAGTTCTTAATAAATATTTTACATCATAATTTGATTTATACAATTTGTTTTTATTATATATTATATTTATCATTTATGCTTTATCTTTAGAAAGATCTTTCATATTTGAATTTATAGTTCCCACATGGGGATAGTAGTAATCCACAGCCCTGGGGGTAAAATCAACCAACATTCACCTTGAAAGCCACAGAATAGTATTGAGAAATTTAAGAGCTTTCCTATGGCTAATACAAATGATCTAGGTAGAGAAAATAGGAATAGATGAAATGTCTGTGACAATGATAGAAGGTTGACTTTGCACCCTTAGCTAGTGAGATCAAATCTTTGAGAGAAACTGGAGGTTACAACTCAAGATTTAGATTGAATTGCCAAAGAAAAAGAAGAATATTAACAAGAAAGAAAAAATCATAGGATGTCAGAGCTGGAAGGAGCCTCAAAGATCTAGTCTAATTCTCTCATTTTACAGATTCCAATTCATGTCAACACTAATTAAGATTTTTAATATGAGCGAGAAATTTAGAGAAAAGAACTGAAGCCCAGAGAGAAGAATGAGTTTGTGAGAAAGTTGAGAGCAAAAGTCTGGATCCTAAACCCAGTGCTCTTGTAAATACATCATCTTGCTTTGTAAACATTGATATCTTTAAAAAGTTTAAAATATAGTTATCTCTTTCACATCATGGGGGTTAGGGACATATGGTACCTCCAAGCTCTAGAAAATCTATGTATGAGACGTCTGATTTTTTTCATTTATGGGGTATTTACAATACCTTATTGTAGATACAGGTTAAGTGGTTGGTAGGCTCTGTGTTGTCTTCTGGCCTTCACCTATCATCTGTGCCTCCCCCACTCACCTCAAATTCCTTTTTACCTGACACGGGATACATTGAAACCTCAATGAGGAAAGTTGTGATATCAAAGGAATAACTGCATATTAAGTTACCTAATGTCATTCAAGACAAACTACTGTAATAAGGAATTATATTTTGACAATTGGGTAGAAAATTTATGATTAAAAATGTGGTTATGGGTTAATCTGGTTATGGTATAAATATGGCTATAAACAGAGACCTATCCTTTAAAAATCAGGCAAAACAAGGACCTTGTAGTTTGTATCATGGCATCTTCCTGCCACCTGGTGGCAATATTCCTAAATTACAGGTTTAGTGGTCTTGTTTTTTACTTTTGAGACATGAAACCTTTCCTTTTAAAGGTTGAAGCTGTAAAATTAAATTTATGAAATGACAGCAAAACATCACACCTGTGCTGCAGCTGTTTTGGTTGTTGCTATGATACCTTATAGCAAACAGTCTCAATTGCTGAGCTTGAGGAGATCAGGGACTAAAGCATTTCCTCTTAAATCCCTCCCTTAGGCATGAAACACTCATCAGGCATCTGACTGATTAAATTGGGAAGGAAAAGGTTGACAGATTTAGTGAGACAGTAACAATTAGAAAAATTCAGGGATGATTGAACTAGAGTATGTTATTAAGGAAAAATTAGACATGATGTGTGTAGGGGGAGATGGTTGTAGAAAAGAAATAATTCTTTGTCCTGATAAGTTGATCTGGAAAGTAGCTGCTGTTTCCCCAAACAGGTCTCTTTCAGTAGCAAGAGAGACTATGGGTCTGACCCCATTCTAAATAACTGATTTAGGAATCATTTAGGGTCATTCCACTTTTAAAATAATCTAAAAATAAATATTATAGTTATTTTTTAATTCCATAAAAAGAAAAAAATTAAATATATAAAATAAAATAAAACACATAAAAACTACAAAGGAAAACAATTACATTGAAATAGTTATAAAAATATATGTTGAAAAAAACTAGTTCAGGGAGCCTATGTTGAGAATCCTTATTATAGAAAGAGAGGAAGGTCCATCTGGCAATGTATAAGGTTCTTTCACTTAATCTGTTCTGTTCAGTCATCTTTTAGTTGTGTCTGACTTTCTCTGATTCCATTTAGGGTTTTCTTGGCAAAGAAACTGCAGTGGTTTGCCATTTCATTCTCCAGATCATTTCATAGCTGAAAGAACTGAGGCAAATAGGGTGAAATGACTTGCCCAGGGTCACACAACTAGTAAGTATATGTTACAAAAGTCAGAATGTTCAATTGGGTCTTGCACTAGCATTTATGCCATCGGCTTCATTTCCCAAAATATTTAAGAGAAATAATCTGGAGAATTTTGAAGTATGGCACAAAATCACAAGATTTTAGCACCAAAAAGTCTTAAAACATTATCTTGTTTTAAGAAGAGAATAAATTAAATATTTATGAACTATCTACTGTATGTCAGGCACTATGCTAAGTACTTTTAAAATATTATCTCATTTGAAAGACAAATAGATGACTGGACTACTTGATAATCAGATGAGTGGGTGGGTGAATAGTAGATAAACAATTATCCTGTTAAATATATGATCATATCAAGAGCTGGAAAAGTTAGGAGACTTTGGTGCATGCAATTATACTACTTCCCAGCTATTTTTCTAATCTTTTGAGTTTGGCCAAGAGTCTTTGACTAAAAGTCCAAGAAATATTTAGCCAAACAAAGAAATTTATATGTAATCATGCATAAATACATAAGCAGTACACTTGTGTAAGCCAAATTTGATACTCCATATATGTATGAGGGACAGAGTTGGCATGAGCTTGGGAGAGGAGAAATTTTTTCTGCTAGCTTCCAACTTCCAGAGAGACAGAAGACACATATTTTCTGAGTCTTTTTAGATCCTCAAGGAAAGGGAAAGATGCTGGGAAGAAGCCATCAGACATGAGGTGCTAGCTTCTCTAGATTTTGGCTTCTTTGTAGAGTTTCTTTTTCTTTTCAGAGACCTGAGAAGAGTCTGGGAGAACATGTTCTCTCTATGGATGCTGAAAACCAGAGGAACAATCCAAGCTCCCTTCAATTCCATTCTTCACCAGATGTTGAGCATTTATTTCTTCCAATTTAGAGTCCCATGCAAAAAAGCCTTCAAGGCAGGGGTTAGACCTTATTTGGTTCAGGCTCAGATCCCTGGGACTTTGGGGGAAGATTTTTTTTTCTGGCCCAAAAATACTCCAAAATTTTCTCCTGAATGAAAACTTTTGTTTCTTTGGATCAAGAAGATTAATTAAGTTATTCTAATTGGAAAATCAAAGTGTAACTAGTTGCCAAGTCTAGTTGGATCTATTTTCACAATACATCTCAGATCTATACCCTTCTTTCTATTCACATAATCACTGCCCTTTTTCAGGCTTATGTTATAATCTTTTGCTGTGCTATTAGTATTCAGTTTCTCCTTTCACAAAGTGATATTCCTAAAGCACAGATCTGAGAGTGAAGCTTCCCTCCTCAATAAACACAATAAACTCCAGTGGCTCCACTTGAATAAAATACAAACACCTCACTTTGGCTTTTAAAATCTCCTATGATTTGGTTTTAGCCCATTTACCAATTTAATGTATAGTCTTCTCATATTTTGTGATCCAGTCATATTGATCTACTTGCTATTCTTTATAAGTAACATTATGGAAGTGATAGCCTTCATACTTGAAATGTACTTTTTCTTCATTTCTCCCTCATGGAATCCCTACATTACTTTAAGACTCAGGTCAAGTGTTGTTGCATTCAAAAAGCTCTCCTAATTCTCACAGCCATTAGTGTTTTTTTGTCTCAGAAATCGTTTTACATGGATTTTGTATTTATTTTTCTATGTACATATATTTCCCTTGAAAGGAATGTAAGTTCTTTGAAGGTACAGATTGTTTCATTTTGTGTGATATCTCAAATACTTAGCATAGACCGTGGCATAAAACAGACACTTAGTAAATAGTGAATAAATGACCAGAAAAATGTCATTTCACATTTCTATAAATATTTCCAGTATTGTAGAAGTTGTTCCAGTATATTAGATTAACAACATAAAAACAAAAACAAAAACATCAGAATTCAAGTCTATTCAATGATCAGTCTTGGTTCCAGATGACTAATGATAAAATAGATTACCTTCTCCTTGTAGAGTTGGTCATCTATGGAGTATGTCATTTTGTTTGTTACAAAGTTACCTTTTATGAGTAACATTTGGATATGGTGGTAACATAAAATAAAAAATAACAAAAAATTTGAATTTGAAAGAATAATAAGATGTGGTTGTGAAAGGATCTATATGTTCTTTTCATGCATTTTTATTTGGGGGTTCTGGACCTGTGATTTCATTGGAGTGGAGTAGCATTACCTTTGTAAAGTATTTTTAGAAAGTTGTTTAAGACACCAAGAGCCAATTAACAAATGTTAGTTAACAAGTATTTATTAAACTCTTACAGTATTCCAAGTACCCTGCTAAATACTAGCAATACAAAGAAAGGAAAAAACCAAGATTTTCATTCTTAGTGAGTTAACATTTTAATGAGAGTGACTACCTGAAAGTAACTATGTGCTTACAAGTTGTATACAGTATAAATCAAAGGCAATCTCAGAGGAAAAGGACTGGGAGAGATAGGGATGGGAGAAAATGGGATTTTATTGGACAGTTGAAGGAAGTATAGGAAAAATGACTTATTATACCATTTGGGAAAAATTATACTATTTAAATTAAACTTTTTTGTGATTAAAGATTTTCTCCACCTAGAATGTCACTTGATCTCAGCAACTCTCTAGTAAAGCCAGAGATGGCACTCTCTAGCCATCTTGTTTTTGAATAAGCATTCTTGTTTTTGGTTATCACACCCAGGAATTCTTGAGGAGTGAACCTCAAGCTTCTTTTTTGAGTTGTAGTCACCCATAACAATTTCAATCTACCTTGCTTTCAGGCTGCCCTCTTTGGAAAATTATTTAACTGTATACATGGGATATGATGGATTACTGTATAGGAAACCTTTTTCAAAATCCTATATTCTGTAAATCTTCTAGAATAGAGAAAGAGAGAAAGAGAGAGAAAGAGAGGGAGAGACACAGAGAGAGAGACACACAGAGACAGAGAAACAAGGGACAGAGAGAGACAGAGAGAGAGTGTGTGAGAGTGTCATTCCAATTCTGGCTCACTCTTCTCTACCAAATTGCCTAACAACATTCTTTCTGAAACTAATTCAGACTTTGGAATCTGTTCTTGTGAACAACAGAAGTCAAGGAAGCTTACAATCTGAGGAAAAGAGAATTAGCATTCTAGGCTTAGGAAATATTCAGTGGAAATATGGAGTCTAGAGATGTAGTGATGTATCTGCATGTGCGTGAATGCACATTCTAGAGATGGAATGGTGTGTGTGTGTGTGTGTGTGTGTGTGTGTGTGTGTATGTGTGTGTGTGTATAACAGCAAAAAAGTCAATTTCAGATTGCAAGACTGATCTCTATCCTCGAGACATTTGTAGCCTTACCTTATGCATCACATTTTAATTTGTATTATACCTATCTTTTATGTCTTCTATATTCTGATATTTTATAAACCCTTTGAATGAGGGCAAAACCATGCCATTTAGCCTTACATTTCCTCCAGAGATTAATATGGTACACTGTAAATAGTAGGTTCTTAAAAATGACTTGATGAAGAAACAAAAATTATATCCAACTGCCCAAATTTCTATTTGCATTAAAGATAGGTCAAGAATAGAGATGGATAGATTGGTTTTCAAAAATTCTCATTTCATGGCAAAGTGTATAAAATGAGCTCTGAGCTGTCATAGGAAGAAGACCTATAAGGTAACAGGCCAAGGCAGTTTGGTTCTTTTTTAATTCATGTTCCTGGTCCTCTCCACTTTGTCCCAAATCCAGGTTTAAGAAGCAGAAAGATAATAGAAGTAAAATCTTGTGAAATCTCATTCACTTTTAGTAGTCAGCATAAATGCACTCATGACACATCACTAGAGCTTAGATTTGTACCCTGTGAGAGAAAATATAATAGGAAATGTTGTATAGAGAAGAATACATAATGGAGCAAATTAGTTTTTGTAATATCTACAAGGAATCTGGATTTCAAGAGGTTAATTGTAGTAACAAAATAAAGGCAGCCCACAGCATCCTGGCAGGGTAAAAAAGCTGCAATAATTAATAGGAAGGGGCAGATTATGTGCTGCAAGAATGGGATGGAGATTGTACCAGATAGAGTGTACCAGAAAGAGTGAACCAAACTGCTTCCTAAGAGCCAAAACAATCAAGTTGAAATGAATCAGAGGTTTATGGATGAAAGTTGCTTTTGCAAAAGGATTACTAGGGGCTGTGTGTTGGGGCATCTGAGGAGCCAGTTAAAAACATTGAAGAGATAGATTTTGGTTTATCATATGAGAACTTTCAGTCACTTCCCTACAAGAGATCTTGAAATAGGGGCTGGATAGCTCTTGGGAAGATACATATACAGATAGGTAGACTAAGTCTATGAGGCTAGATAGCCTTTGCAGGCCTATGACTGTAACTCCTAGTTTCCCTGCCCCTTTTTGCTTCCATGCGTTAATGGAGGTCATCCATATGCTGGAAAGCATTCTTTTCCTATCTCTGCCTCCTGAACTTTTTCTCATCCCCCAAAGCCTGGCTCAGGTTCCATCTTTCCCCAGAATATTGTCCTTTCCCTGTATTCCCAGTAGAAAGTGATTTCTCCCTTTTCAAATTTTCCTAGAGGGCAAGATTTGTGTTTTCTCTTTCTCCCTTACTGTAGCCTATCTTATATCATACATGTTTGTATGAACTTGTTATCCCTCTACTATATTTTATGTTCCTTAAAGATAAGCATGACCAAGGGGCAAAGAACTTAACCTCTCTGGATCTCAGTTTCCTCATCTGTAAAATAATAATATATATTGTTTGAGGCTCAAATTAAGTAATGTCTGCAAGTGAGCCAGTTTGGTGTGTGATAGTGAAAAAAATGATAGTCTTGCAGTTGAAGGTTCTATGTGACTATGGATGGATATGTCACAAAATCTTTAGGGCTCCAGTTTACTTATTTGTAAAATAGAGTTAGGTGGTTTTTAAAATATGATAACTTCTAATTTGCCCTCCATCTTCAAATCTATGATCTGAAATTGTGAACTTAAAACACTGTATAAATGTCTCATTTTTATTGTCACTTTGTTCTCATCTTTTTTTTTTTTTTCTCTATGAGATTCAGGTAGAAATGGCCTTGGGGCAAATTGCAGTGCTGCGATCACCTTTAACCGTATTTAACGTTCTGTCAATTATTGCAAAAATAGAAAAAATAACCATGTTTTGTAAATGAACAAAAATATTGGGATATAAGCTCATATGCTTAAGGGTCCTTGAAAGCATTTTCCAGAAAAATTCCAATGTGAGAAATGATAATGGGGATGACATAAGCCTCATCTTGTTTCTGCATGATTTTGACTTCTTCTGATAAATCTCTATTTTTTTTATTTTTTCCTTCCTTCTTTCTTTTTTCTTGATTGATTGAATTATTAAAACTTAAACAGAAAAAAAGAAAAAAAATTGCCATGTTCACAACAGAACATGAGAGGATTCAAAATATGAAAGAGTAAATTTCCATTTCAAAAAAGTATATAGAATAAATATTACACATTGTATTCAGAGTTATCCAGATTTTCTTTGCTTACTAGTAGGTTTTCTTTTGTTAGGTTCTATTTTTTGAAAACGCTTACCACATGTAGTTTACAGATTATGCGTATTTGGTAGTATGGCATCGATTAAAAATGTTATGAAATTTCTGGGGATCATTATTTTAACCAGTTAATTACAGGCAATAGTTTTGTTTGCAATACCACTCTGTTTCCAAGAGAGTCTTTCTTTTGAATTCTTTTTTAGTGTTTATTTTTAAAAATCAGTAGTATTTTATTTTCTGTGTCAAATTCTCTCCCTTTGTCTCTTTTCTCCCTGGCCTATTAAGAAGAGAAGAAAAACAAAGTACATTATAAATATGTATAATCCTGAAAAACAAATTCCTGCATTAGCCAAATTTCTCTCCTCACTCTTCCCCAAAAAGACAGAAAAATAAAGAAGAGAAAATGTTTCATTCTATACTCTGAATCTATTGCTTCTCTGTCTAAAGATGGATAATATGTTTCATAATGAGTCCTTTGGAATTATGGTAGATCATTGTGTTAATAAGAATTCTTAAGTCTTTTAAAGTTATTTGTCTTAAGAATATTGTTGTAATTGTATAAATTATTCTTTTGATTTTACTCACTTCACTTTGCATCAGTTTGTATAAGTTTTTCCAGGTTTTTCCTGAAACCATCTCCCTCATTATTTCACACAACACAGTAAGATTCCATTATCTTGATGTATTATAATGCACATTCAGCCATTCTCCATTTGTGTGTACCCTCTTCAATTTTGATTTTTTAATCAAAAAGAGTTACAATAGGTATTTTTGAACATATAGATCCTTTACCCCTTATATTTTAATTTAATAAAAGGGGAAAATTAAAAGTTTTGGGAGGCATATGTCCAAATTGATTTTTAGAATGGTTGGATCAGTGTAAAGCTTCACCAATGGCACATTAAATTATTTGTTTTTATAGCTCCTTCAGCATTTTATGTTTTCCTTTTGTCAACTTAACCAAAATATTGGCATACAATGGTACTTAGGAGTTGTTTTAATTTGTATTTTTTCAAATTATTAGTGATTTGGATCATTTTTTCATATGGTTATTAATAGCTTGGACTTCTTTTAAAAACTCTATTTGTATCCTTTGACTATTTACTTGGGGAATGGTTCTTATTCTTCTAAACTTGGCTCAATTACCTATATATCTTAGAAATGTGACCTTTATTAAAGAAATTTTCTATAAACCCCCCCCCCCCCTTTTTTTCTTAAATTCTCAAGGATATTTTAAGGTCTATATTTGTATAATAGGGGTTTGTTTTTTATTATTTTGTATAAGGAAGCAGTCTTCTGCTTTATAATTTTGTTCCCTAGATAGTACTCTGTCAAGGATTTAGTAGTTGCTAAAATTTTTCAATTAGTTATCCTCATCTTTTTGGGGGAAAGAAGAGTGGATTTAATTTAATTTAATTTAATTCTGATTTAATTGGAATAGGGAAAATTCTGTAATCTGTATCTGTAATTCTGTAATCTACCATTACAGATCTTCATTATGGAATTCATCTTATTCAAGAGTTGTCTGAGCCATGAAGAGATTAAGTTATTTGCCCAGAAACAAATAGCCAGTGTGAATCACAGGAAGAACTCGAATACGTTTTCCTGCCTCTGAAGCTAGATTTCTACCCATTACACTACACTACCACTTTTCTCATTTTCTTGTTATTGTCCAGTTGTTTTAATCATAGCCGACTCATCATGTTCCTATTTGGAGTTTTCTTGGTGAAGATAATGGAGTGAGTTGCCATTTTCTTCTCTCATTCATTTTCCACATGAGAAAACTAAGACAGATAATGTTAAATGACTTGCCCTGAGTAACACAGCTAGTAATTATCTGAAGTTGGAATTGAACTCAGGAAGTGGAGTATTCATTTCTTCAAACCAGGTACACTATCCAACTTACCCTAGTTACCCTTAATTAGTTGTCTTAAGTTGAGTTCTAATAGAAGTGATTCTATAACATATAGATATTTTGCTATTATTCTTATATTTTATGTCACCAAGAGTCATAATAACCACCATATTAGTAACTCTCCAATGTATGGCATTGTGCCTTGCACATGGAGGGCACCAATGGTTTCATTGGTATAGGGAACTCCAGGATAAGGGAACTCACTTTACTAATATAGATTGGCACTTTCTCTGCAATTTATAATCTCATGTGTCAGAATAGGGATTTGAACTCAGATCTTCCTAGTTCCAAAGTCAGATCTCTATCTGATGTGTCATGTTGCTTAATAAATGACTGTTGAACAAAAGGATACGAGTCATGAATCAGAGTCAGAGAGGAGGGGAGATTGAGATTGGGGCACTGCTTGGCTAACCATGGATCCTGTCGCTCCACCCTAGTGATGATGATGGCATCTGAATGGACCTGAACACTACTTATCATAGTATGCCATGCCAGATTCAACTTTCACATCACCATTGTGTTCTTGGCTTTGAAGTATTTTTCCTGTTAATTTGAGGGAAACTCCAGAGGCTCAGGTGCTTCACATTACACATTCTCAATGACGATTTACTAAATATCACTTTTGAAGTATGAAGTGCCTGAGGTGAAGCCTGACAAGGACTGAATCTAAATATAGTCTCTCTCAATATGTGCTTCACACACCATTACTAACAGTGCCAATTGAGAGTCCCCTTCCATTTTCTTTTTTTTTTCTTCAGTTATAATAATGTGAATTGTTTTAGGGCAAGGGCATCTGCTTCAGCTGGTCAGTGTTGTTTCCTGGGGAGCCCTCTTGAGATCAAGAATCTTTTCATGCTCATGAAAGATGTTGTATGACAGTGTAATATAGTATAAAGAATCCTGCCCTGGAAGTTAGAAAGCCTCTGGTTTTGAATCCTGGCTTTACTACTTCCTACCTATATGACCTTGGGCAAGAAGTCAATGCACTTTTCTGGGCCTCAGTTCCCTCTTTTGTAAAATGAAGTGGGCTTGGACTAAATGATCATTCTCTTAACTCTAAATTCTAGCATCAGTAAGAACTTTTCAAGTTCTACCATTCTTGGATTTTGTGGTCTTGGAACTCATAATAAATTTCAGAATTCAGGGACAGGTTGCACTTTCCAGATTTAGGCAGTATTTTAATTTCTTCTTAAGTCCAGTGGTGTCCTGGACAGCCGGGAGCTCTTGCAACCTTTTTTCAGCATCAGGTCTTGTTGTAATTGTTGTAAAAGGCTGAACTAAGACAGGGATGAACTAAAGACTCTTGAGTCCTTGGTACAACTATATTCCTTCTTCCAACCTTTCCTCTCATCCTTTCTCCCAATTCTTTCACCACCAAATTTTATTTATCTTACTCCTAATAAACTATTGGGAGAGAGGATTTAAATTTTTAAAATTAAATTTTAAATAAATATTTTAATTAAATTTTAAAAATTTCAAATAAAGATGCACTTTTTCTCCTGCCTCCTCCAACAACTGAGAAAGTTGATTGCTTTTGGTTCTTATTGAACCAAATCCCTGTTCCAAACATGTATAGCCAAATTTAAACAAAACAAAATCCAGCATTGACCAGGTCCAGAAAAAAATTATGACTCATTCTGAACTCACCACCACTTCTCTATCTGAAGATGAGTAGCCTGTTCCATCATGAACTCTTTAGAACTATGGTTAGTAAGTGTGATGGTGAGAGGTCAGTCTTTCTTAACCTTGTTTGTGTCAGAGGCCCCTTTGGAAATCTAATAAAGCCAATGAACAGAA